>NW_024870919.1:2715000-3177500 GCF_019054845.1 Dipodomys spectabilis | reverse complement strand
AATGGATCAAGAAAATGTGGTATATAAACAAAATGAAATTCTATGTCTCCATCAGAAAGAATGACATTACCCCATTTGTTAGGAAATGGAAAAACTTGGAAAAAATTATATTAAGTGAAGTAAGCCAGGCCCAAAGAAACATAGGTCCCGTGGTTTCCCTTATTTGCAATATCTAGTATATGTATTACTCAAGCGGAAAAGGTCAGATAATATGTTGTTAGGAAAATGAACACTTAGATATGTATTTTAATGTTCTTTTTTCCTTTCATGCATGTGTTTCTAACACATTTATAAGATTATCTTTTTGTAGTTTTTTATGTCCCTCCCCCACAGTATAACCCCTTCTTTCACTATATTTGATGTCAGTATAACTTGTTGAGGATTAGGGGAAAAACAAGTCATTTAAGGATGCAGGCGGACCTGTTGCAACAATGAGAAGTACAAGTTGTGATGTTGAAAACGAGCTTTACAATGTTGATGCGGGGGGGGGGGGGGGAGGGAAGGCGGAGAGCATAGGGCGGGGGGGTGGGGGAGAGGCTGGGAAGGGATGTGAAGGGTAAACAAAGAGGAGGCTGCAATGCTTGATAAGAAATGTGCGCATTAACCTGCCCATATAATTGTAACCCCTCTGTACAGTGTGTTCACAAAAAATAAAAAGAAAAAAGAAAAAGAAACAATACCAAGAAAGAAAAAAAAATTGGGTAACTGACTCCTGTAACAGGAGAATCATCTCAGGAGTGAAATATCAGTGCATAAGTCTCTTTAAAACCCCCAAATCTTTGTTTCTTTGCACGAGAAAACTTTTAAAACAAAGTTATTTCCTTTTATTCTATGCTGGCCTTCAAATGGCATATTGTTTCCTTTTGTTATACTCTCAACTAGAAGTTTACAGACAAGTTTTATATAAGTAAAGACACACTTGAAAAAGTCAGGGACAGAGTTTCCTTCAGGCCTTGGATTCTTTTCTTGTACCATCAAAGGACAGCACAAATTACCTTGGACTTTGTCATTTCTCTATGTTCAATTCCTCTCTTGGGATCAGTTTCCTCTTGCAAGAACAGTTCCTTCCACTTACTTCCAGTAACAATCTCTGGTGCTGCTCCAGGTAAAATGAATGTTTTCTGGCTTCATTGAAATAGCACAAGTATATCTTTGGACATGAGGTAACATGTGTTTCAGAGATAATTTCATAAGGTGAAAATATGGAATTTGCATGGCTTATAAAACCATATTCATGTACATAAGGCCATATAAGAGGATGTTAAGTGAAATGGAACCCAAGATAGGGACACAACTTGCTTTTTCTTTCTTGCTATTTTTTAATGTATCGAACATGTAGTATTTGATTTTATTGTTTCTCTTCTATTTTCTTCCTCCATGGTATAACCACTGTTTTCACTATATTTATTGTCAGCGACCTGCATCTTCCATATACATTTTTCTAATGCGGGGAGGGGAAGGGAAATAACAAAATGCTTAAACAAGTATACAGTATGACCTATTGTAACAATGAGTTGTCCATAGCACTATGTAGAAAATTAGCTTTACAACTTGAGGAGGGGAGAACAGATATGGGTTGGTGGGGAGGAAAAGGATTGTAGGAGAAAAACAAAAGAGGAGGTAACAATGCTTGCCAGATAATGTACTCATTAACTTTTTTTATGTAACTCTAACCCCTCTTTAAACCATTTTTACAATAAAAAAAAACATGAAAAAAACATCCTGGACTACTTTAAGTATGAATTTCCTAAGGGCTCTGTAATTAAGAACAATTTTATGTGGGAAGAATATTCTAAGAAACATTTTTGTGAGTGTGTGTGTTGTGCATTATTTCCCAAGTGTACATAAGTTAGCAGTAGAAGAAACAATAGGAATAATAGGAGAAAAAGAAGTTTTGTGCTTAATTATAATGGTTCAATACACTATAGAAGACTCTTCATATAAGACTACTTTGAAACAATAAATCCAAGGCCAGTATGTAGATCTATGGGAGTGATATAGGGAAAGCATTACTACTAAGTGAAACATGAAGGATGAGGCCACTCTTGTTTTCTACTAGATCTAAATCATGGTAGCTAATCATGCAAATTTGTAAAAAGTAGAAAAGAAGAGTAATTCTGGTTCCAAAACAAGTCACATATAAGAGCATGGACTTAACTGGAAAAAAAGGCAATGTTGAGAGACCAGGAAATATAGTAGCAATGATCTGGTGGATAAGATCACATTTCTTTTTCTTTTATAGTTTGTTTATTTTTTATGGTTGTGGGTCTTGAACTCTGGGCCTGGGCGATGTCCCTCCCCTCTTCAGCTCAAAGCTAGAACTCTACTATTTGAGCCACAGTGCCAATTCCAGTTTTCTGGTGGTTAATTGGAGCTAAGTGCTTCAGAAAACTTTCGTATTGGTGCTTGATCTGAACTGCAATCCTCAGATCTCAACCTCCTGAGTAACTAGGATTATAGGTTTGAGCCACCAGTACCAGCCTTAAGATCACATTTCTACCAGTGTACACTCAGGATGTGTAATGTGTATGTTCATCTATCTTTGTATGAATTGTTGAGTTAAAAATGTAGGCTACACGTTAGACTTTACATTCACAAAAATGTTTGCAGTTTAAAACCATACTCCTGGAAAAAATAAAAACTAAGAATGTAAAAGAGGCTGGAAAGTTCATTTTACATCCAGCCTCGGCAGAACAGTCTTTGCAACACTACCTATAATTAACCAGCCAAAAGCTGCCATTGGATGAATGGCTCAAGTGATGGGATACTAGTTATGAGCAAGAGTGCTGAATAATAGCCTGAGGTTTTTGCATACATACATACAAACATTTACATGCACACAGAAGCACTTATATGTGCAAACACACATATGAAACAACTCTCACAATGTGTAGAAAAGTTAGAAAATAATAGAAAATATGTCCTGTTTAAGACTAGAATCAAGTGATAATTTTTAATATTAGAAAGTCGTCAAGTGAACTTTCCCCCCAAAAGCATGAGACTATTACTTAGGTAGTGACCAGAGATAGTAAAAGAGCCAAGTAATAATTATTAAAGGGATCGGATCCATGGAAGAATGAATCAGAGACCCCTGCAGGTGCATCTGAAAATGTTCATATCCTGTGTCAAATGTTAGAACAGTTTGAGCAGTCAGTCGTGGATAAGATCATCAGAGAAGTTCAGAATTGCTAGTATGTTTCTCGATTAAATAAACCAACAAACTATGGCAGGGCAATGTGATACAAGTCTGGAATTCTAGCACTCAGACTAATACAGGAGATTAGAGAGTGGATTAAATAGTAATACCTTCCCTAGACTAGGTAGTATAATTTTGCCTCAATAAAAAAACCAAAGAACAAGAAAGGAATTCACAGTTGGAAGTTTGGGCTAATTTTGTCATGTTTTGAGAAGACAAGTTTCTTATTGAAATACAACTCATATATCGTCCTCAGTCATGTTTTAAATGCTCTCTTCATTACAGAATACTTCTAGATGCAAAATAGGTCATGATTCTGAACCAAAAATTTGAAAAATTTAGCATCGTTCTTTTGGATTCCAAAGAAATAATGAAGGAATACAAAAGCTTAAGCCAGGAGAAACAGCAAAGTTATCTAATGTAGGACTTTGTAGAACTTATTAAATTAGAATTTAGATTTAAAATAAATATCTTTTCCTTGTAATTTCATATTCAATAGGATACTACAAAATACTTTTTAAGTAGAAGTTTTAATTTAAAAATTCACAAATGATTCTGGCATTCTATTTGTCTAGAATATTCTTTCAAGAGAGTTGTAATTAGGACTTAGTTTATAGGTAATTCCAACAGTAGATGTATATCATGATAATGTGAATAATCTAGAAAAAGTTGACAATAAATGGGATGCTATTAATTTATAAATTTAGAAAAAGAGCAATGTTTTGAGACTTTTGTGTTTGAAATCATTTTTCTTCTACCTGTACATGACATACGAAGAAATTTCCTTAATTATATACCTCTGTATACAATGAGAAAAATGCTAGGTTTGGGGTTTGTTTTCATTTTGTTTTCGTGGTTTTGTTTGTCCTAGGGCTTGACGTCTGGGCCTGGGCACTGTCTTGAGCCTGTATTTTGCTCAAAGATACTGGTCTACCACTAGAACCTCAGTGCTAGTTGTGTCTGGCTTTTCCTGAGCAGTTCATTGGAGATAAGAATCTAAGGAACCCTCCTGCATGGGTAGGCTTTGAACCATAATACACAGATCTTTCCCTCTTGAATATCTATGGTAGACGAAAAGATAAGTATAAATAATATTTTCAAGTTTTCTGATCTCAAGAATACCACTTGAGGGAAAACAGTGTAGCAAAGTTTAGTGTCGTGTTCTTTCAACAATAAAAAGGGCATGACATTAGCAGAATTGTAGAATTTTTTCACAATAGTGATAAGCTAGTCATGCTGCGAATTTATGGAATTTTAAGGGGCAGCTTACAAGGTGGAAACTGTTGGGCTAGAATGACTTTACTGCATAAAATGTTGGGATTGATTGTCATTGAAATAATAGCTTACTATGATGAACAAATGTTTACTCTAGAGGAATTAATTATTATAGATACTTCATAGTTTTATCTTCTACCAGAATGTGGCTAGTATCTCTTTTGACCTTTAAATATGTAATGCCCCATTGGAAACTGCATCTCTTGCAGAATTAAATAAAATGCATACAGTCGCTGTCTTAAATGTCTCTGTTATGGCATACTCAGAATTTGAAAATGAGTGGTTAGTAGAACACATATATTCTGTCCTCTTAACAAACATTCAGTTTTAAAAATTAGGAGTTTCCAGAGAATTGAACTATTTTCTATTTATTATGAGACAATATTAAATAATGTTTTTTGAAAAAATAATGGCAAGTATATTCTGAAAAGTTTGTATAGCTTGATAGCATTCAGGTTGATGACCATCTGAAAAAGAAAGGGGCAATTAATTCAAATTAGAAGCCAAATATTGTTCATTTTTTAAAAAAATGTAATACACATAGAATATCATTTACTATAGGAATACAGTGAAATTATATTTTATGTAGCTTATTTTTAAATTTAAATTTATTGTCAAGGTGATATATAGAAGGTGTTGCAGTAATTGTAAGGTAGTGAATATCTAACAAGTCGAACTTTTTATTCCCTCCCTCATTTTTCTCACACTTTTACTTCACCCCAATATCCCTCACAAGTTGTAATGTGAATATCCTACATGTTGTCTTGTGAGTATTGCTATTGCATTGGTTTGTCCTTTGTCCTAAAAGAAATGACATAGTACAGTAAAAACAATAACCACAAAGAAAAACCTCTGTTTCCATGTCTAGGAATTCATTTTTCTCAGCATCTTCTTATATGGTTATATATACATAGCTATTGAGCCATTCTGCTCATCCGCTAGGACTATCTTAGCCATTACCTAATTATTACACATGAGGAAAACCATAGAATCTGTTTCTTTGTGTCTTGCTTATTTTTCTTAGTTGGATTTTTCCAAGTCTTTCCATTTCCTTATTAATTGGAAGCATAGAATTTCACCGTGTGTGTTTAATGGATTCGTTCATCTTCTGAGGGTCATATTGGTTAAAATCATGATTGCATGCATGTAAGTATCATTAAGGTCATACAAAAATGACAGATTCCACCTCCTCAGATATACTAAAATCACGATTTCTAAGTAAGATAATTTTTATGGTGGTACAAGTGTTGAGATACCTGGATAAGTCTAATTTATTTCTTGCACTACGTTAGGCAGGAAGACATCATATAGGATAAAAATGGTAGTGACAAAATGTTCCCTTGAGAAAGATTTAGGAGGCTTCCAGAAATATGAAGAAATTCAGATAATTTTGAAGAATTTAGAAATGCAAGTTCAAGTATGTTTCTTTAAATAAAAATCATGTAAGTGGAAGGGCAAAAGAAGAGGAAGACAAGAAATAACTGATAGCAGATCATTGTTCCAAGTTAGAGTATAAAAAGAAATAATCTATAACTTTCCAGTTAAAAAGAGACCAATATAATATGTCCCACTTAATTTAGGTACATGCAAAATATTTACTTGGCTTTTTCCTACTTTAATGCTCCAAAATAAAGACTTGTAGAAAAGTTATGTGATTGTCATTACTTCAACCAGAACACTACCTGTGACGAGCCCTCTTTTTTTCACTTTGAACTTGGGAAATAGTCCCTAAGTTGAAGATGTTGTGGCTGATTAGAGTCAGAGCTAGGGGCTTCTACTTGCAGAATTACCCCAAAATAGCTTAAAGCAGTTTTTCCCCCAGGATATCCAACTGCATTGTCTGAAGCTGTACTTTGAATACACCCTCAAACGTGAGTACATAATTTTAAATTATACTTCAGCATTTCCTTGGTATATTCTACTTTGTGCCTTTTTCTTTTTTGCACATTCCTTTTGAGTTCATAGTTGCTCTATTTCAATTTCATCTTTATAAACTACTAAGAACATTGTTCAACTACCACTTCTTGTTTGCACACACCCAGTGTATGTATCAAGGTACTTTGTCTATGTTAAACAATAGGGTAGTACTCACTCTCTGAGGAGAAAAGTTCCACAGTATAACCCTATGCCCACATTAGAGCGTGTAGAATTTAAAGCATTTTGAGACAAACAGTGATATTAGAAGTGAAACCCTCCCTAGGGACATTTTCTTGGAGCTCATTAGTTTTCCCAGGAGAAATATAAATATCCACAAAATTTGGAGCTAATTAGTAAGTAACCAATTTAATACTAGATCCTAGAAGGTGTGTTAATTCAAATCACCATTGTATTATTGTTATATCAGAATTCTTCCCTATTTGCCAACGTGTATAAGAAAATTAAAGATTTGGATTAAAAGGTGAGGGTAATGTCTGAACTCTTCCATTTAATAAAAGCTTGAAGTTTATTATAGTACTTCCTACATATAAGAATTTGTGGCAGGTTGATTGACAGGGTTATTTAAGCATGGAGATATCCCTAACAAGAGTTAGATTTCAGTAGGGTATATGGCAGTTATGATTTGTTAATGTCTATTGAGGCATTTTCTGTTATAAAGAAGAATCAATTCAAGGAGACTTCAGTCACATCAGTAAAGCTGTATGTTTAACCTAATACTTGGTATTACTTGTCCTACATTTGTGATGATTAGGCTGATAAGATATCCAAACAAATCTAAATATATTTCAATAAAATCCCAAACTGATGTGGATACATGAGTCACTCATTGGAAATGTAGGACAAATTAAGCTTGTCTGTGCTGTAGTTCAATCTCTAACCTCCTGTCTATATAGTCTTGAAAAATATTCACAATATACCTCTAAGGAAAGTTCATGAGAGTTATACCTGTATAATTCTTCTAAGGTCAGGATAAAAGCATTTGATCCCAGCATTTAAAATCAACAGGATCTGTTGAATTCATGGATCCAGAATTTTATAGCTTCACATTCATATCACAAAGTTTTATCAATATGACTTTCACCAAAACACTGTTCTTATTGAACTTGTCTGTATCCTTTTACTTTTCAAATCCAATTAGCATATTTCCTTCAACATATTCCTGCAAATTCTTTCCTTCCTTTACTTCTGTAAATCTGTGTTTATTTCTTGTTTCCTTTCTTATCTCTTTCATCCAATCTTGTCCACACTGGTGCTCCCATTGCTCACACTTGTGTCAGAATTTTCCTTTTCCTCCTCACTTTAATATTGCCCCCGATTTTTTTATTCTTTTGTATATTCAAGGTCGTGGATATTTTGGTGATGTCTAAACAGACATATATTTGCATCTCTTTAACATAAACCTTAGAACTGAAAGTTTTTTCCTCTAAGTCCATATTTTCCACCTGTAGTCCTTTTCACCAAGAATATAACTAACAGTTGCCAGCCAGAGATGTGGATGCATTTTAGATTTCTTCTCACCTTTCTTCTTAACTTTCTTACCCTCCCCTTAGATAAGATGAATGACTAAGATTTTCTCAGTTTCTGTCACTAATACAATTTCTATGTACTCCTTTTTATGCCCATGACACCAGCCTGTTTCAAGTATTCATCACTGGTAACCTATTCCTAAAACAACCTTTTACAAAGTATACTTTTTTTCCCCCCATAGTCTTTTCATATTGGTCCTCTCCATTACCAAATTACTCTCTTTGTAAGCACAAAGAGTGAAGATCCCAGACAATAATTCTAGTATCATTATTTACTCACTACATTGACTGTTGCCCTTACATTTCTCATCTGTAAATGCATGTAATCTACCAGAAATATTGAAGAATATTTGTTGACTTCTAGAGAAAGAAAAAAAGTGAAGAGTCCTTACATTTTCCACTTTAGCGTACAAATAAGTAAAGAGTCAAATTCAGTTTGTTGGTATGAAGTCAAAAGTTGTTTTATGCAGAAATAAAAATAAATTTTAGCTCCTGGCACTATGGCCTATGTCGTTTTGTGGTAACTTCAAATATGTAAGTGGTATTATATAAATTGTGTCATGTGTTTACAGCTGTACTGAAGGACACACTCTTAATAAATTATTGGAAACATTTGTTATTGAATATTACCTATAAGAGAATGTTATTTGAATTAATCACACTGAGTTAAAAACTGTATCTTAGTCCATCACAATGTGGAAGTAAATGATTTTATTTATAAGAACACAATACCACCAAGAAAAGTGAGTATGCATTAGAGAGACTGCAGGAATAACATTAGGGTTTTTACTGTCTCTACCTATAAATGTAATTTTATTTCTTGGTATTGAAACTCTCCTCTTGTTATTATTGTATGTAATCCAATTCAGTTTATAACTGTATTCCATGTGGGAACTCTAGCTTCAAAGACGTGTAAAGGTTTTTTTCCTTTTCAATCACCTTATCATTGTCAGGCTACACTGTGGTCATCATCATCATCTTCATCAAAATTATTATTAGCATCATAAGTGCTAATTAATGAAAGTCTTATATGTGCCTATGATTTTGCTAGTATTTATCTTTCGATTGATATTTTAATGTTAACACTGTACATGCATCCATATTAAAATTTTGAACAAATAAAGAAACAAAAAAGCTAAACCATATCAGGTAGCTTGACTATGTGCTTATAACAAATTATGGAATAGATTTTTGAAGCATTGCTAATACCTAACCAGTATGAATTAACTTCCTCTCTCCCCACTCACTGCAAACAAATATTTAAGAGTTTGGACAGAACATTTTCAAGTAATATACCGTAACTGTTACTACAATGTCATAAGTATATCAAAAATTCCCTTGAAAGTAAAAGCTCTAATTTCTATTGAAATATTAGTTATTTAATACTAGGAAACTTTTAGTAAAATAGACTGTATATCTTTGAAATGTAAAAGGTCAAAAATAGTAGCAAAAAATTTTAGAGGGAGTCCGTCTTCAGAAATATATGTACATGTATATATATATATATATATATATATATATATATATATATATATACATATTAATGTTATGTGTAGAATGACATTTTTAGAGATTGTCATCAGAAATATATACATATCTAAATTTATGTTTAGAATGATGTACACTATAGTGAAACAAAAATCTTACAACATAATTAAAATAAAAAATACATCAAAAAGTGTCAGTGACTCACTCTTATAATTCGACCTATTCTGGGTAATGAGATCTTAGAAATGTGTTTGAATGTGGCCCAGACAGAAAAGTACTTGTTAGATTCTTATCCCCAATTAACCACTAAAAACATGAATTAGCTCTGTGCCTCAAGTTGTAGATTTCTCTCCTTGAGGATAAAAAGGCTTAGGGATAATGCCCAGGCCTTTCAAAAAACAACAACAACAACAACAACAAAATGTATCACATTAAGTTCACAAAAGCATCTTTTAACTGCTGTGAACATTTCTTAGAAACATGAATGCATGCCCCTGGAAAATGTTAAAGAAAAAGTATAGAATATTTACGTTTATGTTAAAGACATGACGATTTAGATTGTTTAAGATATTTAGGTAATGATTAGGAATTAAGAATAATTATGGGTAGGTAATATATTGGGACTGGCTTGTTATTCTATTTTATGATAGTAATAGAATGATATTTATAATGATTATATTAAATTACTCTTGTTTTATATTTGAATTATAATAAATGATAAACATTTTTAAATCTTTCCAATGGAAAGGAATATCAATTCTTATGTAATTTCAAAGCAATTGAGAAAATTATTCCAAGGCTAGTTTGCTCTAAGATTATATTTCTTTTCTTGTTCTAAATTTCATATGTTCATAGAAATTAAAATTCTAAAAATTCAATGGATATTGGCATTCAGAAACATCTTCATAGATACTAATATTGGAGTCCCTTAAGTGGAATTGTTTTATTTCATTTGTTACTTTCACAAATAAATCAAGATGATTGTGTATTTTGTTTCTTTTCACTGCTATTGGCTCTTATCTTGAGAATATTTTTCCCTAGCAAAGTAGAGAAAAACAATTGGATTGACCAAGTAACATATGGCTTTCATAAGATGCAGATGCATAGATTTGTGTCTTTGTCACTTGCCAAAAGTTTCTTCCAGAAAAGGTTATCAATTATTTATAGGTTTTGCTAAATTCCTAGGTATTCCAGTTATCACATACACTTTTTGATTGAGTTATCTCTGAATAAACTTAAAATAAACAAATAAAAATAGTTAAAATGAACAGAAATCATATTATTGTTTTAAATGTTGCAGTTTACAAAGTTTTTAAGCAAACACAGAAAATATCTTTTTACGTATTCTACATTTTGTGTCAAGTATTTTAACAATAGATTTTTTTTGACTGACATGTAATTCACCTGAAATATATTATCTCCTTTTATTGTATGCATTTTATTGCTTTGGAAGTGAATTGTACAATCATAGGTTTTCCAAGCCTAAAATTTTCACAAATTTGCTTTTCTTCAAATAGAAATGCTACAAATTATAGAACAAACATTAAAGTAGATATAAGATTCATTTACAGGAATTTGTCCAGCCTACATCCTCTATAGTGATCCTTTTCAAATTTGTTTTTGGGGATTATTTCCAGGATCTCACACAAAGTATTCAAGTGCACTCTCAATGAACTACATTCTCTGTGGAAACAAGTTTTTTTTTTTTACTTCTCTTTAATACATACATAGACGTGTAATGGATAGAACCTATTCAATCCTCTTTGAACTTTTGAAAACTTGCTTGCTTTAATGATTGAAGTATTATACAAATTCATTTGCTATGTGGAGTATATCAACTTCTCCACAAGTGCATTACTATATTTTGTGTCATCTTTTTATATTATAGTCCTACTAGTGAGTTTTCTCTTTATTTATTCTTGTATACTAACGAGGAAACTATTTCATATGCTCCTAATATTTACATATGTTCTTTAAAGAAATATCCTATTTTGGGAAAAGTTATATAGAATTAGAAGATATAAAAATACTTAGACTCAGAATCATTGCAGCATTAACATTGTATCATTAACAAATATGTGTCTTCTATCTGTTAGATACGTTTTCACTTCTGTTATATTGTCCTTTGAATTATGAAAGATTATAAGTTGATATTATCCAGTTTATTCTTGCTTTTCTTTACCCACTAAATGCTTTCCATGTCATATGTTAGAAACTTTTACTGATCCAATACCATGAATTTTTATGTTTATGTTTTATATGTTTTTACATCTCACATTTAGTTTGATAATCATCTTTGATTTAAAAATTTTAAATTTTTGAATAAGGATTGAGGTAGTAGTCTAAGAAATTTTTTTTAAATCGAGGGAGGCAATAGTGCCACTACACCCATTTAAGATTCTATTTTTATTTCATAAAGTCATGGCATCCTTTTCAAAATCTATTGACCACAAAACTGAGATGTTTTATTGTGAAAAATACCATACAGAGGGGTTACAATTACACGACAGTATTAAGCAAAGCATGCTATTTGCAGAGGAGTATATAAAAGGTGTAATTTCTTATAAAATTGAACTTTTAATCCAACGAAATGAATACCAGGAATCTATCACTTGGAAGATGTGAGCGGAAGTCAAATTGAAGGAATAAAGGGAGTTGTGGAAGAAGAGAGTGAAGGCATGATATTCAATGCAGATAGTATGAAACTAGAAAACATCAAAGTGGGGTGAGGTTTGGAAGGGTATAAGAAAGTTATTAAAGATTCATTGTACTTATAAACTGATTTGGGAATGGAAATTCTTTTGAACAACTATTTAATAAGAATATAATTAAAAACAATGGAGACATCTAATCGTAAACTGCATTCTCTTAAACCATGAATCAATATAATAGTTTCCTCCTCAGAAATTTTCTTTGCAGGTATTTTCATCATAATGTCAGAAAACTGACCAATGCAATAAATATCAATATATCACATTGCAGATTGTAAATAGACACAATATAAAAATCACAGTAAAATTGTTAGAATTTATCACATGATAAAAATAACAGGTAGAAAGTATCAAATGCTGAATGATAGTTTTTCCAAGTACTTTACCTATGGTATCTAACTTAATCCTCACAATAATCCCATAAAGTGGAACTACTTCCATTTTTAATTCTCAGATGATGTTATTGACATCTTCAGAATTGGAATTACTAGTACAGCATTGCACACATGGTAAGTGCTAGACTGAGGACCATCTCCCACTGTATCAAATAACCTCATTTTATTTTATGACTAAAATACCAGCACTTAGTCTACTAATTCTATGAAAATTTCCCAGAATTATTGTGTACACTCTAATTATATTTGACTTTATCTTTGTTAGAAAATAGGTAGCTGTAATATGAAAACTCCAAGTTCATAATCAATTTATACATCCCTTGGTGAAAGGAACTGCTAATGTATAACATTCTTGATTTCTAGCTCCAAATAGTAGAAATCATATTCTATTCCTACACTCAACACTGTACTGCCTGGGGACCCCATTTCTGTTTAACACAGTCATAACGAAAGAGTGTCCTGCCCAATTGCTTATGGAAACAGACTGCAGGTGTTATGGACCAATCATTTCCACATTGTAGCTCACCTAGGTTGTTTACCATTAGAAGTATTTTGATTGCTTTTTATACCCAACATTCTGAGAGAAATATACTGCTTTAAAATGTTATTAAAGCAAGACTGATATAAAAATCACCTTTGACCCCAGATAAATATTTTACCTTTCATATACCCCAAAATGCCATCTGAACTATCATTAATGTTAGGAACAAGAGGTTAAAAATCATAGACACCAAGACCGAAGCATGAATTAAAGACTCTCAAACTTGTCAATACAATTGGTTTAAAAAGTCATCAATGTTACTGCATTTTTAAAATTTTCTTATGAAGATTCAATTATAAACTATTAACACTTCAAAATAACTCATTTTCTTGGGAGTAGGACACAAAGCACAAGATTAATCCTAATCATTTTAAAGGACCTTTATTTATACTACAAATTCACTCCCATAACTACGATGATACGAAAAATAACTGAAGTACAGAAACACAAAGGAAGTAATTTAACTGCATCATCTACATTCAAATGACTATGTTAATAGAAAACAAAGTTAAACTAATAATTAGCTTACCAAATTCACTTACATTCTTTTATTCTATTTCATTTAGTTTCATAAAAACTGGATTTTCATAAGATGATGCACAAAAGCCTATATACCCACTTACATTTTCTGATCTTAACAATATTTATTTCAGAAATGTCTTTAACTCTATAGTCAATGAACTGAAATAATACTAAAATATTCAAAGGGTTTTCAGAAATTGCAAGACTCGCTCTGGGATGTTATTTATATTGGAAAAGGTATTCGAAAAGCCTTATTTGTTAAGTTGCGACAGTTACTCCCACAAAAGGTCCATTAGGCCTTTGCATGTACAAAACAACTTCAGATAAATCCACTATCTAGAGATGACACATGCTTTTCGTTTGTTTGTTTTTGAAAGGAATAGCTAACAAGCATATCAACAATACTGATTTTCAGTCAATATGATGGGATGTTCAAACTTGATAAATATTTGGTTGATTACCTCTTAGTGTGAATAGATATGATTTTACAAAGGAAGTTATTTTCAACAGAAAGCCAGAAAGAGTTTATCCACTTTGTGTTTCATGGGAATAACTAGAGAGCAATACCTATTTGGTCCAGTTGGTCAAACTCACTCCATGAGTGTATGTTAAAAGTATAACAAATTTAAGAGGTCAAATACATATTTTGTACCGACAGTCATCTTACAGCACTAATTTACTACCTAAATATGTCTGAATCTTCTCACCTAACATATAATAAGAGCTGAAAGCAGTCTCTTTTATCTAACTTAATATTGTAAATCCTTTTATTCTAATGATATTATTTGACAAATGTACAAAAGGGTGGTCCAACTGAAGTGACATGACAGAATACTGATAAATAAAAACATTGCAACAAAGTTAGCTCTTTTCAGCCTCACCCTGTCCACATTGGCAAGCAACATTACAACAGCACATGCACACATATACACATACACACATATGCACACATGTACACACACCTATACATGCATGCTAAATTCAGGGTTTATTGTACAAAAAAAGTTCAAATAAAAAATTAATGATTAGTACAAATGATAATTTGCCTTAATACAAAATAATACACAATCCAGTCACCACAGATGTTACATTTTACCTCCCTACCCACATAGGACCACTTAATTTATATTTAATTACTTAATTAACTAATTAGTTCAATCATTTGTTTGGTGCTAATACTAAGGCTTGAACTCAGGGCCTGTCTCTGTCCCAGAATTTGTTATTGTTTTGTTTTAGTTTTCTCAAGGATATCATTTTACTGCTTGTACCACAGCTCCAGTTATAGCTTTTTGGTTTCTTGCAAATCAGAATCTAATGGCCTTTTTTTTTTGTTTTCCTTTTTACAATACAAGAAAAGAATCCAAGGCTTGAAAGACACTCTGCCCCTGATTTTTTGAGTGTGTCCTTTACTCATATAAAACTTGTCTATAAACTTCTAGTCTAGTTAAGGGTATTACAAAAGGAAAGAATATTCCATTTGAAGGCCAGCATAGGAGAAAGGAAATAACTTCGTTTTCTTGCAAAGGAAGAAAGGCATGGAGGTTTTAAAGTGTCTTATGGATGGATGTTTCACTCCTGAGATGATTCTCTTGTTGCAGGTGTCAGTTATGAATTCCTTTAGTCTGGTCCTGAGTTTTCCATAGCAATAAGGATTTCAAAAGAGCAGAATCCAGTGAGTATGATCAGTAAAAGGAGCCTCTTCTCAGACCAGTACTCCTATAAGAGGGTCCCAAAGAAATACCCTAGGTTTCTTTTGTTTGCTTGTTTGTTTAGTTTGTGCTGGTTCTGGGGTTTGAACTCAGAGGTTGGACCCTGTCCCTGTACAGTTGTCTTTCCTGCCCACCTGGCCCCAAAGCTAGTACTCTACTGACTGAGCCAATACTCCACTTTTGCCTTTTATGGTGTTTAATTACAGATAAGAGTTTGATCAACACTGTTGCCTGGGTTGGCTTTGAACTGAGATAGTAATAAATCCAAGTGACGTCAACTTCTGGACTTCTCTTTTGAACCAAGAAATATTAGATGAAGTTTATAATAAAGCTAATATTTGACAATTTTTAAAAGAAGAGAATATGCTCAGCAAAGAATCCATAACTTAAGTAACTCAGCAAAAGTAGGTGCACTGAATCATTTTGGAATTATTTTCTCTGCTTGGGAAGATTACTATTGACTTTGTCTTTCCTTTTGGGGAAACTTAAAGTCATTTTTGCACTTTTTCTGTTGGTCATGGGGCTTGAACTTTGATCCTGGGCACTGTCCCTCAGCTCTTCAGTTGAAGTCGAGTGCTCTACCACTTTAGCTACAGCACCACTTCCGGATTTCTGGTGGTTAATTGAAGATAAGTGTTTCATGGACTTCTCTGACCAGGCTGGCTTTGAACCATAATCCTCTGGTCTCAACCTCTTGACTAGGTAGGATTACATGCATGAGCCACCAGCACCCGGCTACTATTTGTATTTAGTGCAGTTAATGACACTAAGTAGATAAGAATGGAAATCTGAATCAAATGATGTGACACTGCAGTTTTTAGAATAATTGAGGTAGCAATAAATATGTCTTCCTTTGCCATTTTGTTACATTAATGACTCAGGAGTTATGGGACCCTTACATTAGCAGCCTCTTCAATCTGTGTAGGTATATTTATTATCAGGAAATATTCATAGAGAAATAGAGAAAGACATATGTTTAGAAAGCACTGTATTTTCACAATTAAAAAATAATAAAAAAAAAAGAAAGCAAAGGAGACCAGGTATGCAAGAACAGCATAGAAAGAGATATATTTATCACACAGAGATTAAGAACTAGCCTAAGAGATTTAGAATGTTAAAGGCAATGAGGAATATGCCTAGTTGATAACTAGTTCTTCAATAACCAAAAATGCTTCCCTAGAATGGTTTCTGCTATACCTTAGTTACTATCATTTATTCCTTCCATCTGGAGTCATTTCTTCTCTTCTGTCACAACTGTTAATTAGCCTCTGCCATTTTGGTGACATTACTGGCCAAAAAGGTTTCCACATCTCATTTAGACTACCTGTCTCATTGTGATTAGCAGTGAACACTCAAAAGCCTGGAATCTTTGAATTTCCTGAATTAATCTTCACCTGATATCTAAGCACATTCCTGGCATTAATTGCCATGACCTTATGAAGAAAACATTTTTTTTTCAACTCAGTATCCTAATATAGCTAAAGTGCATGAATTACGGACTATTGTCAGGTATTAGTATGGAATGAGCAATTATATATTCCTAGTATGGGTTCTTTATTTTCATTTACTAAATGTTTGTTGTTGTTGTTTTTCCAGTCCTGGGGCATAAACTCAGGGATAGGGAATTATTCCTCAGCTTTTTTTTCCCTCAAGGCCAATCCTCTACCACTTGAGGCACAGCACCATTTCCAGTGTTTCTTTTTCTGTTTATGTGGTTCTGAGATATTGAACCCAGGGTTTCATGCATGCTAGGCAATCACCATACCATGAAACCACTTTCCCATAACCCTAAATGACTTTCTTAAGATGGCATTACATTTTTATTCTTTAACTATGTATCAATTTTGGCCAGAATTTTTTTGCTAGAAAAGAACATTGAACACAATACTGAGTCCAGTAAGGCTAGATGGACAATGAATAACCGTCTTGGTCTAACCAGGCACAGAAGGGCTTACCTCATGGAGGTGGTACCACAGACTTAGCAAGACTTCTCCTGACCCACAGTACACCTCCAGGATGAGAGGGCCACCTTGGTTCCAGCCACATGGGGATGCTGGGCCACTTCCTCCAACACCCATTCAACAAGTTCCTGTGAGAGTAAGAGATTGAAAGAATGTCAGAATTACACTTAAGCCTGGTGCAGGTGGCTCATACCTATAATCTTAAGTACAGAAGAGGCTGAAATATGAGATGATGGCTCATAGCAAACCCGGGCAGGAATGACTGTGAGACTGTTATCTCCAAAGAACCACTACAAAACTGGAAGTGGTGCTGTGACTCACGTGGTAGAGCCCTAGCCTTGAGCTGAAGAGCTCTGGGACAGTGCCCAGGCCCAGACTTCAAGCCCCATGACTGACAAGAAGTGGACTTCCCACCACAAGAAGTGGACTGAACAGCAACCATTGTCCTAGGGAGCATGGCAGAGAAGTCAGGCAGACCTTCCTCTCAGCTGGGAGTCATGAATAGATCACTAGGCTACTCTGTGCCTCATTTTCCCCAGCTGCAAAAGTGAACAAAGTGAAGGATCCCCTTCCTCATGGGGATAGGGTAATAATGAAAGAAAGCCATGTTTTGTTTAATAATCCCATGCCAGTCACACCATTAATAACACACACCATCTGATCTCTTTCTGGGTATCTTCCTGTCATATGCTCACAGAATTGCTGAGAACTATATCTTAAGGCCCCTGCCTTTGTGCCTGGCTCTGCTCCAGAGATCCCTCTGTATTAATCCCTTGTTTCCTAACAACTGTCACATGAGGAAATTGAAGTCTAATGGTCAAGGCCCAACCCAGAGCTTCACCTGTGGTCAAGAATTGGCTGCCATGGACTGAGTTTGGGACAAACCAATGACGGAGCATGGCACCACATGTCTACAATTCCAATTACAGAGGACAAGGCCTGGTGGTGCATGCCTGTTAAAGATAGGAGGATCATGATCCAGCCCAGCCTGAGCATATATTGAGTCTCCATCTCAGAAATCCCCAAGACATAAAAGCTTGGCCTGAATGTTAGAAGACCTGACTGGCAAGCCTAAGGCCTTGAGGTCAAACCCTAATATACAAAAAATAACCAGAGGCCCAGTGCCGAAGGCTCATGCCTATAATCCTAGCTACTGAGGAGGCTGAGATCTGAAGATCACAGCTCAAGATATAAAGTAGGGTTGGCCTCACCCTTCAGACATCATGATGAGAAGACCTGGAGTCTGAGCTTTGCTGTTGTACTCCATACTAGCAGGGCTCATATCCTTACTAAGTGTTGGCCATGCTCTCTTTCCCCCTGGGAAGCCACACTCCCAGGTCCTCCCAAGCTCCCACTGCCACCAACCAGGCCCAAGAGAGTACACAGCTCCAGGGAACAGAGATCCCTTGTTCTTGTAATCTAACAATGTTGAGTCCCCTTCAAGCCTCTCACCCTTCCAGGCCCCCAGACCTCAGCTGTGAAGCCCATGCACCCCCAAAGATAGCAGGTAGAAGTTACCAAAAGCATCCAACCTCCTTGTTACAACCCACTTCTACATACACACACACATACACATGCACACACATGCGCGCGCGCGCACACACACACACACACACACACACACATTCAGACTGGTGACAGAACACTCTTCCTTGCAGCACCTGCAATTTGCCAACAGATCACTCACCTTAGTACAGTCAGGCTGTACAAAGAGAAAGATGACCTCTCCTTGTCCCTCTCTGTCTCTCTATGTATGTCTCTCTGTCTCTCTGATCTCTCTGTCTCTTTGTCTCTCCCTGCCTCTGTCTCTCTGTCTGTCTGTCTGTCTGTCTGTCTGTCTCTCTTTCTCACATACACACACACACACACACACACACACACACACACACACACACACACACAGCTGTGTATCTCCTGAGTTTGTTGGAGACCAGATCAACCGGGAGCACCAGCAGAAGCTGGTAGAGCTGGGAAATGTGATCAACTTGTGAGAACTATAGACAGTTGGGGGCGGGGGATAGGCCGATTGTATGTGTGTGTATGGGGGGGGTCTTCCCAGATATTCACCTTCTGTTCTGACCCCCAGCATCCTCACCTCCATACTGGGTTTTCTGGGACCCTCTTCAGTTGAAAAGGGTGACCAAGCACAGAAGACAAGGTTTCACACAGCAAGGGGGGGGTCTATCTTCTGCATCCCTAGGCACCCCAGTGGCTCACATCTTTAATCCTAGCTACTCAAGAGGCTGAGAACTGGAAGATGAAATTTCAAAGCCAATGAAGGCAGCAAAGCCTGAGAGACATCATCTCCAATTAACTGGCAAAATGCCAGGCTACAGGTATAGCTGAAGTGGTAGAAAATCAGCTATGAACAACGAAGCCAAGTAAGAGCAAGCTGAGTTCAAATGTGAGGAGAGGAGGTAGGGGAAACAGAGAACAAAACAATACACAAATCCCACCTAATTTATGGTACCAACCAAACTGAAAAGAAAAATGAAGCTTTTTCATTTGTATAACTTTACATGAGCATATATGCTCTTAGGTACACTTCAAAGCTATGTTTTTAATAATATATATACATATATATTAATAATGCATATATATTTAAATAAACTAAGAAACCAGCCAATGAATTAGTGCCTTAACCATGGCATTATAAATTATTTATACTAAAAGTGTTTTCCAAGTTTCTTTTCTCAGAATCAATCTTTAAGAAGTTTTTTCATGTGCTTGGCACCAGTGACTCATGCCTATAATCCTAGCTACTCAGGAGGCTGTGATCTGAGTTTGGTGGTTCAAAGTCAGCCCAGGCAGAAAAGTCTGTGAGACTCTTATCTCCAATAAACAACTAGAAAACCGAAGTGGCACTGTGACTCAAGCAGTAGATCGCTCACCTTGAGCTGAAGAGCACAGGGATAACCCCTGAGTTCAAGCCGCAAGACGCCCCCCCCAAAGAAAAGAAGTTTGTTCATGCAGATAGTAAAATTCTAACATTCTGAGCTTTAGGAAACTTTTCTGCCAGGGTATTATGCTCATTAGGAAAGTACTCCACTACTGAGTACATCAAAGTCCCATTATTTTCGTTTTTCATTTTACAATCCAGTTTATTCCCAAAATGCTTAGAAGTACCTACTGTCCTCACAGAAATGAGGTTTTATTCAGAAACCTTACCTTTTGTGCTATGAGGCCTCCCCTAGTGTATTTCGTGGTAGGCACTGAGGAAAACTCATAGGATTCAAATGCAGAGAGTTTATAATTGTAGAAATAAATTCAACTGTCCCGACCTTCTAGGGAGAAATGATGTCCTTATTTTCATTCTCACTCTTCATGGCAGATGGTCAAAATAGAAACAACAATGTGCTATGCTGAAATGTAAAAGTTTAGACCCCTTTTTTAAAAAACTCTCATGTTATAAAATCAATATGTATCAAATAAAGGCGAAGTGAACTTAAAAATATTAAAAATGCTAATGAAGCTCCCTGGCTTGGAATGTGTGCCATTTTTTGTCTGCAAGTCCTGGAATTTGAACCCGGGTTCTGGGTAACTCTATTGCACTGTCGGGGAAGGGGAAGCTCGCCCTGCTTGAAGACCAGTAAGTCAGGCCTATTCCCTAGGCCTAAATTCAAGCCCCAGACCTGGAAAACGTACTCCTTTATATACATTTTAAATATTGGATTGAACTTCCATACAGATGTTCAGTCTATATTATGTTTGGTGTGGTTATACATTATATTTTTTATTTTTTTCATTTATTTACCATTTATTTTATTGACTGTGATGCATCCTAACTATGTATTACATTGTTTACATCCTATCACATACCATCTAGATTTGTAGATGTGTTCTCGATCATGCCTGACTCCCAGAACTCTCTCAGAAAAGGAAAACCGGTTTCGCACTTGGCTTCTTACTCCAAGATTAAATTTTTGGCACTGCTGGGATCTGAACTCAGGGCCTAGCAGGTCCAATTCATGAATAGGTGAGTGTGAGCACAACAGCCTCTAGCCAATGAATCTGTAAGGTTGTTCCTAGGTGGTGAGATCGTGACCCAGGATTGGCCAAAACAGCGGTACAAGTATAGGCAGACAGTAGTATACAAATAAATATATATTGGTAAAAAGCACCATAGCCGCCTATCTATGATTGAATGACATTACTACATTCCTACTAACTCTTAGATATTTATTATACCACAATTAAAGGAATGCTATTCTTTTCATGCTTGATAAAGCATGAAATTAAGATCAATCAGTGTCCTAGGGTTATTGCATCCAATTTTAGGGTTGACCAATGCACAAACTTCTCTTTCAAGTGATATTCCTATGCATAGGAATGAGTGTCTTGTGATCTCCTGCCATTGGTAGTTGTCAGGACCTGGATTTGAACCCAGGGCCTATGTTGATAGGTTGGGCTATGGTTTCCCTGCTAGCCCGCCAGCCCTCAGCAATGGCAGGTCAGGTGTACTTTGCACCCATGGCATTCAGACCCAGGATGGTCACCGTGCAAAGATAAAAAAAAATAAATAAACCTCCATCCCTCTGCAGCTTGCCACTTTTTGTGCTATCCCACTCATTTTTTCTTTCTGCAAGCCCTCTGGGCCTAGGATTCCAGGATCGGGTATGGGTCCTGAGGCTGCACCTAGCCTAGGGTGATTGAAGCTGAGGCAGAGTTGCCACGACCTGAGTTCAAGCCTTAAAAAAGCCACAAAAAAGAAAAAAATTGATTATTTAACTAAATTTAAAAAAATAAAGCTATCTGGTTTGGAATTTCTGCCAGTTTTCTTTCCTATACTGGGATTTGAACTCAGGAACTTGTAACAATGTGAGGGAAAGTGCAGATTTGCTACTACTTGAGTTCAAACCCGTGGCAAGCCAAAACTAAAAAATTAAGTCACTGAGCTTGGTAGGGGGAGTAGTTGTGGAGATGGGAGGTAAAGGATGGTAGGGGGAAAACAAAGAAGAAGGTAACAATGCTCAATAGGAAATATACTCATGACCTTGCTCATGTAACTGTGACCATTCTGTACAACATTTTTTACAATAAAAAACATACAAAAAAGAAACCATGTAGCATTCTGAGAAGCACGTTGGGGGTAGGGGAGGATGTCTGAATAGATGTACAAAATTCTACACTGCTTTTTATTTAATGTTCAGTATGGAACTGAATAAACGTAACTGCTTCCATTAAAAGATTAATGGAATTGGGGCCAGTATTTCTACAATTGTTGGGATTTGATCTCACTGTCCAGGTAAACTCTTTTGTACCATGGCTGAAGGAAAAATTTACTGTCCTTGAAGAAAAGAAATTCAGGCTAGAGTTCCCATGGCCTGAATGAAGGCCCTGCAATGGAAAAAATATTTCTATACATGTGTAATATATGATATATACTTACATATGTATGTTTATTACATGTTATGATTTTCATGATTGATTTTGTATTTGTTTTATTTTTTATTGTTTATTTTATTTATATTTTCATTCCCATATATATTTTGCACATCTATTATAAAATTATACACAATAATTTAGGACATTGACTCATTTATCATTAAAACTTTTTGTGTTGAAACATGATACATAATTAAATGGAGGCATTTGTCACAGTCTCTCCCAAGAATGAGCTTTGTCTTATTTATCTTTGGACACCTTCCTATAGGGATGTCTTTAGATGATTTATACTGAGAAGCCTTTTCCTGAGGACAGGCAAGTTGTGGGATAAAATTGTAAGGGAGAGGCTAGAAATGTGGCTTTGTGCTAAAGAGGTCACTCAACATGCATGAATACCAGGGTTTGAATCCTCAGTGCCACATACTCAGAAAAAGCCAGACGCAGTGGAGTGGCTCAAGTGGTAGAGTGCTATCCTTGAGAAGAACAATCCCTAGGACTGTTAAAAACAATAGGCCAGATGCTGGTGGCTCACACCTGGAAAACTACCTTCTCATGAGGCTGTTCTAAGACAGCCTAGGCAAGAAAAGCCTGTTAGACTCTTATCTCCAATGAACAACTAAAAAATCCCATGTGGAGCTGTGGCTCAAGTGGTAGAGAGTTAGACTTGACTGAGTTGCTCAGGGACAGTGCCCAGGGTTGATACAAGACACACAACTGGAAAAAATTGAGGGTTAATCAAAGTACTTTTCCTATTTGCTAATTACGAGAACATTCTCTGGAAAATCAACGCTGATATACACCAGAATTGGAGTCAGACCTCCATGCTTAAGTGTAGCAGCTACACATTCCCAACCTCACAGACTCTAGCATTGTAACCTTGTGTCCACAGGGTTCTGAAAAGTCCAATGTTGAAAGGCTTAATATGCTCCCCAAACCCTTTGTGATAAGCAGTTGACTTGTATTGTCAATGTCATTACTCATCTGAACCTAGCAGAGCACCAGTAGCTCTTGACCATCACTCTAGCTCAGGAGGCTGAGGTCTCAGGATCACACTGAAGCCAGCCAGGGCAGGAAAGTCTATGACACTCTGACTTCCACGTCTGAAAGGTCAGATGTTGAAGAGCTTCTTGTTTTTCCCTTGGTGATGAGAAGTTACTCTAAATGTTCTTAGTGTTCTTGACCCATTGACCCATCCTGGGTTCAAATGAAGTTCTCAGGATCCAAGCCCTGGCAGAGTTAGCAGGAATAACTCCAGTGTAACACTGTATTTGAAGGACAGAAAACAGTTTCAAAAGCCAGGCTAGGTGAAGAGAACAAGGAGGCAGAATATACACACTCAAATCGGAAGTGAGCTGCAAAACCAATTCATTCATTCCAGGGACAGCCAGCAATGGGGGGAAACCTGAAACATTTGTTAGAGTTACACCAGGGTCAGGCTTTTCACAGCTTCCTCAAACAATGACTAACCTTCCTCCCTCAGGTGAAGAGATCCTCAAGCTATCTTTAGGTTACCAATAGAGAGCCAGTTTAGTGAGGGAGAGGGGAGGAACAAAGTAGAAAAGCCCTGCTCTCTGGTCTTAGGGAGTGGGTTTTTTACTCTCCATCTATCAGATTTGAAGGCCCTTCTTCTACCTCTGCCAGTGTTTTCTCCTTCCTTCATTCTCCAAATTATTAATGCTAGTCCCCAGTCCAAGGTGAGGCAGGGTCATTTCTCTTTGTCTCCAAGAAGCTGAGTTAGAACCTGGCTCTGCCCTCTTTACTCTGGGGCATTCGGCTGCCTGAGAAGTGGGAAAGAGACATTTTTCCTGCTCTGTGGTTGTGTGAAGGTGATGCTGGTGTCCTAGCACACTGCAGAAGCCTCATGACTGGGAATTGTTCCCTTCTTTCCTCCTGAAGTCCAAGACCAGATTCAGCTATCATTTTTCTATCTATCTATCTATCTATCTATCTATCTATCTATCTATCTATCTATCTATCTATCTATCTATCTATCTATCTATCTATTGACCTTTTCTTTCTTTCTTTCTTTCTTTGTTTCTTTCTTTCTTTCTTTCTTCCTTCCTTCCTTCCTTCCTTTCTTCCTTTATTTCTTTGTATCTATCTATGTATGTACCAACCTACCTACCTGCCTACCTACCTACCTACTTACCTACCTAACTACCTAACCACCTAACTACCTACTTAGTTATCTCTTTGACATTTCTTGGGCTGAACTCAAGGCCTGGGCACTGTCTCTAGCACTCTGCTACTTGAGCCACAGCACCAATTCTGGATTTTTCTGTGTATGTGTTACTGAGTGCTTGCTAGGCAAGCACTCTCCCACTAATCCACATTACCAGCCCCCTCATCCTTTTTCTTAATGGTAGTTTTTACATATATATGCTACCATTTTGCGTCCCCAAGTATAATGTTCTGAATACTGCTTATTTCTATGAACTCTGATCTTCTCTTCCCCTGCCTGATTTGTGAGTGCTCCTGCATTGGCCTCATAATAAAATGTAAATAAAGGCTGTTGAGAGCTTCAGTGTGCACCATATAAGGAAACAGGCCTAGAATACTGGAAGAGAAAATCAATGGGGCTGAAATGAAGAGAATGATGCAGTATGTACAATGAGCATATCTAAAACATAAATCTGTAAATAAAAGCAGAAGTTTTGCACACAGCCACTTTGCACTTAGGGAAGTAATATACACACGTAAGTAAGTAGGACACTGATACATAAACTTGGCCTTCTCTTTTTGAATTTTCTTTTGTGGCCATCCCATGGCTTAAACTGAGGACGCGCTGCATTCCTCAGCTGTTTTTCACAAGGCTGAGGTTCTACCACTGCCACAGCTCCACTTCCAGCCATCTGGTTTTTCAATGGACATAAACACCTCCCAGGCTTTCCTGCCTGGTCTGGCCTGTATCGCCTGCTTGTCTTTCTCTCTCAAAGCTGGAGCTCTACCCTCTAGGACACTGCTCCACTTCTGGTTTTCTGGTGGTTTATTGGAGACAATAAACCTTTCCTTCTAGGGCTGGCTTTGAATGGAGATCTCCTGAGGAAGCTTCAAGTGGATTTCCTCAGGGATTCTCCTAGGAGCCGCTCTACCCAAGCCTTTAGTCTAAATCTCGAGAAGTACTAGAGAAAAACGGAAACAGGGACATGCTTCTAGTGTGTCCTAGATACTTAAGGTTGGAGATACAAAACACGCATAATCATTATATCGTTTTATAGGCAAAAGGAGCAATGCAGATAGTATGAGGATCACTCCAGCTTTCGGTCCTCATATCCTGAGACAGTAAATTCACTGCAGCTCAATGCTAAGTGACAGAACTGGCATGTCCTGTGGACATTTGCTCCTAAATCCTGTAACACTCATTTCTCACTTTTGGCTTCAACCTTGTGACCAGAGGGTAAGATGAAGAGAGAAAATACTCTCAGAGAAAGCAGCTATAAAAAACATTGGGTAGTTTACTTATAAGTCCCAACCATAGGACTGACCTTATTAAGAAGTCAGTCCAGATTATAAAACAAAGAAGAAAAGAAAGAAGGTGAAAGTGTCTGCTGACTGTAATCCCAGCTCCTCAGGAGGCTGAGATGTAGAGAATTTGAGTTTGAAACCAGCCAGTGTAAGAAAGTCCTTGACAATGTTATTTCTAAGAGATCACAGAAAAGCCCAGAAGTGGGGTTGTGACTCAAGCTTAATACAGTACCCTTGAGCAAAAGGAGCTCTTGGGCCAGGCCTAGGCTCACAGTTCAACACCAGGACTGCCCCCTCTAAAAAATAACCTGTACCTCAATTTCTTTGTGTATGTATGGATGTATTCCTCTAGGTGAATCTCGTGAGTAGCTATGATGAATGGCACCAAGCAAGAAAATTGTATTCAATACAATGAGTTCATAACACAGAGACTGTTTTTATGGTATTTCATGTTCCAGGGCTCCCTTCACTGCTCCCAATGTAGCCTGAGGTTTACTCTTCATCCCAGGCCTGCTGGAGGAAGTCTCCCTCATTGTCTCGACAGGAACACAAAAGACCTCACTCCTGTACAGCTGTGTACCAAATAACTCCATCTGGGCTAATTAGTGAGGATGTGTGGGCAGGCTCTGAAAGTCAGGAGAAAAAGGCCTGTTTTTACCCTTAGCTATCTCTGTCTGGACAGGAACACAAAAGACCTCACTCCTGTACAGCTGTGTACCAAATAACTCCATCTGGGCCAATTAGTGAGGATGTGTGGGCAGGCTCTGAAGGTCAGGAGAAAAAGGTCTGTTTTTACCTTAGCTATCTCTCTTCCCAGTGCTCTGTTTTAACAGGAGACCTTCATTTTTGCCAACTCCCATTGCAGGCCAAGTTCTGTGCTCTTATCCTGCCTTTATGAGACTATATTCCAGTGTTCAGATACAGTGCTCAATATAATTCAGGAATCCTTCAGGCAGACAACTAGGGCACTCAACATAATGAAACGTTTCATTGCCGGCAATGATGGGCCTATATTGCCTCTCCTAGTTTTCCAGGAGCTTAGAAAATCCAAGCACATGTTGGATATCACAAAGCTTCCTGTCATCTAGGACTGGTGAAGCTCATCAGGTTTTGAAACCTTTGACCTCTCCTAGTTAGGCCCTGGGTGGCTAGGTTTGGGGGTTAAACATAGGGCCTGGGTGCTGACCATGAGCTCAGAGCCGAAGTCTACTGCTTTACTTTGTCACAGCTTCACTTCTGCTTTCTCTCTGTGTGTGAGTGTGTGTACATGCATGTGTGTGTGCATACACTATTCCTGGAGCTTGAACTCAAGACATGAGCACTGTACCTAGTTTCTCTTGTACAATGGTTGCCCTCTCCCACTTGAACCACAGAGCCCCTTCAAGCTTTTTCCTAGTGATGTGTTTCTGAGAAATCAAGCTCAGGGTTTCATATATGCAAAGCACTCTACTCCTAAGGCACATTCCCACCCCTCTACTTCAAGTTTGTTAGTATGTTTCTGACTTTTTTGTTGTTGTTGTCATTGTAGGAGTTGAAATCTGGGCCTGGGTGCTGTCTCTGAGCTCTTCAGCTCAAATCTTGTGCTCTACCACTTGAGCCACAGAGCCACTACCGGTTTTCTGGTGGTTCATTGGATCTAAGTGTCTCAAGGACTTTCCTGCCCATGCTAGCTTTGAACCATGATCCTCAGATCTCATCCTCCTGAGTAGCTAGGACGACCGGCATGAGAAGCAAGCACCTAGCTTCCACTTCAGGTTTCTTAGTGGTGAATAGGATATAATAGTCTCATGGTACGTTTTGTGTCAGGGATAGTTTGGAACCCAGATCTCAGCTTCTTGAGAAGACAGGATGACAGACCTCGGTTATAGAACCCTAAGCCATGGCACTTGCTGCAAGGAGGTCCTTGGCTCTGTGTGGTGAGTGCTAGCCATGAGCCCAAGAGGTATGGGTCAGTGCCTAAGCCCTGAGTTCAAGGTTCATGACTTAGAAAAAACAAGACAAAACAATTGTGTACTGTAGACAACTCACTAGTCTTAAGTAATACATAATTTTGTCCCTGCCATGAGGACAGATCTGAGCCTCAATATTCTTTTCTGCATAGTCATGTCAGTTGGAGTTCTTACAGGGACAAGATAAAAGTAGGCACCCTTTGAAGGACAAAATACATAACACTTTTTTTTTGTCGGTCATGGGGCTTGAAATCTGGGCCTGAACACTGTCCTTCAGCTCTTCAGCTCAAGGCTAGTGCTCTACCACTTGAGCTACAGTGACACTTCCAGTTTTCTGGTGGTTTATTGGAGATCAGAATTTCAGCGACTTTCCTGCCTGGGCTGGCTTTGAACCACTATTCTCAAATCTCAGCCTCCAGATTAGTTAGGATTAGAGGCGTGAGCCACTGGTGCCTGGCTGCAAATAACCCTCTTTACAGGACTCAGCACACAGCATCCTGTGAAAGACTCAGCACCCAGCAACCAATGCAGGACTCAGGACACTGCACTCTGTGAAGGACTCAGCACATAGCATCCTGTGCAGGACTCAGCACACAGCACCCCGTGAGGGCCCTGACTCCAGGAAAGAATCATCACATAGATGCATCCCACAAGCTGTCATTAATTAGTATTATGGTGCTTTCATCAATATCACCATTCTTTCAGAAACACATCACAAACTGCACAAAGTTCACATCTAATGATTCAGAGGAGCATTTTTTGGGGGGGAGTCAGCCACAGGGATTGCACTAAAATGTTGGGGGTACTGTCCTAAGATCTTTTGCTCAAGGTTGGAGATCTATCACTTTGATCCACAGCTCAGAGTTTCACAGACATCCCGCCAGGACTGGGTTTTAAATCCACCAGTGTCAGATCTCAGCCTCAGAGTAGCTTGGATGACAGGGGTGAGCAAGCCAGGAGCATCTGGTTCTGTGGGGCTGAGTTGCAGTCGTATACCTCTGACTAAGTCAGGTTAGATGACAGCTGTCAGCACCAGACTCCAGGCTTGCTCTGTGATGAGGTATTTGAAGTCCTATCCTTATAGAGTTGCAGTCACAACATTCAATATTTTTTCATGCCCATCCTGGACCTGAGTAAGAGTCTAGACACAGTCCCTAGGCTTTTATGCTCAAAGCTAATGCTCAACTGCTTGAGCGAGAGCACAACTTCTGGATTTTTATGTGCATGTGGTAGTGAGGAATCGAATCCAGGGCTTTGTATATACTAGCTATCATTATACCACTGAGCCCCAGGAGTGACAAGCGTATGAACAGATGAATGTGTAGATAGGCATATATGTATATGTATATACATATATATATATATATATATATATGTATATATATATAAGACAATATACATATGTATAAGACAAGAGAAATGTGTCTGTATATTATGAAATTACATATAGTATATTACTACCCATTATTGACATTCAAATTATTCCTTCCACTTTTAAGTGTCATGGTTGAATACATAATAAATTATTAATTGAAAATTAATCAATGTAATAAAATTGTATGTATAATTTTATAATATACTCATACACTAAGTACTAATTTGTTACTTTTATAAAATTCTATTCATATGGATGTACATGGAAATGGGCTTCTTGGAATCTCTCGCCAATACTTAGTGGCAGCCCTGGGATTCAACCTCCAAGCCTAAGTTATGCTTTGGGTTAAGGCTTCCCTAATAGCCAGCCAAACATCAGCAAGCAATGTCATGTACACTTTCAGGGCTTTGTCATTTACACGCAGGATGGTCACAATGCAAAGGGAAAAAATGTAAAACCACCTTCTTGAATTTCTCTGTTTTATCCTTTTCCTTTTTATTTCTTGCCAACCCCAAGATTTGAACTTGGATCCTAGAATCCCAGGGCTAGCTGTGGCAGAGATGCCAACACCTGAGTTCAAGCCCCATGTTTGGCAAAAAAAATAATAAAATAAAATAAGGCCCTGTCTTGGAATTTGCACCATTTTTCTGGCAGGCCTGGGATTTGAACTCAGCATCTGGGTTTCTCTGTGGCACTGTGGGTGAAGGGGAAGCTCACCGTCCTTGAAGACAAGAAATTCAGACCAGTTCCCAGGGCCTGAATTGATGCCCCAGCACTGGAAAAAATACACACATGAGTTTAGTGAGTATGATGTTTATTACCCTTATTAATTTAGTATTATTACACATATAACATTTCATTTATTACATCCTATCATACAGGATACATTTGCATATGAATTATACATCATACTGAGCCCCAGGATTTTTTTAAGGAAAAAATATGTGTCAAAAGTGGCTTCTTACTACATGAATAAATTTTTGGCAATGCTGGGATTTCAACTCACGGCCTACAATGTCCAATCCATAAATGGAGTCAAAGTCTTAGCACACCAACCTCTGGCAAACTGAGCTGCCAGGAAGTTCTAACGACCTGTTACCTGTTATCAAGCCACACTAGTGCCATATAATATATATATATATATATATATGTATATATATATATGTTTGTGTGTGTAGATTGTTTTTATATATATATATATATATATATATATATATATATGTAGAGAGAGAGAATGTGAGGATATTATGAAATTTTATATAGTTACCAATAATTAGTTAGTAAGTTATGTATCCATTTAATGATATATAGTTACCAACAATTAGTTATTAAATTATGTCTCCATTTAATGAAGTATCATGGTTTAATACTTATAAAAGCATTAATTAAAAATGAATCAATATCCTTCCATTAGGGAAATCATAACATGGTGCTAGAATGGAAGATATAAATCCAATGATTTATGTGTGGCTTTCTAAAATAGAATCATGAATTAACTGCAAATTTAAATACTTTTATAACATTCCATTAGCATTCATGTAAATAGGAATGAGTTTGTCAGGATCTGCCTCCATTTGTGTGTGGCAGTCCTGGGGTTCGAACTCCAGGCCTGGGAAGTTTACTTCGAATGCAAACCATTGGAATGACACTGAAGATTTCAGATTGTCATGATTAAAAAGTAACAAGAACAAGCAAAGAAAGCCAGGTGTCAGTGGCTCCTGTTTGTAATCCTAGCTCCTCAGGAGGCTGAGATGTAGAGAATGCCAATTTGAATTCAGCCAGGGCAGGAAAGTCTGCAACACTCTTATTTCTAAGAGATCACAGGAAAATATCCCCAAGGGTTGGGGCTGTGGCTCAAGGGCAGAGTTCTAGTCTTGAGAAAGAGGAGATCAAGGATAGGGCCTAGGCTCATATTTCAACCTGAGACCTGCCAAAGAAAAAAAGAAGGCAGTAACTCCATGTCTCTGTGTATTTACGGATGATGTATGGATGATGGGCATTCATCAGGTTGCCCATGACCAGACCCCCAACATGTGAAAGCTGGGAAAAGCCCTCAGAGAGTACTAAGTCTGAGCCAGTAGCTTGAAAAAAGCATCCTTCTCTGCCATTTAATAACTGAAGCCCAGAAGGATTGCCTTGGCTGGTGTATGCAACGGGTTCATTATGTTCTGGCTGAGGTGTCCCATTGGGACATCTAGCAGCCAGCCACTGCCTCCAGGGAGACCACTTTTCCTAGGCTATAGGTATTGTGGAAGGTTCTGGCTCAATATTCCCTATCCCTGTATAGGACGTGAGCCTAGATCTCTGGGGCCTGGTGGCTATCACTCATTCATCAGTCCTCCTTGCAGAGTCTCACTCTGGTCCCAAATCCTGCAAAGATTTGAAATGCCCAGTGATTTCTGTGCTGAAAAGAGTATGCCAATAAATCCCACCCTCATAGTTCCTGTTAGAAGTAAGCCTTGGGCTGTGAATGTGGCTAAGTATTAGAGTACTTAACATGCAAGCATGAAGCCCGGGGTCGGATACCTCAGTATCACATAAACAGAATCAGCCAAAAGTGTCACTGTGGCTTAAGTGATAGAATGTAGCCTTGAGCAAAAGCAGCTCAGGCACATGCCTTGACCCTGAGTTCAAGCCACAACACTGGCAAAAAAATGTGAGCTTGGTGAGACATACAATTCTGAGACTCAGAGGAAGGCCGAGGTAGGTAAGAGGTAGAGGGCAGGTGCTGGTGGCTCAGCCCTGTAACAATAGCACTCAGGAAGTTGAGATCTGAAGATTATAACTGCAAGCCTGTGCAGGCAGGAAAGTCTATATGAGACTCTTTTCTCCAATTAAGCACCAAAAAAACCAGAGCTGTTGTACAAGTAGTAGAATGCTAGCCTTGAGCATAAAAACTCAGGGATAACATCCAGGCCATGAATTCAAACCCCAGGACTGGCACACACACACACACACACACACACACACACACACACATACACACACACACACACACACCAAGATAGAGCATTTGACAGTCAGCCTGCACTAGTTCGATCTCTAGCAACTCAGTATTTAAAAAAAGTGAGAGAAAGGAAGGAAAGACTTGCTCCAGGAGGTGATACAACGAGTGCCAAAATACCACATGAATTCTAAGATGTGGAACAGGACAGAGGGCCTAGGGTAGAAGGTGCAGAGCATGCATAAAGGTCCTTAGGGGTGTTGTAGAGCAGGTGGTGTGGGTGTAATAAAGGTTCTGTGGCCTCAGACAAGTCTGGCAGAACACTGAAGACTGGGTCAAGGTTTGTACTGGAGTCACAGGTAGGGCAGAGGGTGGCGTCACAGAATGGGGCTCAGAGGAAGATTAGCTTGACTTTTAACCAAAGACCCCAGCCAATTTTGTGGCTGGAAGACTATTTTTCACAGCTCCTGACCTTCAGGCCCCCTTTGCATGGAGGAGTCAGGGAAAATGCAGGGAAGAACTCTTGCTCAAGAAAAGCTTCTACCGAAAAGGCCTGAGGACCAGGTGAGCTGAGAGTCTGAGCACAAGAGGGATGAAATGATGGAGTTCCGGGAAGATGGCGGAGGAGAAGCTGGAATCTGAACAAGCTCTCGCATAGAAAGCAGTTTTAGAGTTCCAGTGAACAGTCCTAAGCCAGAGAATCACACCAAGTGTGTCATCACAGGACAGAGAGTTAGACAAGAGAGGGGAAGCCAAGACAAGGAGACACATCTGAGCGCCTGCCCGCAGCCGCCGCGGTGGCGGCAGGGTCGCAGCGGCGACCCCAGCCGCGGCCATACCTGAGCGCTCACACAGAGCGTCCAAGACGAAGGAGCCAGATGCAGCGGGCGATAGGATTCTACTCAACACCAGCAAGAACCGACAAGGAGCGGACATCTTCATCCTGCAGTTTGCAGACCAGAGACGACCCAGGATCCAAGACTCAGCGTGAGTAGAAGCCCGACTTCCTCACTCCTTCTCAGGGAGCAGAGGAGGGAAGGCCACCCCTCCCCCCCCACACCGGTGATCTCCATCTTGGATACCAACAAAGCTCGGAGGAGCTGCTAGCTCCAACTCAGGCCTTGGAATAAAGCGAGTCATTTAACAGGTCACAAGAACTTAACGGTAAAGTGACCTGCCAGACTCAGCTCCATCCAGGGAAAAGTCACCCAGCTGAGGCACCAGCCATTGGAGTGGCTTTCCTCACTGGGTAACCAGAGCCAGAGGCTGCCCCTCCCTCTAGCAGCCTCCACAATCAATTGAAAAACAGAAACCCTGAGAATGGCTCCAGGGTGGGCTCTGTGAATTTTTCACAAAATAGCCCCAGGGAAAAGCTACTGTTTGTTGAAAGGCCTCAACTCTACCAGAACCTAGCCTCATCACCCCTCTTTTGTGATTCTCAAAGCAGATCACCCTCCCATTAAACTAACCTGGGAGGGGGATCTCAAAATCTTGGGTAAAGCAGAGCATTTTTCTGCCTGTTCGAACAAACTGACTTAAGAAACCAATCAAGCCACAGGACCTCAAGCTGACCAGAGACTCCAACAAGAGGCTGGTTACGGACAAAAGGGAGATACAGGGTTCTTCCCACCTCTCCCAAAAAAATAAAAAAAAAAAAATCAAAGAACTTTTTTTTCCTCTTTTCTTTTTTCTTTTTTTTTTTTTTTGGTACCTTATATATATATAAAAATTTTTTCCTTTTCTAAAACTTGTATTAATCTTTAATTTTTGCCTTTTTTGAAAAAATAATTGTTTTCCAGTAACTTTTTTTTCCCTCTTATAATTTTTATTTTAGGAATACGTGAATGTACGTTTTCCTTTCTTTTCTTGTCTTCTCTCTCTTTTTCTTTTTCTTAATTATCTTTTTGTTTTTTGTCTAGCTCTACTGAACTTCTGATCTTTTTTTTTTCTCCCTTTCTTATCCTTTTCACCTTTTCCTTTCTTTTGTTCTTCTGTATGTGACTTAACCCTTGTCCTGCACATCCTGATAAACCCATAGTTAACTAGTAGACCCTATCCCCCATTGTGTACACACTTAATCCACAAATTTATTACTCACTCCAAAACCTCTGAGACTTAAATTCCTTAATAGCAGTACTACCTCTTTATACCTATATAATATTTTAAGCATTTTTTAAGTTTTTCACATCTCCTCTATCTCCCTCCTGTTTTCTCATTATATTCACATTCCTCTCTAAATAGATGGTCTTTCAATCTCCATAACTATATTAATTTTTACATTTCTAATTTTTTTTTCTGGTCTCTTTTCATTTCCCTTTCCCTTTCTTCTTTTTCCTCTCCCTCTCTACTTGCATCCTACCCAACCTATTTCCTGCATTGAGATTAGGACATAGTTAACTCTCCCTGTGCCTCCCCACACCAATCTATTCCTAATTTTTACCCACATCTCTCCCTAACCCTAAAAATTCCTGGTTTTCCAAATTCTTCTCTGCGGTTCGAAGAGCATTAACATATAGTTGTTTGATGTTGTATAGATGTATCTGCTTAACTAGATTGTATCTGTAGACTATTGACTGTATAAATGCAAACGTTGGTTGATGGTTGCCTTAAGATAGTGTTCTAGCACAAAACTGGTGCTATTTTCATCTCAAATGGGCAGAGTAAGCCGAAAAAACACAAGAAAAATGGCAAATCCGGGTATCTCAATTCCCAATCTTGATAATCAGGGGTCAGATCAGATAATGAACAATCCAGAGGAGAGTTCCCAAGTAGCTCTACAAACACTGGTGGCAAACATGATCAATGAGAAGTTTGACAACTTACAAAGGACTCTGTATGAGCGTGATAGGGAGAGAGAGGAGGCATCCCAGAAGTTTATACAGGAATATCATAAGCATGAGGAAGCTACTCAAAAACTGATACAGGATTTGCGTGAACAACTTGAGAATACTCAAAGAGAAAGGGAGGAATGGCGTGAGCAGGCTGAGAACACTCAAAGAGAACTGCAGGAATCCCATGAACGGGAGGAATCTAATCAAAGAGTAATACAGGAATTGAGAGACCAGGTAGAGAACACACAAAGACCACTAAAGGCATTCATGGAATCCATTAACAAAGAGCTGAAGGAAGTCAGGGAGGCCACAGAGGGAATGCTGAATGGAACCCAACAGAAGGAATGGGAGTCCAAAGAAACCATAACCAATCAACTAAGTGATTTGAGAACAAACACTGATCACCAAATTAAGGAAGTAAAGAAATTCATACAAGACCTAAAACAGAGCTTCAACAAAGAACTTGAAGCCATCAAAGCTGACCAATTAGAAGGAAAAGAGATAAAAAACAAAGTAGAGAGTCTTGACAGCAGGTTAGACCATGCAGAAGATCGAATCTCAGGGATAGAAGACAGCCTAGATATTATAGAGAAAGAACATACAACCATCCAAGACAAGTCCAAGAAGTATGATAGATCTATCCAACACCTGGAAAACACCATCAGAAGGCCTAATCTAAGGATAATGGGTGTAGAGGAGCACCTAGAAACAGAAGTTAATGGTCTAGGAAAATTGTTTAACAGGATCCTAGCAGAGAACTTCCCAAACATACAAAAAGATAGGCCTATTCAGATACAAGAAGCTTTTAGAACCCCAAATAGACCAGACCAGAATAGGACATCCCACCGTCACATTATAATCCACACAGGATCAACCCAGACCAAGGAAAAAATCCTTAAAGCTGTCAAGGAGAAAAGGTTAATCACCTATAAAGGGAAACCAATTAGAATCACCTCAGATTTCTCAGCAGAGACAATCAAAGCAAGAAGAGCCTGGAATGATGTATGCCATGCCCTAAAAACAAACAACTATCAACCAAGAATACTGTACCCAGCTAAACTCTCCTTCATAACTGAAGGCCAAATAAAAACCTTCCATAGCAAAGAAAAATTAAAAGAATACATCTCCACCAAACCAGCCCTACAAAAGATTCTTAAAGATGTCCTACACATAGAAAACCAACAAGACCGCAACAAAGGCCAAGAAACTGCGCCCAAACTGAGAATCCAAGAACCATAGGAAGAACCCCGTTTTCGCAGCCCCCAAGAAGGTGGATAACATGGCAGGAACTCCCAAATACCACTCAGTCCTATCTCTTAACGTTAACGGACTGAACTCTCCAATTAAGCGACATAGACTGTCTAGTTGGATTAAAAAACAAGACCCTTCTATCTGTTGCCTGCAGGAGTCACATCTTGCCCGTAAAAACAAACACATTTTCAATGTTAAAGGCTGGAACAAAATCTACCAAGCCAACGGCCCCCATAAACAGGCGGGAGTTGCAATCTTAATATCAGATAAAATAGACTTCAAATTAAAATTCGTGAGAAGAGATAAAGAAGGTCGCTACATACTAATTAAAGGATCTCTCCTTCAGGAGGATATTACAATTCTAAATATCTATTCGCCAAACAATGGAGCACCCAAATTTATCAAAGAAACACTACTTTCCCTCAAATCCCATATAGATCCAACGACATTAATTGTTGGGGATTTTAACACACCACTCTCCCCACTAGATAGATCAACTCGGCAAAAACTCAACAGAGAAACCGCAGACCTAAACAGCTGCATAGATCAACTAGACTTAACAGACATCTACCGAACATTTCACCCAGCAGCATCAGAATACACGTTTTTCTCAGCAGCACATGGAACGTTTTCTAAAATAGACCACATTTTAGGCCACAAAGCAAACTTGTCTAAATTCAGAAACATTGAAGTTATACCTTGCATTCTCTCTGAAAACAAGGGAATAAAATTAGAACTCAACACCAAAAGCCACCAAAGAAAGTCCGGTATCACATGGAGGCTGAACAACACACTGCTGAATCAAGAGTGGGTCATGGAAGAGATTAGAAAGGAAATTCAAATGTTCATGCTATTCAACCAAAATGAACACACAAATTACCAGCTCCTCTGGGACACAGCAAAGGCAGTACTCAGAGGCAAGTTTATAGCTCTGAGCTCCTACATCAACAAATTGGAGAGATCTGAAACAAGCAATTTAATGACACATCTAAACCTCCTTGAAAAAGAGCAGCAAGATAAACCCCAATCCAGTAGACTGAAAGAAATAATCAAAATTAAATCAGAATTAAATGAATTAGAATCCAAAAAAACTATAGAAAGAATCAACAAAACAAAGAGTTGGTTCTTCGAAAAACTTAACAAAATTGACAGACCCTTAGCAAATCTTATCAGAAAAAGAAGAGAACACACCCAAATTAATAAACTCAGAGATGAGAATGGAAACATCACCACGGAAACAACCAAGATTCAGAACATTATAAGGGAATACTTCTCAAAACTTTATGCTAATAAGTTTGAGAACTTGATAGAAATGGACCTTTTCCTAGCAAATATTGATATGCCAAAACTAAACCAAGATGAGTTAAACCAGCTTAACAGGCCCATATCAAGCATTGAAATAGAAACAGCAATAAGAGACCTCCCAGCTAAGAAAAGTCCAGGACCAGATGGTTTTACAGCGGAATTTTACAAGGCCTTCAAAGCAGAGCTCACACCAATACTCCTCCAACTCTTCAATGAAATTGAAAGAGAAAGCTCACTACCGAACACATTCTATGAAGCCATCATAACCCTCATCCCAAAACCAGGCAGGGACTCATCAAAGAAAGAGAACTATAGACCCATTTCTTTGATGAACATTGATGCAAAACTTCTCAACAAAATTTTGGCCAATCGACTTCAACAATTCATCCAAAAAATCATACACCACGATCAAACAGGATTCATTTCAGGGATGCAAAGCTGGTTCAATATACGAAAATCAATTAATATTATTCATCACATCAACAGGAGCAAGAATAAGAACCACATGGTTATCTCAATAGATGCAGAAAAAGCATTCGACAAGATCCAACACCCCTTTATGATGAAGATTTTGGAAAAATTAGGAATCCATGGAACATTCCTCAATACGATAAAGGCTGTATATGACAAACCTACAGACAGCTTTATACTCAATGGTGAAAAAGTAAAGCCATTTCCTCTTAACTCAGGTACAAGACAAGGATGCCCACTCTCTCCACTTCTCTTCAATCTAGTATTAGAATGCCTAGCTACAGCAATAAGACAAGATGCAGACATAAAGGGGATCCAAATAGGGAAAGAAGAAATAAAACTCTCCCTCTTTGCAGATGACATGATCTTGTATTTAAAGAATCCCATAGACTCCACTCCCAAATTACTCAAGGTGATTCAAAACTTTGGCAAAGTAGCAGGTTATAAAATTAACCCTCAAAAATCAATGGCTTTTCTGTATGCCAACAATGAGAAAAGTGTGGCTGAAATTAGGAAAGCAACTCCATTTGTAATAGCCCCACAAAGAATAAAATACCTAGGAATTAACTTAACTAAAGAAGTGAAGGACCTCTATGATGAAAACTTTAAAATCTTGAAAAAGGAAATCAACACAGACCTTAAAAAATGGCAAAACCTCCCATGCTCCTGGATTGGAAAGATTAACATCGTGAAAATGGCAATACTTCCCAAGGCTATCTACAAATTCAACGCAATACCTATCCAAATTCCAACCTCATTCTTCAAGGAAATAGAAGAGGCAATCCAAAAATTCATATGGAACAATAAAAAACCCCGAATAGCAAAAACGCTCCTGAATGGAAAGAACACTGCTGGAGGAATATCAATACCAAACTTCAAACTCTACTAAAAAGCCATAGTAATCAAAACAGCTTGGTATTGGCATAAGAACAGACCTCAGGACCAATAGAATAGAATTGAAAACCCAGAAATGAACCCACAGAGCTATAGCCATCTAATCTTCGATAAGGGAGCTAAAACAATAGAATGGAAGAAAGACAACCTCTTCAGTAAATGGTGCTGGCAAAATTGGTTAACTACATGTAGAAAACTAAAGCTAGATCCTTATATATCAGCCTGCACGAGAATCAACTCCAAATGGATCAAAGACCTTGAACTCAAAGCAGACACTCTGAAAACATTACAGGATGAAATAGGAGAAACCCTAGATCTCCTAGGCTCAGGCCGAAATTTTCTGAATATAGACCCGGAAACACAACAAATCAAAGAAAGGTTGGACAAATGGGATTGCATAAGGTTGCAGAGCTTCTGCAGGGCAAATGACATAGCTAGCAAGATCAATAGAACGCCCACGGATTGGGAGAAGATCTTTACTAGCCATACAACGGACAAGGGTCTCATATCTAAAATATACTTGGAACTCAAAAAATTAAACCCCTCAACAACAAATCCTCAAAGAAACAACTGCCCAATAAATAAGTGGGCGAAAGACTTAAAGAGAAACTTCTCTGAAGAAGAAAGAAGGATGGCCAATAGACACATGAAGAAATGTTCAACATCCCTAGCCATAAAAGAAATGCAAATCAAAACAACATTGAGATATCACCTCACTCCAGTTAGAACGGCAAAAATCAAGAACTCTAACAACAACAGATGCTGGAGGGGATGCGGACAGAAAGGAACCTTACTTCATTGTTGGTGGGAATGTAAACTTGTTCAACCACTTTGGAAAGCAGTATGGAGGTTCCTCAAAAGACTCCACATAGAGCTCCCATATGACCCAGCAATCCCACTTTTGGGCATTTACCCTAATGTTTACAAACAAGACCACACTAAAGCTACCAGCACAACTATGTTTATTGCAGCATTATTTACTATAGCTAAGATATGGAACCAACCCAGATGCCCCTCAGTAGATGAATGGATCAAGAAAATGTGGTATATATACACAATGGAATTCTATGCCTCCATCAGAAAGAATGACATTGCCCCATTTGTTAGGAAATGGAAAATCTTGGAAAAAATTATATTAAGTGAAGTATGCCAGGCCCAAAGAAACGTAGGTCCCATGGTTTCCCTTATTTGTAATATCTAGTATATGTATGAGTCAAGCGGAAAAGGTCAGATAATGTGATGTCAGGAAAATGAACCCTTAGATGTGTATTTTAATGTTTTTTTTCTTTCATGCATGTGTTTCTAACACATTTATAAGATTATCTCTTTGTTGCTTTGTATGTCCCTCCCCCACAGTATAACCCCTGCTTTCACTATATTTGATGTCAGTATAACTTGTGGAGGAGATGGGGAAAAACCAGTTGTTTAAGGATACAGGTGGACCTGTTGCAACAATGAGAAGTACAAGTTGTCATGTCCAAAACGAGCTTTACAACGTTGGTGCGGGGGGGGGGGGCGGGGGGGGGGAAGGAGAAGGATTGGGATTAGGGGGGGAGGGGGGAGGCTGGGAAGGGATGTGAAGGGTAAACAAAGGAGGAGGCTTCAATGCTTGGTAAGAAATGTACACATTATCCTGCCCATGTAACTGTAACTCCTCTGTACAGTATGTTCACAAATAAAATTAAATTAAATTTAAAAAAAAAAGAAAGAAAGAAAAGCTTCTACCCAATGCCTCCAGTGGCTCAACCCCTGTAAATCCTAGCTATTAAGAAGTCTGAGATCAGAGAGTCCGGGAAGATGGCAGAGGAGAAGCTGGAGTCTAAGTAAGCTCTCACATAGAAAGAAGTTTTAGAGTTCCAGTGAACAGTCCTAAGTCAGAGAATTATACCAAGTGTACCATCACAGTACAGAGAGTTAGGCCAGAGAAGGAAACCCAGGCAAGGAGACACTTCTGAGCCCTTGCCAGCAGCTGCGGCGGCAGCTGTGGCAGTGGCAGAGAGCACAGGCACCATACCTGAGCAACAGAGAGTCCCGGACGAAGGAGCCAGACTCAGCAGGCAACCGGATTCTACTCAACACCAGCAAGAACCAACAAGGAGCAGACATCTTCATCCTGCAGTTCGCAGACCAGAGACGACCCAGGAAATGAGACTCAGTGTGAGTAGAAGCCTGACGTCCTAACTTCTTCTCAGGGAGCAGAGGAGGGAAGGCCACCCTTCCCCACCCCCAGCACCAGTGATCTCCATCTTGGATACCGACAAAGCTCGGAGGAGCTGCTAGCTCCAGCTCAGGCCTTGGAATAAAATGAGTCATTTAGCAGGTCACAAGAACTTAACGGCAGCATGACCTGCCAGACTCAGCTCCACCCAGGGAAAAGTCACCCAGCTCGGGTGCCAGCCCGAGGAGTCGGTTTCTTCACTTGGTAATCAGAGCCAGAGGCTGCCCCTCCCTCTAGCAGCCTCGCCAAGCAATTGAAAATCAGTAAACAGAAACCCTGAGAATGGCTCCAGGCTGGGCTCTGTGAGGTTTTCACAAACCAGCCCGGAAAAGCTACCAGAGCCTAGCCTCATCACTGCATCCCCCTCTTTTGTGATACTCAAAGCAGATCTGTCTCCCAGTGAACTAGCCTGAGAGGAGGATCACCAAATCCTGGGTAAAGCAGAGCATTTTACGTCTGTTCGAACAAACTGGCTTAAGAAACCAACCAAGTCACAGGACCACAAGCAGACCAGCGACTCCAACAAGAGGTTGGTTATGGACACAAGGGAGATACAGGATTTTTCCCACTCCTCCTAAAAAAATTCAAAGAAGTTTTTTTGTTGTTTTGTTTTTTTGTTTTTTTCTTTTTTTCTTTTTTCTCTTCATCTTCATCTTTTTTTTTTTTTAGTTTTATTTTTGCTACCTTATATAAAAAATTCTTTTCCTTTTCTAAAACTTTTTTCAATCTTTAATCTTTACCATTTTTGATAAAAAAATTGTTTTCCAGAAACTTTCTTTTCCTCTTATAATTTTTATTTTGGGGATACGGAAGTGTGCGTTTTTGCTTTCTTTTTTGGTTTTCTTTCTCTTTTTTTTTCTTTTTAAATTATCTTTTTGTTTTTTGTTTACCTCTACTGAACTTCTCATCTTTTTCTTCTTCCTTTCTCCTCTCTTTCATTCTTCTTTATGTGACTTAATTCTTGTCCTGCACATCCTCAGATAAACCCGTAGTTGACTATTAGACCCTATCCCACATTGTGTACACACTTAATCCACAAATTTATTACTCAAGTCAAAACCGCTGAGACTTAAATTCCTTAATAGCAGTACTACCTCTTTATACCTATATAATATTTTAAGCATTTTTATTTTTAAGTTTTTCACATCTCTTTCATATCCTTCCCCTTCTCTCAATAAATACACGTTCTCATCTAAATAGATTGTTATCAGTTCTACATAATTTTATTAATTTCTACCTTTCTATTTTTTCTGGTCTCTTTTTTTTCCCATTCCCTTTCTTTTTTTTCTTTCTTTCTCTACTTTCATCCTACCCAACCTATTTCCTGCATTGAGATTAAGACTTAGTTAACTCTCCCTAAGCCACCCCACATCAATCTATGCCTATTTTTTTACCCACATCTCTCCCTAACCCTAATAATTACTGGTCTTCCAAATTATTCTTTGTTGTTCTTAGCCAATTAACATATAATTGTTTGATGTTGAATAGATGTATCTGTTGAACTAGATCGTATCTGTAGACTACTGACTGTGCAAATTCAGACTTGGGTTGATGCTTGCCTTAAGAGAGTGTTGTAGCACAAAACTGGTGCTATTTTCATCTCAAATGAGCAGAGTAAGCCGGAAAAACACAAGAAAAATGGCAAATCCGGGTATCTCAATTCTCAATCCCAATATCAGGGGACAGAACAGATCATGAATAATCCAGAGGAGAATTCCCAAATAGCTCTACAAACACTGCTGGCAAACATGATAAATCAAAAGATTGAAAGCATACAAAGGTCTCTGTATGAGCGTGATAGGGAGAGAGAGGAGGCATTCCAAAAGTTTATACAGGAATATCATAAGCATGAGGAAGCTACTCAAAAGCTGATACAGGATTTGCATGAGCAGTTTGAGAATACTCAAAGAGAAAGGCAGGAATGGCGTGAACAGGCTGAGAACACTCAAAGAGAACTACAGGAATCCTACGAACGGGAGGAAGCTAAAAGAGTAATACAGGAATTGAGAGAGCAGGAAGAGAATACACAAAGATCACTAAAGGCATTCATGGAATCCATAAACAAAGAGCTGAAGGAAGTCAGGTAGACCACAAAGGGAATGCTGAATGAAGCCCAACAGAAGGAATGGGAGTCCAAGGAAACCATAACCAATCAACGAAGTGATCTGAGAATAAACACTGACCATCAAATTAAGGAAGTAAAGAAGTTCGTACAAAATCTAAAACAAAGCTTCAACAAAGAACTTGAAGCCATCAAAGCTGACCAATTAGAAGGAAAAGAGATCAAAAACAAAGTAGAAAGTCTTGACAGCATGTTAGACCATGTAGAAGATCGAATCTCAGGGATTGAAGACAGCCTAGATATTATAGAGAAAGAACATACACCCATCCAAGACAAGTCCAAGAAATATGATAGATCAATCCAACACTTGGAAGACACCATCAGAAGGCCTAATCTAAGGATAATGGGTCTAGAGGAGCACCTAGAAACAGAAGTTAATGGCCTAGGAAATTTGTTTAACAGGATCCTAGCAGAGAACTTCCCAAACATGCAAAAAGATAGGCCTGTCCAGATACAAGAAGACTTTAGAATCCCAAATAAACCAGACCAGAATAGGACATCCCACCGCCACATTATAATCCACACAGGATCAACTCAGACCAAGGAAACGATCCTTAAAGCTGTCAAGGAGAAAAGATTAATCACCTATAAAGGAAAACCAATTAGAATCACCTCAAATTTCTCAGCAGAGACAATCAAAGCAAGAAGAGCCTGCAATGATATATGCCATGCCCTAAAATCAAACAACTATCAACCAAGAATACTGTACCCAGGTAAACTCTCCTTAATAACTGAAGGCCAAATAAAAACCTTACATAGCAAAGAAAAATTGAAACAATACATCTCCACCAAACCAGTCTTACAAAAGAATCTTAAAGATGTCCTACACATAGAAAACCAACAAGACTACGATAAAGGTCAAGAAACTGCACCCAAACTGAGAATCCAAGAAACATAGAAAGAAGACAGTTTGCACAGCCACCAAGAAGGTGGATGACATGGCAGGAACTCCCAAATACCTCTCAGTCCTTTCTCGTAACGTTAACGGACTGAACTCTCCAATTAAGCGACATAGACTGTCTAGTTGGATTTAAAAACAAGACCCTTCTATCTCCTGCCTTCAGGAGTCACACTTTGCCCATAAAAACAAACACATTTTCAATGTTAAAGTTAGAGGAAAATCTACCAAGCAAGCGGCCCCCATAAACAGGCGGGATTAAATAGACTTCAAATTAAAATTCGTGAGAAGAGACAAAGAAGGTCGCTACATACTAATTAAGGGATCTCTCCTTCAGGAGGATATTACAATTCTAAATATCTACACGCCAAACAATGGAGCACCCAAATTAATCCAAGAAATACTACTTTCCCTCAAATCCCATATAACTCCAACGACATTAATTGTTGGGGATTTTAACACACCACTCTCCCCACTAGATAGATCAACTGGGCAAAAACTCAACAGAGAAACTGCAGACCTAAACAGCTGCATAGATCAAATAGATTTAACAGATACCTACCGAACATTTCACCCAGCAGCATCAAAATACACGTTTTTCTCAGCAGGACATGGAACACTTTCTAAAATAGACCACATTTTAGGACAGAAAGCAAACTTGTGTAAATTCAGAAACATTGAAGTTGTATCTTGCATTCTCTCTGACCACAAGGGAATAAAATTGGAACTCAACACCAAAAGCCACCAAAGAAAATCTGGTATCACATGGAGGCTTAACAACACACTGCTGAATCACGAATGGGTCATGGAAGAGATTAGAAAGGAAATTCAAATGTTCAGGCTATTCAACAAAAATGAACACACAAATAACCAGCTCCTCTGAGTCACAGCAAAAGCAGTACTAAGAGGCAAGTTTATAGCTCTGAGCTCCTACATCAACAAATTGGAGAGATCTGAAACCAACAATTTAATGACACTTCTAAATCTCCTTAAAAAATACCAGCAAGATAAACCCCAATCCAGTAGATGGAAAGAACTAATTTAAATTATATCAGAATTAAATGAATTAGAATCCAAAAAAACTATAGAAAGAATCAACAAAACAAAGAGTTTGTTCTTGGAAAAAATTAACAAAATTTCCAGATCCTTAGAAAATCTTATCAGAAAAAGAAGAGAACACACCCAAATAAATAAACTCAGAGACGAGAATGGAAACATCACGACAGAAACAACCAAGATTCAGAACATTATAAGGGAATACTTCTCAGAACTTTATGCTAATAAGTTTGAGAACTTGACAGAAATGCACCTCTTCCTAGCAAATATTGACATGCCAAAACTAAACCAAGATGAGTTAAACCAGCTGAACAGGCCCATATCAACCGTTGAAATAGAAAAAGCAATAAGAGACCTTCCAGCTAAGAAAAGTCCAAGACCAGATGGTTTTACAACGGAATTCTATAAGGCCTTCAAAGCAGAGCTCACACCAATACTACTCCAACTCTTCAATGAAATGTAAAGAGAAAGCTCACCACCGAACACATTCTATGAAGCCATCATAACCCTCATCCCAAAACCAGGCAAGGACTCATCAAAGAAAGAGAACTATAAACCCATTTCTTTGATGAACATAGATGCAAAACATCTCAACAAAATATTGGCCAACCGACTTCAACAATTCATCCAGAAAATCATACACCATGATCAAACAGGATTCATTTCAGCGATGCAAAGCTGGTTAAATATACCCAAATCAATTAATATTATTCATCACATCAACAGCAGCAAGAATAAGAACCACATATTTATCTGAATAGATGCAGAAAAAGCATTCAACCTGATCCAACACCCCTTTATGATGAAGGGTTTGGAAAAATTAGGAATCCATAGAACATTCCTCAGTACAATAAAGGCTGTATATGACAAACCTACAGACAGCATTATACTTAATGGTGAAAAACTAAAGCCATTTCCTCTTAACTCAGGAACAAGACAAGGATGTCCACTCTCTCCAGTTCTCTTCAACCTAGTATTAGAATTTCTAGCTACAGTAATAAGACAAGATGCAGACATAAAGGGGATCCGAATAGGGAAAGAAGAAATAAAACTCTCCCTCTTTGCAGACGACGTGATCTTGTATTTAAAGAATCCCATAGACTCCACTCCCAAATTACTCACGCTGATTCAAAACTTTGGCAAAGGAGCAGGGTATTAACTTAACCCCCCCAAATCAATGGCTTTTCTGTATGCCAACAATGAGAAAAGTATGGCTGAAATTAGGAAAGCAACTCCATTTGTAATAGCCCCACAAAAAATAAAATACTTAGGAATTAACTTAACCAAAGAAGTGAAGGACCTCTATGATGAAAACTTTAAAATCTTGAAAAAGGAAATCAACACAGAACTGAGAAAATGACAAAACCTCCCATGCTCCTGGATTGGAAAGATTAACATTGTGAAAATGGCAATTATTCCCAAGGCTATCTACAAATTCAAGAAACCTATCAAAATTCCAACCTCATTCTTCAAGGAAATAGAAGAGGCAATCCAAAAATTCATATGTAACAATAAAAGACACGGAATAGCAAAAACGCTCCTTAACGGAAAGAACACAGCTGGAGGAATATCAATACCAAATTTCAAACTTTACTATAAAGCCATAGTAATCAAAACAGCTTGGTATTGGCATAAGAACAGACCTCAGGACCAATGGAATAGAATTGAAATCCCAGAAATGAACCTACAGACCTATAGCCATCTAATCCTCGATAAGGGAGCTAAAACAATAGAATGGAACAAAGACAGCCTCTTCAGTAAATGGTGCTGGCAAAATTCATTAACTACTTGCAGAAAACTAAAGCTAGATCCGTATATATCACCCTGCACCAGAATCACCTCCAAATGGATCAAAGACCTCGGAGTCAAAGCAGACACTCTGAAAACCTTACAGTATGGAATAGGAGAAACCCTAGGTCTCCTTGGCTCAGGCCGAAATTTTCTAAATAGAGACCCGGAAACACAACAAATCAAAGAAAGGTTGGACAAATGGGGTTGCATAAAGTTGCAGAGCTTCTGCATGGCAAAGGACATAGCTACCAAGATTAATAGAAAGCCCACGGATTGGGAGAAGATCTTTACTAGCCATACAATGGACAAGGGTCTCTATCTAAAATATACTTGGAACTCAAAAAATTAAACCCCCCAACAACAAATCTTCAAAGAAACAACTGCCCAATAAAAAAGTGGGCGAAAGATTTAGAGAGAAACTTCTCTTAAGAAGAAAGAAGGATGGCCAATAGCCACATGAAGAAATGCTCAACATCCCTAGCCATAAAAGAAATGCAAATCAAAACAACATTGAGATACCACCTCACTCCAGTTCGAATGGCAAAAATCAAGAAATCTAACAACAACAGATGCTGGAGAGGATGTGGACAGAAGGGAACCTTACTTCATTGTTGGTGGGAATGTAAACATGTTCAACCACTTTGGAAAGCAGTATGGAGGTTCCTCAAAAGACTCCACATAGAACTCCCCTATGACCCAGCAATCCCACTTTTGGGCATTTACCCAAATGTTTACAAACAAGACCACACAACTATGTTTATTGCCGCATTATTTACCATAGCTAAGATCTGGAACCAACCCAGATGCCCCTCAGTAGATGAATGGATCAAGAAAATGTGGTCTATATACACAATGGAATTCTATGCCTCCATCAGAAAGAATAACATTGCCACATTTGTTAGGAAATGGAAAGACTTGGAAAAAATTATATTAAGTGAAGTAAGCCAGGCCCAAAGAAACATAGGCCCCATGGTTTCCCTTATTTGCAATATCTAGTATATGTATGAGTCAAGCGGAAAATTTCAGATAATGTGATATTAGGAAAATGAACCCTTAGATATGCATTTTAATGCTTTTTTTCTTTCATGCATGTGTTTCTTACGCATTTATAAGATTATTTCTTTGTTGCTTTGTATGTCTCTCCCCCACAGTATAACTCCCGCTTTCCCTATATTTGATGTCAGTATAACTTGTGTAGGAGATGGACAAAAGTAAGTCGTTTAAGGATACTGGCGGACCTGTTGCAACAAGGAGAAGTAGAAGTTGTCATGTCCAAAACGAGCTTTACAACGTCGGTGAGGGGGTGGGGGGGAGAAGGATTGGGACTGGGAGTGGAGGGGGGAAGCTGGGAAGGGATGTGAAGGGTAAACAAAGGAGGAGGCTGCAATGTTTGGTTAGAAATGTACGCATTACCTGCCCATGTAATTGTAACCCCTCTGTACAGTATGTTCACCATTAAAATAAAATAAAAAAAAAAGTAAAGTCTCTTGGAGGCAATATCATACAGAAAGAAGTAACATTATTATCAAGTTGATTCTGCATATATAGTTTGGGGGAGAATGATGGAAGGGGTGAAATTGATCAAGATTCTTCTTACTTATCAATTGACATGCTGAATTAAACCCCTGTTGTAAAAGAAATATACTCATTACCTGACTTACATAACTGCAACTTCTCTACATATCACCTTCATAGTACATTTTTAAAAAACCCTTTGCTGTACCTATTACAAATTATATAAATAAATAAAATTTAAAAAACTGAAATAAAAAAGAATTCTGAGATCAGAGATCGTTGGTCAAAGCTAGCTCAGTGGAGGAAAGTTAGTGATACTCTTCTGGCCAATGAACTACCAAAATCTGGAAATCGAGCTGTGGCTTAAGTGGTAGAGTACCAGCCTTGAGGGAAAAATTTAAGAGACAAGAGCCCAGACCCTGAGTTCAAGCCCCGGTACTGGCACAGAAAAAATAGAATGTTTTCAGGAGATCCCAGTCCACTGTGTTGAAAGGCCATTATCAGCTGGGTGCCGGTGGCTCATGCCTGTCATCCTAGGTACTCAAGCCTGAGACCTGAGGCTCAATCAAAATTAAAAGCTAGCCTGGGCAGACTCTTATGTCCAATGAATCACCAAAAAGCTGGGAAGCAGAGCTACTGTAGTTCAAGTGGTACAGCACCAACCTTGTGAAAACAAGCTAAAGGATAGCACCTAGGCTTTGAGTTCAAGTACCGGTAAACACACACACACACACTCACACACACACACACACACACACACACACACACACACACACACACACACACACTAATATCCTTAACAGGTGCTAGTGGCTTATACCAGCAATCCTAGCAACTCAATAGGCTGAGATCTTAGGATGGCAGCTTGAAGCCAGAACAGGCAGGAAAGTCCCTGAGACTCTTATCTCCACTAAACTACTAAAAAAAGATGAAAGGTGAGCTCTGGTTCAAGTGGTAGAATGTTAGCTTTGAGCAAAAGAAGCTCGGGGACATTGCCTAGGCCCTGAGTCCCAGCTCTAAGATTTTTTTTTAAAAGACATCCTTTGCCACCCCAAAGGCCATAAATTTTGGTCATCCTAAACCTCACATCCACTCCTGCCACTTCCACAGTACTGCCACGAGTGGCTGGTGTGTGGCCAACACTGGGTTAAGAAGTGAAAGTACATAAGGATGTGCATAGCCAGGTCAACACTAATACCCCAAAACAATGAGGTATTGGCCATACCAGTCTCTCATCCCCCAGTTCCCTGGTCCTGGAATCTAAAGTCTGTGCCTCTGTATTCTGAGCATCTGGAATTTTCTAAAAGGACCTGAGAGGCCCAGTTGGGGCCAGAAGATAGACTGTCCTATGATAAAGTACATTTACATTTCCTAGACACTGACTTATACTTCCAAGCCACCTTGGCCTCACAACCCATGTAGACCTAGATCCTCCTTGCTTGGGCAGCCTTCAGGCAGCTCTCAAGCTCCGCTTGGCCAGAGCCAAGCAATCCCCTATTCCCCTCTCCACTGCAAGCCTGATGAGAGGGATGTGCAGTCCGAGGCCCAGCTGAGGAAAAAGATAGGACATCGCATGACTTAGGCCCTGCCTCTCATGCAGAGGAAACCCTATTCCAGCTGACCCAGAATCCCCTGGAGGCGGCCAAATATTGGGACAGCCAGACTTGTGCCCCAGAGAAAAGTTGGAACACAGGCCTGCGGCAATTTAGGACTCATTGTAGACCCTGATATAGGGCTAAAGGCAAGGTCGGTGTGAAGGAGGGGCACCATCTGAGGCCAGAAAGAGGCAGACCAGCAACCAGGAAGGGGACAGAAAAAGACGAGGGAAAATTACACACACAAGCACGCGCACACACACACACACACACACACACACACACACACACACACACACACACACAGATATTCCAAGCCCTTAGCAGTTCCTGAGAACAAAATCATGAACTCCCTCTATTAGGATCACATCCACCCCGTGAGAAGATGGCACTATCATACTCAGACTAACTGTAGAGATAGCATTGAGCCTCTCACATCTGAAATGTCTCATAACCCAGCATGGAATTTCCTACTGTACACACTGCAATGTGGAAAACTCAGCCAACCTCTTTGTTTATTGTTGGTCATGGGGTTTGAACTCTGGTTCAGCGCGCTGTCCTTCAGCTCTTCAGCTGAAGTTGAGCACTCTACAATTTGAGCCACAGTGCCATTTCCTGTTTTCTGGTGGCTCATTGGATATCAAGACCCACAGACTTCCCTTCCCAAGCTGGCTTTGAACCGTGGTCTTTACATCTTAGCTTTATGAGTAGCTAGGGTGACAGTTGTGAGCCACAAGAGGCGCCAGACTTCATCCATCTTCATATACCCAGAGGAAACCAAATTCATCAGGCCACAAACTTCTTGCAACTCTTTACTTCAGACTTTGACATGGAGCATCCAAATCCATCCTTCATTAGGGAGAATACAGACACAACAATCCCACCCATGCACCCATTTGCCCACTCCCTGCCTGCCATAGGCTTCGACCACTTGAGTTCTTGGTAAGGCACCATGCATTCTACTGTGGCTTCAAAGTGGTGCAAACTTGGGGAGTTCTTAGAAATGTCTGTAAAGTGAGGCCAGCACCTGGTCTCTCAATCACAGCACCCTCCCATACACACCTCTACATCTTTGCAGCAAAGATGTTTTACTTTCTTTCTTTTTTTCGATTGTGGGCTTGAACACTGGACCTGGTTGCTGTCCCTGAGCTCTTCAGCTCAAGGCAAGCACTGGTTTGTTGGAGATAAGGTTCTCAGCGTCCTTCCTGCCCAGTCTGGCTTTGAACCATGATCCTCAAATCTCACCTCCTGAGTACTTAGGATGACAGCCATGAGCTACTGGCACCCATCAAAACATATTTTTCAATGCCTGTCATCCTATCCTCTCAGGAGACTGAGATCTGAGGACTGCAGTTGGATGCCACCCTTGGAAGCATAGTGCATGAGAACTCTTTATCTCCAATTAAACATCCAAAAAACCTGGAAGTGGATGTGTGGCTCAAGCAGTAGAGGGCTCGCAGTGAGCTGAAGAGCTGAGGGATAGTGCCCAAGCCCAGAGTTCAAGCCCCATGCCTGACCAAAAAATATTCAGTTTTCACTAACAAGTAGGAACAAAAATGAGAGATTGAATAGTAACTAGAGCATTATCATTATATTTATTTCTCAGTGATCATTCTTGTAATGAATAATGAGAGTTTTCCAGCCAGGTTTAGCTTGAGAGTTAGTGTTAAGTAATGGATTAGATGGTAAGTAAATCTAAAATTGCTTTAGGGTACAGGGGTTCAGGATCATTGGAAACTACAGTATTTTTCCTGATAAGAGAATTTGAGGACAAATAATATAATACTTCATGTTAAGGAACAAGATAACTTCAGAGGTAGAGTCAGAAAATTTGTGGGAATTAGGGCAAATTGAAATGCATTTTCAGAGTGCAAACTGGAGTATCCATAAGAATGATTAAAAACTAGAGTCTTTTTCTTAAACATTAGAATTGGACTATCATTAGAATGAAAGTTAGGTTTTAGTTCCAGCTGGAGTTAGATTTAGCCTTAGGGAAATGGAAAGTTTAGGGTCAAACTGAAAGTAAATCTTCGAATAACAAGTCTAGTTAGAATTAGGATGAATGTGAAATAAGAAACTGCTAATAATATTAAGATTAGGGTATGATTAGTGTGAGGGTTAACCTCAATATTCCAGTTAGGATTCGGGTTACAAAATGGCAAGATACTGAATAAAACTACAAACTATTTTTAGAAAGATGAGTTGAATCAAAGTTAGGATGAATAAAAACTAATGTATTTGTCTGGCTTTTAGAATCCAAAGGCTATTAGTTCTAGGGTTAGGGTTACTGTTCTAGTTCAAGTTAGACTTAGGCTTAAGGAAGGGTAAGCTTTACGGTAAAAATGAGTTTTCTGCTAATATTTTCAAGTAAAATAAGTTTGAGATTTAACAAAAACTACAGAGTTTTACTAAGTTTCCTCTTCCAGGTTGAATAGGATTAAATTAAGAGTTAGGTTTCTAGTAAGATTTATATATAGTTAGGATTAGATACTAAAGTATATTTTAAATAAACCTGCAACTTCTTTTTGGAGATATAGGAGTTCAGTAAACGTTAAGATCAGTGGAAACTGTGATAGTTTTCATGATATGAAGATTTGAGGTTAATGATTCATAATAGGGAACAATTTCAGAGTCCAAGTCAGGGAATCTGTAGGATTTGGAATAAACTGCAAATCATTTCAAAGACAATGAGTATCTGTTAGAATGTGTCTAAACTCGAGTATTTTCCATTAATTTTAGGATTGGGTTACTATTATCATCAAGATTACTCTTAGGGTTCTGTTAGAATTAGGATTAGGGAAATGGAAGGTTGAGAAATTTAGTGACTTACTTTCTTTGTGTATGTATATGCACTATTCTAAGGCTTGAACTCAAGGCTTGGGTTCTGCCCCTGAGCTTTTTGCTGTAGGCTAGCATTCTACCACTTGAGCCATGAGTCCACTTCCAGCTTTCTTTGACAGTGAATTGGAGATGAGAGTCTCACAGACTTTCCTATCTAAGCTGACTTTGAACTGAGATCCCCAGATCTCTGCCTTCTCATTTAAGGTAGGATTAATGCATGAGCTACTAGTGCCCAGGAAATTGCCTGAATTATACTGATTGTTTTTACTTTTGTTCGAGATTGAGACTTGAATTCATTATCTGACAGCTTTGCTCACTAAGTAGCACTCTGCCACTTGAGCCATATCTTCAAAAATGATTATTTTAAATAGCTGGAAATCATTAAATTTTCTTCAGATGATATGTATCATTAGTGTTGTTCTAAAACTTATCCTAATCAAAAAAGATTTATTGACCCTAGAGATTATCTGAGCAGATTCTCATGCTTTGCTTTTAATTGCATAACAATTTAGGGACATGATTTTTTTTATTATTATTTTAAGTAGCAAAGCAGTTATCATTAAACAAAGCAGTTTATGTGTACAATATACCTTGATCAATGCCAACCCTTTCAACATTCTCATCCATCCCTCCCCTATACACCTCTTCCTTCACTCTTCTTAATTTTGTAGGATATTTACTGGATTCTTCTCTGCATTTTCCCCCTTTTCTCCTATTCAATCTTCTACCTTTTCCCACTTCACTCCTCTTTTGACTACCTACTTCCATATGATCCAGCAACTCTACTCCTGGGCATTTACCTGAAAGATTACAAACCAAGATATAGTAATGGTTTCAGCACAACCATGTTTACGAATCAGCCCTCAAGAGAGAAATGAATCAAGTAAATGTAACACACACACACACACACACACACACACACACACACACACACTGGAAATTCTACTTACCCATCAGAAAGAATATTGTACCAGGTGTATCTCTCATTTCTCATTTCATCTGCCTGATATCTCATTGCCATCGTATTGTCCCTGTACTGCAGTAACTGACACATGCAAACTGATGTAAAAGATTTTCGGGGTTATGGGCTAACCATAGATTCTGGAGTATGAGTTCTCTGCTCATTCTCTTTGTCTATTCATGCCTTTGAGTATTGATTGTACAGATTCACTTGAACCATTTGCTACACAGAAAAGAGATGAACCATACATATATATGTATGTATGTATATATATATATATATATATATATGATTATATACATACACACATATATATACATACATGGATATATGCACACATATGGATATATATTTAATACTTGAGTTCATTTTATGTTTTCAAGAATTATGGAGCTAACAAAAATCACATGCATTTTCCTACCTTTTCAACTTTTTCAAAACCCAAAGAACTTTGTCTCTTTTGAATATCTTATTTTTAAGATAATATCACCACCTCTGATCTGTCAGTGGCCTTCAAATTAGATGTTCAAATAGGACAAAGTTATTTAGGCTTTTGGTGGAAGAGAGGAGTATTACTAGGGTTCTATTCAGGTGTTCTCTGCTTGCTAGATAGGACTTTAGTTGTATAGCAACAAGCAGCTCAATTACTTTTGCCATACTTCTGGTCAATTTTATTTACTTGAGGTCTTGAACTTTTTGCCCGGGTCTAATCTTAGATTGACTGAATGATCCTAGATTGCTTCTTATGTCTCCCACACAATTATCTAGGATTACAGATGTGAACCACTATGGCCAGCTTATTTGTTGAGATGGCTGTCTGGGCAGTTATTTCTTTGGCCTGGCCTGAGACCAAGATCCTTGTCATTTCTGCTTCCCAATCAGCTGGGATTACAGATGGGCTACTATACTTGGTGTACATGACACCTTCTGTTTTTTTTGTGTGTGTGTTGGTCTTGGGGCTTGAACTCTGGGTTTGGGCATTGTCCCTGCACTCTTCAGTTCAAGGGGAGTGCTCTACCGCTTGAGACACAGCACCAGCATCGGTTTTCTAGTGGTTTTACTGGAGATAAGAGTCTCACGGATTTTTTTCTTGGGCTGTCTTTGAACTGTTATCCTCACATCTCAGCATCCTGAGTAGCTAGGATTACAAGCGTGAGCCACCGATGCCCGGCACACCTTCTATTTTTTAAAAGAGGTTTTCATTGTAAAAATGCTCTGTAGAGGGGTTATAGTTACATGAGCAAGTTAATGAGTACATTTTCTATCAAGCATTGTTAACTCCTCCTTTGTTTTTCCCCTCCCCTTCCCTCCCACCTCCACAACTACAATCCCCTCTACTCCCTTACCCTCTTCCCCGCTAAATTGTAAAGATACTTTTTCAACATAGTGTCTTGTGCATCTCATTGTTACAATGGGTCAGCCTGTATCACTATCTATTTTGTTTTGTCCCTTCCCCTCCCCAAGCTAGAGAAGGGTGTATATAAATGCAGGGCACCGACACTAAATACAGTAAAAACAAGGGTTAAAGAAGGGGGGAAGGAACATAAAAAGAAAAAAAAACACATGGTAGATTATAAATCCTATCTTGGGGTTCATTTCGCTTAGCAGCATGTTATGTGGTCATATGGACATAGCTTATGAACTTTTATGCTTGTCCCAGACATATAATAGTTATTGCAAATAAGGGAAAGCATAGGACCAATGTTTTTTTGGTTTTGGCTTACTTCACTTTTTCTAAGACCTCACTTAGAGCTCCCCTATGATCCAGCAGTCCCCATTTTTGGGCATTTACTCAAATGATCACAAACAAGACCATACTAAGCTACCGGTACAACTATGTTTATTGCAGCATTATTTACCATAGCTAAAATATGGAACCAACCCAGAGACCCCTCAGTAGATGAATGGATCAAGAAAATGTGATACACACACACACACACACACACACATACACACACACACACACACACACACACACACACACACACACAATGGAATTCTATGCCTCCAATCAGAGAGAATGACATCGTCCCATTTGCTAGGAAATAGAAAGACGCAGAAACAATTATATTAAGTGAATAAGCCAGGCTCAAATAACCACAGGTCCCATGGTTAAACTTACTTGGAGTAACTTGTACATGGTACCATATAAGAGGATGTTATGTGAAATGAACCCCATGATAGGGACACAAATAATTTTTATTCCATGAGATTCTTATCTCTATATAATCCCCCAAATAAAGTTGGAAGGGGAGCTGTCGTTCAAATACAGAGCACCACCCTTGAGGGAAAAAGCCTAAGTGACTAGGTAAGGTCTTAAGATTAAACTATCATGTCAGCACTCAAAAAAGTTGATTTCTTTTCCTTGAGTTTTTTATTAAATTGCTCCAGAAAATAATCGATGTTGTATTTATGTTTAGCATTACTATTAAAATCATGTTATATTTATTTATGTTATTCTTTATTTTCTTAAATTTTTCTTATACTTTATATCCAGTAATGATAAGAGAGGATTACTGTTTCACAAGTGATTATGTCAGTTGAATATATGGATGAGAGGTGCATAAAACGAGTTTGGACTGAAAATAGATATTTGCAAGGTCTTCACAAAATAATTGATAGTTGAAGGAGCTGTGGGCATGTATGAAATAAACTAAAGAAACCAGCACGGAAAGATAAGATATGATTCTGGAAAGCAAACAATTTTGGAAGAAAAAAAAAAGGAAAATATGTAGCTTTTGGTAAGAACTTTGTAACCCATCTACACATTTAATTCCTTATTTCTATTGGAAGGCATTTCAGTTAACTTTATGTTACAAAGTTAAACATGATTGACATGTAATACTAACTGGCCTCTGCAATTATTCTACCCAGGTGCAAGGGCTCATTACTATAATCCTAGCTACTCAGAGAGTTGAAACATCTAGATCCTAGTTCAAAGCCAGTATGGAGAGGAAAATTGGTGAGTCTTTACTGTGGCACTGTGCCTCAAAGTGGTATCACTAGTATTTAGTAATAAATCTCAGAGACAGAACCCAGGCCCTGAGTACAAGCTCTCTGCAATTATTCTTAAAATACTTGTTCTCGGTATTTCTTTAACTTGTCTAGAAGAATGTTTTAAACTTAGGGATTTTTTATTACATGTTGTCAGAATTGATTTTTAAGATGTTCAGAGAAAAATTATTTATAGTAAGAACTGGTTTGTATTGCTTTGTATTACGTTTTGCTTCTACACCTATAGATCAGCTGGAAAATAGATGGCCAAACCCTTCCTCCCCCCGCCAAAATTGTAAAGTTCATTTTTCGACATAATGACTTGTATATCTCATTGTTGCAATGTGTCCACCTGTACCCCTAGTTAAACGATTTGTTTATGCCCTTCCCCTCCACAAATTTGTACCAACATCAAATACAGTGAAAGCAGGGGGAGAGACATAAAAAGCAATATAGAAATCATCTTATAAATATGTTAGAAACAAATGCATGAAAGAAAAAAAAATTGAATACTTATCTTGGGGTTCATTTCCCTAGCATCAATTTATCTGAACTTTTCTGCTTGCCTCACACATATACTATTTATTGCAAATAAGTGAAGCCATGGGACCTATGTTTCTTTGGGTCCAGCTTACTTCACTTAATATAATTTTTCTAAGACTTTCTATTTCCTAACAAATGGGGCAATGTCATTCTTTCTGATGGAGGCATAGAATTCCATTGTGTATATATACCACATTTTCTTGATCCATTCATAAACTGAGGGGCATCTGGGTTGGTACCATATCATAGCTATGGTAAATAATTCTACAATAAACATAGGTGTGCTGGTAGCTTTAGTATGGTCTTGTTTGTGATCATGTGGGTAAATGCCCAAAAGTGGGATTGCTGGGTCATAGGGGAGCTCTATGTGGAGTCTTTTGATGAACTTCCATACCGTTTTTCAAAGTGGTTGAACAAGTTTACACTCCCACCAACAATGTAGTAAGGTTCCCTTCTGTCCGCATCCCCTCCAGCATCTGTTGTAATTAGAGTACTTGATTATAGCCATTCTAATTCGGGTGAGGTAGTACCTCAATGATGTTTTTATTTGCAATTCTTTTATGGCTATAGAGGTTGTGTTTATTGGCCATCCTTCTTTCCTCTTCAGACAAGTTTCTCTTTAAGCCTTTAGCCTACTTATTTAATGGGCAGTTGTTTCTTTGAAGATTTGTTGTTAAGGGATTTAATTTTTTGAGTTCCAGGTATATTTTAGATATGAGACCCTTGTCCGTTGTATGGCTAGTGCAGATCTTCTCCCAATCAATGGGCTTTCTAATGATCTTGATAGCTATGTCCTTTGCCATGCAGAAGCTCTGCAATTTCATGAAATCCCATTTGTTCCATTTGTCTTTGATTTTTTGTATTTCTGGATCTCTATTAAGAAAATTTCGGCCTGTGCCAAGGAGACCTAGGGTTTCTCCTATTCCGTCCTGTAATGTTTTCAGAGTAAGACTTCAAAATTTAAAGTTTTAAGTATTACAGGAAGATCTTTGATTCATGTTGATTGGATGTGAGTAGCTTGAGCTGTTGCATAATTCGTGTGTGTGTGTGTGTGTTTGTGTGTGTGTGTGTGTGTGTGTGTGTTTGTAAAGGTGGTTATGTGTATCATTGAAATCAAGGATAAGGAACTTGGTTCCTTTTTCTGAGATATACATTATGGTGTTTCTTTGTTGGTGGTAGACTCTGATTGCTTGCCTTTGCCTGATGTGAACATTCTAGCTCAATTTTTCAATTAAAATTTCTTAATAATTATTGAACATATAATGCTCTGATATTGCTTTGTCTTTAGTCTGCCATCTAGGATCTCCTTTTTCTCTTAAATATTAACATTCAATATGAATTTTACCTCCTGACTAATTTTCCCCTTTAATTTGCATTTTGAAATAAGAATTTTAATATCTTTGATCTCTGTATTCATGAAGAAAACCATTTTGAATTCTCTATTTAATGTAATAACACCTGGACAGATTTGTTAGCACCAAGACTTAAATTTTCTTTTGTAGTTTTAGTTTAAAATTACCCTCCTTCATGTTTTCAGAATGGGTAGTCAAAGAATTCCGATAATGTCTCACAACTTTTATCTTTAACTTTGTCTGTGCTTCCTTGTCACTGCTAAATTGTTCTGGATACCTGTATTAGCTACCCCAACCCCTGCAAAGCTGTTGCTGCTACTCAATTTCCTGCAAGTGCAACTCAGCAATTACAGTCACAATTACCCTTTCCCTGGTATCCTATTCTCTGCTACTCATTTTGCTACCCATAATTCTTAACACCATGGTTCCAGCCACCTGATTGCTGCCACCCCTGTCTCAGCTACCACATTCCCAAACAAAGCAAAGCAAGAGTAGTCACAGACAGTCTACTTGGGTACTTCTCTTGCAGGCACAATGAGACGTTATTCCTCAGGTATTTAACAAAAGGGACTAACTAGTGGTGGAAAGAAAAGAGGTTACTCAGAGGGGACTAACATCCAAGGATATCAAGTTATAACTTGTTGCTAGGAAAAGCAGGCCCTAAGGTGAAAGTTAATGAGAAAAGAAAATTTGACAAAATATTGGGGATGATATAAATAAAAATTTTAGCTTAATCTCTTCTACCAGTGGTCTGAATTATTTTATGACATAGATATGTAACTACTTTGCATTTTTAAAAGGATATGAAGATGCACATTTATGTGGTACTTATATTAATTTATGGAATATTTGCATATGACCATGTTAATGATACTTAATTGTTTATGTTTTATGAAATGATAATGAGTCTGCCTTTGGCAATATGAATTGAGCTCTCTAACAATAAATGGAATTTCATTGTCAAATACTACAAGGATATTACTGAGGCGAATACCCAAATGAAAGCTGGAACAAGAAAACTGAACAAAGCTACAAGTTTGAAGGAAAGGGATCAGTGGTAAGGGCTATGATAAAAGAGAAATTCTTCACCACGGAATCTTTGTTGAATTACTAGCTTTTTAAACATTTTTAGAAAGCAGAACATGATTTTTGATTCTTGCCTTTTGGAACCTTTTTAATGAGTGGTTAAATAAAAAATTATCGAAATGACTGAAAATCCACTGACATGAATTATTATATTAACATTATACTCAAAGTTGCCTTGAGATGCAAATAGGCTGGATTCCTTTTCTATTAAATTAATGGAATAATCTTCCTTTTGAATGGTTGGACAGTCCATGACACTTGTTCCAAAACAAGAAAAGATACTGGAGAGAAAAAAAAGAGGAAGGATTGTCAAGGCTGCTGAAATTAGCATATTTCCCATTTGGACTTTAATGGGTTGTTTCTACAAAGAATTAGAATTTCATCTTAAGATAATAATTTCAGGCCGGGCGCTTTTGGCTCACGCCTGTAATCCTAGCTACTCAGGAGGCTGATATCTGAGGATCGCGGTTCAAAGCCAGCCCGGGCAGGAGAGACCGTGAGACTCCTATCTCCAATAAACCACCAGAAAACTGGAAGTGGCGCTGTAGCTCAAGTGGTAGAGCGCTCGCCTTGAGCTGAAGAGCTGAAGGACAGCGCCCAGGCCCAGAGTTCAAGCCCCACGGCCAACAACAACAACAAAAAAAAGATAATAATTTCAAAATGGATGTGCTAAAGGATAGCTTCGAAATGTAATATTTAATGCTTTTGGATTACTTGAAGACAAAGGTTTACAGAAAACTTTAAATTCCAGAAAAACTGTAATGTTCCAATAAACACCTAGGAGAAATATAATTTAAAAATTCATCTGTTCAAAGCAAATCCTGGCATGAAAGTCTGTGAGTCACTTATCTCCAAACAGGAAGTGGCACTGTGGCTCAATTGGGAGAGGGATCCCCTTGAGCTGAAGAACTCTGGGATATGTTAATACCCAAGCCCTGAGTTCAAGACCCATGACTGACAAAAAGAAATTTTAAAGAATTAAATCATTAGGGCTAGAAGAAGACTCAGTGGTAGAGTGCTTATCTTGCATGCATGAGGTCCTGGGTTCAATTCCTCAGCACCACATAAGCAGAAAAAACTGGAAGTGGCACTGTGGCTAAAGTGGTAGTGAGCTAGCCTTGAGCTGAAAAGCTCAGGGACAGCACCCAGACCCAGATTTCAGGCCCCCCCTACCAACAACAACAACAAAAAATTAAAGCATCAAACAACCTGAAGATGTTGTCCAGAATAATGAATGCAGCATTATCCGTTGACATGACTTAGTGACTTGAAACCAAGTTTACCAGGGGAGATGGTGGGCATTTTGTGTGTGTGTCAAAACCTGCAAAATTATTTTATACTTTCCCAGGGAGGGATTAAAGAGAAAATGCGGGGGAGGAGTGAGGTGTTTGATGGACTTGCCTTTTGGTTCACTGTTTTCTGAAACCAAATTCAGAGAAAGACTGCTTACAATCCTAGTTGCATGGGCAATGACGAAGCCATGTCCTGGAAGTGGTTTTGTCCTGTCCTTGGCCTGGTTCCAACCACCACTGTATAATCCAAGTCCCACTGCAGGACCGAGATGCTTTGAGAATACTGATCCATTGGAAAGGTGGACCTAACCACAGCCAGAATAAACAGAAAATGCAATTCCGAGAGCAGCACTGGAAATCTACAGGAGGCAGAGATTTCTTAAATATATTTTTATTGTAAAAATACTGTACAGAGGGCTCAGAATTACAGGACTAGGTAATGAGTACATTTCCTATACAGCATTGTTACCTCCTCGTTTGTTTTTCCCCTACCATCCTTTCCTTCTCCACATCTCCAACTCCTCCCTCCTTGACCCCTGCATGAGATTGTAAATTCATTTTCGACACAGTGCCCTGTACATCTCATTGTCACAATGGTCAACCTGAATCCCCATTTAAGCATTCTGCTATATCCCTTCCACTCTCAAAATTATATATATATATATATATATATATATATATATATATATATATATATATATATTCTTCATGTGTCTAATGGACATTTTTTATTTCCTCTTCAAAGAAGTCTCTCTTTAAATCTTCAGCCAACTTAGATATTGGGCAGTTATTCCTTTGAAGATTTGTTGTTCGGAGATTTGATTTTGAGTCCTAAGTATATTTTAGATATAAGACTTTGTCTGTTTTAAGACTCATGAAGAACTTCTCCCAGTAAGTGGGCTTTTTATTGATCTTGCTATCTATGAACTTTACCTTACAGAAGCTCTGTTGTTTCATGCAATCCCATTTGTCTAACCTCTCTTTGATTTGTTTTGTTTGATTTGTTTGTTTAAGATATATATATGTATATATATATATCACCCTGCATGATTATATATATATATATATATATATATATATATATATATATATATATATATGGATCTAGCTTTAGTTTTCTACAGGTGTTTAACCAATTTTACCAGCACCATTAACTGTAAAGGCTGTCTTTCTTTCATTCTATGTTTTTAGCTCTCTTGTCAAAGATTAGGTGGCTATAGGTCAATGGGTTTATTTCTGAGTCTTCAGTCCAATTCCATTGGTCCTCAGAACTGTCCTTGTGCCAGTACCAAGCTGTTCTTATTAATGTGGCTTTTTAGTATAGTTTGAAATTTGGAACTGATATTGCTCCAGTGCTCTTCTTTCTACTAAGAATTGACGAACCTACAGCAAGCATTATACTTAATGGTGAAAAGTTAAAGCCATTTCTTATTAATTCAGGAAAGAGATAAAGATGTCTGCTCTCTCCACTCCTCTTCAACTTAGTATTAGAATGCTACCTGGGACAATAAGACAAGATGCAAATTTAAAGGGACTAAAAATAGGGAAAGATGAAGTAAAACATAAAAGATGACCAACGGAATAGAATTGAAAATACAGAAATAAACCTACAGTCCCATAGCCATCTAATTTTCAATAAGGGAGCTAAAAAATTGAATGGAAGAAAGACAACCTCTTCAGTAAATGGTGCTGGCAAAATTCATTAACTACTTGTAGAAAACTCAAGCTAGATCCTTATTTATCACCCTGCACCAGAATCAATTCCAAATGGATTAAAGACCTCGGAGTCAAAGCAGACACTCTGAAAATATTACAGGATGTAATAGGAGAAACCCTAGGTCTCCTTGGCACAGGCCGAAATTTTCTTAATAGAGACCCAGAAACACAAAAAAATTAATTAAAAAAAGGTTGGACAAATAGGATTGCATGCAATTGCAGAGCTTCTGCCTGGCAAAGGACATAGCTAGCAAGATCACTAGAAAGCTCACAGATTGGATTGGGAGAAGAGACAAGGGTCTCTTATCTACAATATACCTGGAACTCAAAAAATTAAATCCCTCAACAAAAATCTTCAAAGAATCAACTGCCCAATAAATAAGTGTGCTAAAGGCTTAAAGAGAAATTGCTCTGAAGAGGAAAGAAGGATGGCCAGTAAACACATGAAGAAATGCTCAACCTGTCTAGCCATGAAAGAAATGAAAATCAAAACAGCATTGAAATACCACCTTACCCCAGTTAGAATGGCTATAATCAAGAACTCTAATAACAACAGATGCTGGAGGGGATGTGGACAGAAGAGAACCTTACTGCACTGTTGGTGGCAGTGTAAACTTGTTCAACCATTTTGGAAAGCAATATGGTTGTTCCTCAAAAGCCTCCACATAGAGCTGACATATGACCCAGTAATCCCACTTTTGGACATTTACCCAAATGTTTACAAACAAGACCACACTAAAGCTACCAACACAACTATGTTTATTGCAGCATTATTTACTATAGTTAAGATATGGAACCAACCCAGATGCCCCTCAGTATATGAATGGATCAAGAAAATGTGGTATATGTACAAAATGGAATTCTATGCCTCCATCAGAAAGAATGACATTTCCCCATTTGTTAGGAAATGGAAAGGCTTGGAAAAAATTATATTAAGAGAAGTAAGCCAAGCCTGTCTCTGGTATGGCATGTTCAGAATTTGAAAATGAGTAGTTAGTAGGCATAGGAATATTGAGGAACACATATATTCTGTCCTCTTAACAATTAGTCAGTTTTCAAAGTTAGGAGTTTCCATAGAATTGGACTGTTTTCTGTTTTAGTATGAGACAATACTAAAATAATGTTTTTTTACAAAATAATGAAAAGCATATTCTGAAAATAAGTTTGATAACATTCACGTTGATGTCCCTCTGATAAAGAAAGAGGTAATTCAAATTAGCAGCCAAAATGTTCATTTTTTAAAAGGTAATACACATAGAATAATATTTACTATAACAATACAGTGAAATTATATTTTATGCAGCTCAATTTTAACTTAATTTTATTGTCAAGGTGATATATAGAAGGGTTGAAGTAATTGTAAGTTAGTGGATACATAGCATGTCAAAATTTTTACCCCTCCCTCATTTTTCTCACACTTTTCCTTCACCCCAATACTCTTCACAAATCATAATGTTAATTTCTAACATGTTGTCTTGTGTATATTGCATTGGTTTGCTTTTGTCCTTTGTCTCGACATTTTATTGTTCCTCTTCCCTTGTCAAATGAAGAAAAATGTATATACAATATACAGGATGCTGAAATCAAATACAACAGTGGACACACCATAGAGGAAAACACAAAAGACAAAAGAAATCACATAGTACATTAAAAACAACCACCACAAACAAAAACCTCTCTTTCCATATCTAGGAGTTTATTTTGCTCAACATCATTTTATGTGGTCATTTATACATAGCTATTGAGCCATTCTGTTCATCTGCTAAGACTATCCTAGATATTTCCTAGTTATTACAAATGAGGGAAACCATAGAATCTGTCTTTGTGTCTTGCTTATTTTTCTTAGTAGGATTTTTCCTAGTCTTTCCATTTCCTTATGAATTGGAAGCATAGAATTCCTCCGTACGTATATAAACCACATTTTGTCAATTCGTTCATCTACTGAGTGGCATATTGGTTTAAAACATGATTGCATGTAAGTATCACTTAAAGCCATTCAAAAATGACAGATGCCACCTCACCAGATATACTAATATCATGATTTCCAAGTAAGATAGTATTTTATGGTGGTACAAGTGTTGAGATATCTGGATGAGTCTAATGTATATCTTGCACTGAATTAGGCAGGAAGATATCCATTATCATATAGGATAAAAATGGTAGTGACAAAATATTTCCCTTGAGAAAGATATAGGAGGCTACCAGAAGTATGAAGTATTTCAGATAATTTTGAAGAATTTAGAAATGCAAGCTCAATTATGTCTCTTTAAAGAATAATTATGTAAGTGGAAGGGCAAAAGAAGGGTAAAAGAAGGTAATAACTGACAGCAGATCATTGTCCCAAGTTAGAGTATAAAAAGACATAATCTATAATTTCCAAGTTAAAGAGAGTCCAGTTATGATGTGTCAATGGCTATTGAGGAAAAATCCTACTAAGAAAAATAAGCAAGACACAAAGGCAGATTCTAGGGTTTCCCTCATTTGTAATAACTAGGAAATATCTAGGATAGTCCTAGCAGATGAACAGAATGGCCCAATAGCTATGTATAAATGACCACATAAAATGAAGTTGAACAAAATGATGTTGAGGCCAATAGCCATTGACACATCATAACTGGTCTCTATTTTCTATTTAAAAGAGGAATCATTTCGAGTAGTCTTCAGTCACATCAGTAAAGCTGTATGTTCAAACTAATACTTGGTGTTACTTGTCCTACATTTATAATGAGTAGGCTGATAAGATATCCAAACATATCTAAATATATTTCAATAAAATCCCAAACTGATATGGATAGATGGGTCACTAATTGGAACTGTAGGACAAATTAGGCTTGTTTGTGCTGTAGTTCAATCTATAACCTCCTGGCTAAATAAAGTTTTCAAAAATGTTCAGAGAATACCTCTAAAAAAGTTCATGAGTTATATCTGTATTTCTAAGGTCAGGATTAAAGCATTTGTTCCCAACATTTAGAATCAACAGGACATGTTGAATTTATGGATCCAGAATTTTATGTCTTCACATTCATATCTCAACATTTTATCAATATGACTTTCACCAAAACACTGTTCTTATTGAAATTGTCTATGTCCTTTTACTTTTCAAATACAAATGGTAGATTTCCTTCAATATCTTCCTGAAAATTCTTTCCTTCCTTTTCTTCTGTAAATCTGTGTTTATTACTTTTTTGTTTCCTTATTTATCTTTCCTCCAATCTTATCCACACTGATACTCACATTGTTCACTTTCGTCAGAACTTTCCTTTTCCTTTTACCTTTAATAATGTCCCTGATTTTATTATTATTTTTCATATTCATGTTCGTGGATATTTTGATGATGTTCAAACAGACCTATCTTTGCATCTGTTTACATAAACCTTAGAACTATCAGAGAGTTTTTTCCTCTAAATCCATCTTTTCCACATGTAGTCCTTATCACCAAGAATGTAACTAACATAGTTAGGAGACAGAGATGTGGAAACACTTTAGATTTCCTCGTACCCTACCCCCATCCATTAGATAAATGAATGACCAAGATTTTCTCAGTTTCTGTCACTAATGTAATTTCTATATACTCCTTTTTATGCCCCTGACACCAGCCTATTGCAAATACTCATCACCAGTCACTCAGTCCTAAAACAACTGTTTTCATATTGGTCCTCTCCAACACTAAATGGCTCTCCTTGTAGGCACACAGAGTGAAGAACACAGACAAAAATTCTAGTACCATTATTTACTCACAACATTGACTGTTGGTCTTACATTTCTCATCTGTAAATGGATGCAATCTACTAGAAATATTGAAGAATATAAATGTTGACTTCTAGAGCAAGGAAAAAGAAAGTAAACAGTCCTTACATTTTCTACCTTAGCTTAAAAATAATGAAAGAGTCAAATTCAGTTTGTTGGTATAAAGTCAGAAATAGTTTCATGCAGAAATAAAAATAAATTTTAACTCCTGGCTCTGCAGCTTGTGTCTTTTTATGGTAACTGCAGATAAGTAAGTGGTATTATGTAAATTGTGTCATGTATTTACAGCTGTAATCAAGAACATACTCTTAATATATCATTGGAAAACATTGGTTATTGAGTAGTATCTATATGAGAATGTCATTTGAACTAATCACACAAAGTTGAAACCTACATCTTAGTCCATCAAAATATGGAAATAAAAGATTTTATTTATAAGAAAATAATATCACCAAGAACAGTGAGTATACATTAGAAAGACTGCTGGAATAACATTAGGGTTTTTACTGTCTCTACCTGTTTATGTGATTGTATTTCTTGATATTGAAACTCTCCTCTTTTTATTCTGTTTTTTTTTTTTTTTTTTTGGTTCGTCATGGGGCCTGGACTCTGGGCCTGGCACTGTCCCTCAGCTCTTCAGCTCAATGCACTCTACCACTTGAGCCACAGTGCCACTTCCCGCTTTTTCTGCTTATGTGGTGCTGAGGAATCAAACCCAGAGCCTCATGTAGGCAAGGCCAACACTCTGCCACTGAGCCACCTTCCCAGACTTTCTCTTATTATTGTTATTGTATGTAATCCACCGTTGTTTATAACTATGCAATGTGGGAAATTTGGCTTCAAAGATAATTAAAGTTTGTTTTTTTTTTTTCCTTTTCAATCACAACATCGTCATTGTCAGGCTACACTGTGGTCATCATCCTCTCCATCCAAATTATTATTAGCATCATAAGTGCTAATTATTGAACGTCGGATATGTGTCTATGATTTTACTATCATTTGTCTTTTGATTAATAATTTTAATGTTACCAGTGTGCATGCATCCATATTGAAATTTTGAACAAATAAACAAAGAAACTAAACCATATCAGGTAGCTTGACTATGTGCTTATAACAAATTATGGAATAGATTTTTTGAAGCATTGCAAATTCCTAATCAGTATTAATTAACTTCCTCTCTCTCCTTAACTACAAACAAATATTTAAGAGTTTCGGCAGAACCTTTTCAAGTAATATACTGTAAATGTTACTACAATATCATGTGTATATCTAAAATTCCCTTGAAAGTAATAAACTCTACTTTCTATTGAAATATGAGTTATTTTATTCTAGGAAACTTTTAGAAAAATAGACTGTATATCTTTGAAATGAAAAAGGTAAAAATAGTAACATAAAATTTTTAGAGGGAGTCTGTATACATGTTATGTGTAGAATGGTACATTTTTAGAGATTATTTGTCATGAGAAATATATACATGATATATATCATAGTGAAACAAACATCTTAAAACATAATTAAAATTAAAAAAAAACTTCATGAAACCAAGTGCCGGTAACTCACCCTTATAATACAAGCTATTCTGGGTGCTGAGATCTTAGAATTGTTTTCGAAACAAGCCCAGACCAAACAGTACTTGTTAGATTCTTATCTCCAATTGACCACTAAAAACAGGAATTAGCTCTTTTCCTCAAGTTATAGAGTGCTTTCTTTGAGAATAAAAAGGCTTAGGGACAATGCCCAGGCCTTGCAAACAACACCCACAACAACAAGTTGTATCATATTAATTTCACAAAAGAATCTTTTAACTGCTTTGAACATTTCTTAGAAACATGAATACATACCCCTGGAAAATTTTAAGTAAACAAGTATAGAATATTTATGTCTATGTTAAAGACATGACTATTTAGATTAAGATATTTAGGTAATGAATAGAAGTTAAGAATAATGATAGGTAGGTCATATATTGGGACTGGTTTTTTTTCTTCTATTTTACAATAGTAATAAAATGATATTTATAATAATTATATAAAATTACTCTTGCTTGGTATTTGAATTATCATGTGATAAATATTTTTAAATTATTTCCAAAGCAAAGGAGTATCAATTCTTTTGTAATTTCAAAACAAGAAAATGATTTGAAGGCTGGTTCACTCTAAGTCTATGTACGTTTTCTTGTTCTAGTTTTCACATGTTAGTAGAAATTAAAATTCCAAAAATGTAATGGATATTGGCATTCAGAACATCTTCACATACACTAATATAGGAGTCCCTTAAGAGGAATTGTTTTATTTCATTTGTTACTTTCACAAATAAATCAAGATGATTGTGTATTTTGTTCTTTTCACTGCTTTTGGCTCTTATCTTGAGAATACGTTTTTCCTAGCAAGGTAGAGATAAGTAATTGGATTGAGCAAGTAACATATGACTTACATAAAATGCAGATGCATAGATTTGTGTCTTCTGTCATTTCCTAAAAGTTTCTTCCAGAAAAGTTTCTCAATTACTTAGAAGTTTTTCTCCTTTCCCTCCACAAATTATACCAACATCAAATACAGTGAAAGCAGCGGTTATACTGTGGGGAGGGACATACAAAGCAACAAAGAAATAATCTTATAAATGTGTTAGAAACAATCGCATGAAAGAAAAAAAACATTTGAATATATATCTTAGGGTTCATTTCCTTAACATCACCTTATCTGAACTTTTCTGCTTGACTCAAACATATACTAGATATTGCAAATAAGGGAAACCATGGGAAAGAAATAGGGATACAGGTGGACCCATTGCAACAATGAGGATGTACAAGTCCTTATGTCGAAAAATGAACTTTACAACTTTGGTGTGAGGGGGTGTAGGGAGGAGGATTGTGTGGGGCGGCAGGGGAGGATGGGAAGGGATGGGAAGGGGAAACAAAGGAGGACACTACAATGCTTGATAAGAAATATACTCATTATCTTGCCCATGTAATTGTAACCCCTCTGTACAGTATTTTCACAATAAAAAAATAAAAATAATAAAAATTTACTTAGAAGAGATGCATAATCCCTAGGTATAGGTATTCCAGTTAACACATATACTTTTGGATTAAGTTATCTCTGCATAAACTCAAATGGACAAAATACCCTCAAAATAAACAGAAATCACATCTTTGTTTTTTGTTTTTGTTTTCTTTATTTATGGAGGGTTCCGGTCTTGGGGCCTGAACTTTGGGCCTGGGCACTGTCCCTCAGCTCTTCTTCTCAAGGCTAGGGATCTACCACTTGAGCCACAGCACCAATTCCAGCTTTTTACTTTTTGCTTATGTGGTACTGAGGAATCGAACCCAGGGCCTTGAGCATGCAAGGCAAGCGCTATACAACTGAGAAACCTTCCCAGTCCCACATCTTTGTTTTAAATGCAGTAGTTTACAAAGAATTTTTAGCCAACACCAAAAATATCTTTTTAGCTATTCTGCATTTTGTGTGAAGAAGTTTTAACAATAGTGTTTTTTTCCTGACATGCAATTCGCTTACATATATTATCACCTTTTTTTATTTTATTTTATTTTTTTAAATTTAATTTTATTTTGTTTTATTTGTGAACATACTGTACAGAGGGTTACAATTACATGACCAGAATAATGCATACATTTCTTACCAAGCATTGCAGCCTCCTCCTTTGTTTACCCTTCACATCCCTTCCCAGCCTCCCCCTTCTCCCACCTAATCCTTCCTCCCTCTCCCCCCCCCCCCACCGACATTGTTAAGCTCGTTTTTGACATGACAATTTGTACTTTTCATTGTAACAACAGGTCCACCTGAATCCTTAAACGACTTGTTTTTCCCCATCTCCTCCACAAGTTATACAGACATCAAATATACTGAAAGTGGGTGTTAAACTGTGGGGGAGGAACATACTAAGCAACAAAGAAATAATCTTATAAATGGGTTAGAAACACTTGCATGAAAGAAAAAAACATTAAAATACATATCTAAGGGTTCATTTTCCTAACATCACATTATCTGACCTTTTCTGCTTGACTCATACATATACTAGATATTGCAAATAAGGGAAACCATGGAACCTGTGTTTCTTTGGGCCTGGCTTACTTCACTTAATATAATTTTTTCCAAGTGTTTCCATTTCCTAACAAATGGGGCATTGTCATTCTTTCTGATGGAGGCATAGAATTCCATTGTGTATATATAACACATTTCTTGATCCATTCATCTACAGAAGGGCATCTGGGTTGGTTCCGTATCTTAGCTATGGTAAATAATGCTGCAATAAACATAGTTGTGCTGGTAGCTGTAGTGTGGTCTTGTTTGTAAACATTTGGGTAAATGCCCAAAAGTGAGATAGCTGGGTCATAGGGGACCTCTATGTGAAGTCTTTTGAGGAACCTCCAAACTGCTTTCCAAAGTGGTTGAACAAGTTTACATTCCCACCAACAATGAAGTAAGGTTCCCTTCTGTCCACATCCCCTCGAGCATCTGTTGTTGTTAGAATTCTTGATTTTTGCCATTCTAACTGGAGTGAGGTGTTATCTCAATGTTGTTTTGATTTGCTTTTTTTATGGATAGGGATGTTGAGCATTTCTTCATGTGTCTATAGGCAATCCTTCTTTCTTCTTCAGAGAAGTTTCTCTTTAAGTCTTTAGCCCACTTATTTATTGGGCAGTTGTTTCTTTGAGGATTTGTTGTTGGGGGATTTAATTTTTTGAGTTCCAAATATATTTTAGATAGAGACCCTTGTCCGTTGTATGGCTAGTAAAGATCTTCTCCCAATCCGTGGGCTTTCTATTGATCTTGCTAGCTATGTCCTTTGCCATGTAGAAGCTCTGCAACTTCATGCAATCACATTTCTCCAAGGTTTCTTTGATATGTTTTGTTTCCTTGTCTCTATTCAGAAAATTTCGGCCTGAGCCAAGGAGACCTAGGGTTTCTCCTATTCCATGCTGTAATGTTTTCAGAGGTCTTTGATCCATTTGGAGTTGATTCTGGTGCAGTGTGATATATAAGGATCTACCTTTAGTTTTCTACAAGTAGTTAACCAATTTTGCCAGCACCATTTACTGAAGAGGCTGTCTTTGTTCCATTCTATTGTTTTAGCTCCTTTACCGAGGATTAGATGGCTATAGGTCTGTAGGTTCATTTCTGGGTTTTCAATTCTATTCCATTGTTCCTGAGGTCTGTTCTTATGCCAATACCAAGCTGTTTTGATTACTATGGCTTTATAGTAAAGTTTGAAATTTGGTATTGATATTCATCCAGCAGTGTTCTTTTCGTTGAGGAGCGTTTTTGCTATTCGGGGTCTTTTATTGTTCCATATGAATTTTTGGATTGCCTCTTCTATTTCCTTGAAGAATGTGGTTGGAATTTTGAGAGCTATCTTGAATTTGAAGATAGCCTTGGGAAGTATTTCCATTTTCACGATTTTAATCTTTCCAAACAAGGATCATGGGAGGTTTTGCCTTTTTCTAAGTTCTGTGTTGATTTCCTTTTTCAAGATTTTAAAGTATTCATCATAGAGGTCCTTCACTCCTTTGTTAAGTTAATTCGTAAGTATTTTATTTTTTGTGGGACTATTAAAAATGGAGTTGCGTTCCTAATTTCAGGCACACTTTTCTCATTGTTGGCGTACAGAATAGCCATTGCTTTTGGGGGGTTAATTTTATAACCTGCTCCTTTGCCAAAGTTTTGAATCAGCTTGCGTAATTTGGGAGTGGAGTCTATGGGATTCTTTAAATACAAGATCATGTCGTCTGCAAAGAGGGAGAGTTTTATTTCTTCTTTCCCTATTTGGATCCCCTTTATGTCTGCATCGTGTCTTATTGCTGTAGCTATGCATTCTAATACTAGGTTGAAGAGAAGTGGAGAGAGTGAACATCCTTGACTTGTTCCTGAGTTAAGAGGAAATGGCTTTAGTTTTTCACCATTAAGTATAATGCTGGCTGTAGGTTTGTCATATACAGAATTTATTGTATTGAGGAATGTTCCATGGATTCCTAATTTTTCTAAAACCTTCATCTTAAAGGGGTGTTGGATCTTGTCGAATGCTTTTTCTGCATCTATTGAGATAACCATGTGGTTCTCATTCTTGCTCCTGCTGATGTGATGGATAATATTAATTGATTTGCGTATATTGAACCAGCTTTGCATCCCTGAAATGAATCCTGTTTGATCGTGGTGTATGATTTTTTTGGATGAATTGTTGCAGTCGATTGGCCAAAATTTTGTTGAGAAGTTTTGCATCAATGTTCATCAAAGAAATGGGTCTATAGTTCTCTTTCTTTGTTGAGTACCTTCCTGGTTTTGGGATGAGGGTTATGATTACTTCATAGAATGAGTTCGGGAGTGAACTTTCTTTTTCAATTTCATTGAAGAGTTGGAGGAGAATTGGTGTGAGCTCTGCTTTGAAGGCCTTGAAAAATTCCGCTGTAAAACCATTTTGGTCCTGGACTTTTCTTAGCTGGGAGATATCTTATTGCTGTTTCTATTTCAATGCTTGATATGGGCCTGTTAAGATGGATTAACTCATCTTGGTTTAGTATTGGCACGTCAATATTTGCCAGGAAAAGGTCCATTTCTGTCATGTTCTCAAACTTATTAGCATAAAGTTTTGAGAAGTATTCCCTCATAATGTTCTGAATCTTGGTTGTTTCCGTGGTGATGTTTCCATTCTCATCTCTGAGTTAATTAATTTGGGTGTGTTCTCTTCTTTTTCTGATAAGATTTGCTAATGGTCTGTCAATTTTGTTAAGTTTTTCGAAGAACCAACTCTTTGTTTTGTTGATTCTTTCTATAGTTTTTTTGGATTCTAATTCATTTTATTCTGATTTAATTTTAATTATTTCTTTCCGGCTATTGGATTGGGGTTTATCTTGCTGCTCTTTTTCAAGGAAGTTTAGATGTGTCATTAAATTGTTGGTTTCAGATCTCTCCAATATGTTCATGTAGGAGTTCAGAGCTATAAACTTGCCTCTGAGTACTTCCTTTGCTGTGTCCCAGAGGAGCTGGTTATTTGTGTGTTCATTTTTGTTGAATAGCATGAACATTTGAATTTCCTTTCTAATCTCTTCCATGACCGATTCATGATTCAGCAATGTGTTGTTCAGCCTCCTTGTGAACCCGGACTTTCTTTGGTGGCTTTTGGTGTTGAGTTCTAATTTTATTCCCTTGTGGTCAGAGAGAATGCAAGATATAACTTCAATGTTTCTGAATTTACACAAGTTTGCTTTGTGGCCTAAAATGTGGTCTATTATAGAAAATGTTCCATGTGCTGCTGAGGAAAATGTGTATTCTAATTCTGCTGGGTGAAATGTTCGGTAGATGTCTGTTAAGTCTAGTTGATCTATACAGCTGTTTAGATCTGCGGTTCTCTGTTGGGTTTTTGCCCAGTTGATCTATCTAGTGGGGAGAGTGGTGTGTTAAAATCCCCAACAATTAATGTCTTTGGGGTTATATGGGATTTGAGGGAAATTAGTGTTTCTTGGATAAATTTGGGTGCTCCATTGTTTGGCCAGTAGATATTTAGAATTGTAATATCCTCCTGAAGGAGAGATCCCTTAATGAGTATGTGGCAACCTTCTTTATGTTTTCTCACTACTTTTAATTTGATGTCTATTTTATCTGGTATTAGGATTGCAACTCCCGCCTGTTTATGGGGGCCGATTGCTTGGTAGATTTTCTTCCAACTTTAACATTGAAAATGTGTTTGTTTTTATGGGCAAGATGTGACTCCTGAAGGCAGCAGATAGAAGGGTCTTGTTTTTTAATCCAACTAGACAGTCTATGTCGCTTAATTGGAGAGTTCAGTCCGTTAACGTTAAGAGAAAGGACTGAGAGGTATTTGGGAGTTCCTGCCATGTCATCCACCTTCTTGGTGGCTGCGCAAACTGGCTTCTTCCTATGTTTCTTGGATTCTCAGTTTGGGTGCAGTTTCTTGACCTTTATTGTAGTCTTGTTGGTTTTCTATGTGTAGGACATCTTTAAGATCCTTTTGTAGGACTGGTTTGGTGGAGATGTATTATTTCAAATTTTCTTTGCTATGGATGGTTTTTATTTGGCCTTCAGTTATGGAGAGTTTACCTGGGTACAGTATTCTTGGTTGATAGTTGTTTGTTTTTAGGGCATAGCATACATCATTGTAGGCTCTTCTTGCTTTGATTGTCTCTGCTGAGAAATTTGAGGTGATTCTAATTGGTTTTCCTTTATAGGTGATTAATCTTTTCTCCTTGACAGCTTTAAGGATCGTTTCCTTGGTCTGAGTTGATCCTGTGTGGATTATAATGTGACAGTGGGATGTCCTATTCTGGTCTGGTCTATTTGGGGTTCTAAATGCTTCTTGTATCTGAATAGGCCTATCTTTTTTATGTTTGGGATGTTCTCTGCTAGGACCTGTTATACAAATTTCCTAGGCCATTAACTTCTGTTTCTAGGGGCTTCTCTACACCCATTATCCTTAGATTAGGCCTTCTGATGGTGTCTTCCAAGTCTTGGATAGATCTATCATATTTCTTGGACTTGTCTTGGATGGTTGTATGTTATTGCTCTATTATATCTAGACTCTCTTCAATCCCTGAGATTCGATCTTCTGCATGGTCTAACCTGCTGTCAAGACTTTCTACATTGTTTTTGATCTCTTTTCCTTCTAATTGGTCAGCTTTGATGGCTTCAAGTTCTTTTTTGAAGCTCTGTTTTAGTTCTTATATGAATTTCTTTACTTCCATAATTTGGTGTTCATTGTTTATTCTCAAATCACTTAGCTGATTGATTATGGTTTCCTTGGACTCCCATTCCTTCTGTTGGGTTCCATTCATCATTCCTTTTGTGGTCTCCCTGACTTCCTTCAGCTCTTTGTTAATGGATTCCATGAATGCCTTTAGTGATCTTTGTGTATTCTCTTCATGCTCTTTCGATTCCTGTATTACTCTTTGATTAGCTTCCTCCTGTTCGTGGGATTCCTGCAGTTCTCTTTGAGTGTTCTCAGCCTGCTCACACCATTCCTGCCTTTCTCTTTGAGTATTCTCAAGCTGCTCACACAAATCCTGTATCAGTTTTTGAGTAGCATCCTCACGCTTATGATATTCCTGTATAAACTTTTGGATTGCCTCCTCTCTCTCCCTATCAGGCACATACAGAGTCGTTTGTATGCTTTCCATCTTTTCATTTATCATGTTTGCCAGCAGTATTTGTAGAGCTATTTGGGAACTCTCCTCTTTATTATTCATTATCTGTTCTGTCCCCTGATTATCAAGATTGGAAGTTGATATACCCGGATTTGCCATTTTTTTGTGTTTTTCTGGCTTACTCTGTCCATTTGAGATGAAAATAGCACCAGATTTGTGCTCAAACACTCTCTTAAGGCAACCATCAACCAAAGTCTGAATTTGTACAGTCAATAGTCTACAGATAAAATCTTGTTCAACAGATACATCTATACAACATCTAACAACTATATATTAAAGGGCCTCGAACCGCAGAGAATTTGGAAAACCAGAAATTATTAGGGTTAGGGAGAGATGTGGGTAAAAAATAGGAATAGATTGGTGTGGGGATGCATAGGGAGAGTTAACTAAGTCCTAATTTCAATGCAGGAAATAGGTTGGGTAGGATGAAATTAGAGAGAGAGAAAAAAAGAAGAAAGGGAATTGTAAAAGAAAAGAGACCAGAAAAAATAGAAAAGTAAAAATTAATAATATTATGTAGAATCGATAACAATCTATTTAGAGAAGAACGTGAATATATTGAGAGAAGAGGAGGGACATAGAGGAGATGTGAAAAACTTAAAAATAAAAATGCTTATAATATTATATAGGTATAAGGAAGTAGTACTGCTATTAAGGAATTTAAGTCTCAGAGGTTCTGAATTGAGTAATAGATTTGTGGATTAAGTGTGTACACAATGGGGTATAGGGTCTACTAATTAATTACAGGTTTATCTGAGGATGTGCAGGACAAGAGTTAAGTCACATAAAAAAGAACAAAAGAGAGGAAAAGCTGAAAAGGACAAGAAAGGAAGAAAAAAAATCAGAAGTTCAGTAGAGCTAAACAAAAAACAAAAAGATAATTAAAAAAGAAAAAAAAAGAGAAAGAAGACAAAAAAAAAGAAAGAAAAACGCACATTCATGTATCCCTAAAATAAAAATTATAAGAAGAAAAAAAAGTTACTGGAAAACAATTTTTTTTTCAAAAATGGCAAAAATTAAAGTTTATAAAAAGTTTTAGAAAAGAAAAGAAAATTTTTTTATATAAGGTACCAAAAGAAAAAGAAGAATTAGAAGAAGAAGAAGAAGAAGAAAAAAAAAATGTTCTTTGATTTTTTTGGGGAGGGGTGGGAAAAATCCTGTATCTCCCTTGTGTCTGTAACCAGCCTCTTGTTGGAGTCTCTGGTCTGCTTGTGGTCCTGTGGCTTAATTGGTTTCTTAAGTCAGTTGGTTTGAACAGGCAGAAAAATGCTCTGCTTTACCCAGGATTTTGAGATCCTCCTTCCAGGTTAGTTTAATGGGAGGCTGATCTGCTTTGAGAATCACAAAAGAGGGGAATGCAGTGATGAGGCTAGGTTCTGGGTAGAGGTGAGGGATTTCAACAAGCAGTAGCTTTTCCCTGGGTCTAGTTTGTGAAAAACTCACAGAGCCCAGCCTGGAGCCATTCTCAGGGTTTCTGTTTACTGAATTTCAATTTATTGTTGATGCTGCTAGAGGGAGGGGCAGCCTCTCGCTCTGATTACCCAGTGAAGAAAGCCACTCCTAGGGCTGGTGCCTGAGCTGGGTGACTTTTCCCTGGGTGGAGCTGAGTCTGGTAGGTCACGCCGCCGTTAAGTTCTTGTGACCTGCTAAATGACTCATTTTATTCCAAGGCCTGAGTTGGAGCTAGCAGCTCCATTGAGCTTTGTCGGTATCCAAGATGGAGATCTCCGGACTGGGGGGGGGGGGTTGGCCTTCCCTCCTCTGCTCCCTGAGAAGGATCAAGGGCATCAAGCTTCTACTCACACCGAGTCTTGGTTCCCGGGTCGTCTCTGGTCTGCGAACTGCAGGATGAAGATATCTGGTCCCTATTGGTCCTTACTGGTGTTGAGTAGAGTCTGCTCGCCAGCTGCATCTGGCTCCTTCGTCTCGTGATCTCTGTGGCTCATGTATGGTGTCCTGTGGTCTCCGTCGCCCCCGCTGCCAACACTGCCGCGGCTGCTGGCAAGTGCTCAGATGTGTCACCTTGCCTGGGTTTTCCCTCTCTGGCCTAACTGTCCTGTGATTGCACACTTGGTGTGATTCTCTGGCTTAGGACTGTTCACTGGAACTCTAAAACTGCTTTCTATGCGAGAGCTTGTCCAGATTCCAGCTTTTCCTCTGCCATCTTCCTGGAACTCTATATTATCACCTTTTGTCGTATACATTTTAGTGCTTTCGAAGTGAATTGTAACTTCGTAGGTTTTCAAAGCCTAATTTTCACAAACTTGCATTTCTTCAAATAGAAATGCTGTAAATTTTAGAACAGACATTTAAATAGATATAAAATTCAGTTACCGGAATTTGCCCAGCATATATCCTCTATAGTGTGTCTTTTCAAAATTTGTTTTTGGGGATCATTTCCAGGGTCTCACACATACTATTCAAGTTCACTGTCAATTAACTACATTCTCTGTCCAAAAAAGTTTTTTACTTCTGTTTAATACATTCATAGAAGTGTAATGCCTGGATCCTATACAATTCTCTTTCACCTTTTGAAGACTTTAAAACTTGTTTGCTAAAATGATTGCAGTATTTTACAAATTGATCTCTATGAGAAGTATATCAATTTCTCCACAAATGCATTATTATATTTTGCGTCCTCTTTTTATATTATGGTCATACTAGTGAGTTTTCATTTTATTATTTCTTAGACACTAAAGAGGAGCTTATTTCATATGCTCCTCCTATTGACTATTAATTTACATATGTTATTTAAAGAAATACCCTATTCAGGAAAAAATTTATATAGAATTAGAAGATATAAAAATACTTAAGTTTCAGAATCATTGTAGCATTAACATTGGAGCAGTAAAAATTTGTGTGCCCTCTATTAGATATGTTTTCATTTCTGTTATAGTGTCCCTTGAATTTTGAAAGGTTATTACTGATATAATCCAGTTCTTGCTTTTCTTTAGCCAGTAATGTTTTCCATGTCAAATTTTTAGAAACCTTTACTGATCAATGTCATGAATTTTTACATTTATGTTTTATAGGTTTTTACATCTCACATTTAATTTGATAATCATTTTTTATAAGGTTTGAGATAGGCCAGGTGCCGGTGGCTCATGCCTGTAATCCCAGCTACTCAGGAGGCTGAGATCTGAGGATCGTGGTTTAAAGCCAGCCCGGGCAGGAAAGTCCATGAGACACTTATCTCCAATAAACCACTACAAAACCGGAAGTTTTGCTGTTGCTCAAGCGGTAGAGTGCTCACCTTGAGCTGAAGAGCACATGGATAGCGCAAAAGCCAAGAGTTCAAACCCCATGACAGACATACAAACAAACAAACAAAGGATTGAGGCAGTAGTCTAAGATCATTCTTTAAATCTAGCGAGGCAATAGTGCCAATACAACCATTTACGATTCTGTTTTTATTTCATAAAATTATAGCATCCTTTTCAAAATCTGTGGACCATAAAACTAAGAATTTATTTTTGACAAATCTGTTACCTTATTCTATGTGTCTGTTCTTATAGTTGAACTATGTTGTCTTCACTACTAACCATGGTAATGCTATTCAAATTCATATGAAGGCTCAAGCTACATCATTTTACAAGATTGCTCTGACTGACCTGTATTCCTTGAATTTACATACGAGATTATTGAGCAGGTGGACCAATACTCTACAGAGATATCTAAATATTTGATAGTCACTCATATTTCACACCTTGTGAAAATACAAACCCCTGATATTATATATAGAAAATGTCTTTAGAGACTGCTCAATGTAACTAAAATTAATTTAGGAATAAGATAAGATTTAGATAACATTACAGCATAATAAAGCTGAATGATAACGACTTGAGCTGTACTGCAGAAGAGAGTGAGAGGAGGAAGAATGGTGGACCACATAGGAGCTGTATGTCATTGGTATTGTTTCAAAAAACAGAAAGACTTCAGAGAAGACAAGGAGAAAAATAAAGTGTCCTGAATCTACTTTCTTTTTAATCCACCTGATAGTTTGGACTGAAAGTCAGATAACATGGGAAAAATAAAATAGAAAATAAAGCATTGTATAGAGCTGTTACAATGTTAAGATATTGTAATAGGAATATAATTTATTTCCAAAGAAATAAGAGAAAGAATAAAAATAACAATTGCTAACGTGGATAGAAGATGGATCACATTTTATCATATATAATTTTGAAAAAACATACTAGGAATGAAAATTTAAAAGTCATAATTTAAAATACAATTTATATTATAACTAGACAGTATAGCTCAGTGGTAAAACATTGGCCTAACATATGTGAAGCAATTGTGTGATCTCCCAAGCATTGCAAAGTAAACACAAAGCACACACACACAAAACCCACATAAACACACACACACATACCACATACACACATTTGGAATATTGTTATTATCATATTAAACAGAGGAAATTATCACAAATAGTAAAAGTATTTTAATATATGAAATCATAATATTGCTCATACTATTTAAAAATTTAGTAGAAATAAAATAGTCACAAGATACTTGGATTCTTATAGATTGAGTAAATTGAAAATTAAGAAATAAAAGACATGAGAATTTTACAAACAAGTTTTAAATAATACACATTTTGAAACATGTGTCCTTTTAGTTTGACAAAAGATTGATGTTACTGGTGTTTTAACTCAAGATTTAGAAGATGATAACCAAGTGCTCTATATCTTGCTAGGGATGGCTATATATCTAATCATTTCACTCTGGAAATTTTATGATAAAGTCTCATAATTTCTCCATCTCTCCCGAATTACAAACCCTATTTACACTTCTCACCATTGTTAGAAAATGGAAACCACAAGTTACTATGCCCAGCTCAAATATTTTTTTTTAATTCAAGTACAAATATTTCTAAAAAGTGACCAGGTAATAAATCCTTTTTAAATAAAGTATGTGTTTCTTGAGAATCAGTATTTGTTACATGGACAAATATGTTTAGGACTACAACAAAATAAATTTATTTGAATTCACCAACCATATAAAATTTAAGAAAATAATTTTTTACATATTCACATGTTAACTATTTTGAAAGCAAAATATATGTCTGAATAATTTACATGTGTTAAAATTATGCAAAACTAACTTAACTAATCCTACAACTCTGAAAAAAGAATTACCCTAAAGAAACAAAACAAGTTCAAAATTTGAAATTTAGGTAATAAAGTGTACTCTTTAGTTGACTTAAGGAATTGTAAACCCTCTGTATATCAATTTTATAATAAAAAATGCATGAACAAAGAAAGAAAAGTACCCATTGGTCAATAACAACAGGAAAACATCAGTAGGTTTTTTGTGTTCAAAAAAATCAATGGAACAGATAACAATGTTCCTTCCATAATAAATGTACTCATTACCTTACTTAAGTAACTGTATCCCCTCTGTACATTACCTTTACCATAAAATTAAATTGAAATTAAAAGTAAACTAAATAATATACCAATTAAGAATTTGTAGAGAGCTAGGAAGGTGGCTCAGTGGTAGAGTGCTTGCTTTGCATGCTTGAGGCCCTGAGTTCGATTCCTCAGCATCACATAAACAGAAAAAAAAGCCGGAAGTGGCACTGTGGCTCAAGTGGTAGAGTGCTAGCCTTGAGCTAGCCTTGAGGGACAGTGCCCAGGCCCAGAGTTCAGGTTCCAGGACCAGAACCCCCCCCAAAAAAACAGAATTACTAGAAGCCATTGGTTAAAAACTTTTTGGAAAACTGCCCTAAGTACCCAAGTAATATAATTTGATGATACTATTTATATACTTCAACTTCAGCAGAGAAGTGAAAAGTTTAAAAACTGTTACAAAGTAAAGTAATAAATCAGAATATATTACTATTAATAATAATCACAAGATGAATTTATAGTGGTAGTCAAATATATAAGAAATGAGGCAATTTGCCATTTGTTTGCACTTAATAAGTGAGAAAGAATTTTCTAGGTCGTTTTAAATATATAATAAGTTTAATGAAGAAACTATTCTGTCACATCATAAGATAATCAGATGAAGCTGATATTAGAAAAAAGAGCAGATTGTACTAAGTTCTGTATGTTAATGTATATACTTATTTTGGTTGTGGGAAATTGTGTTCAATTTGGGGTATTGTTTTTGTTAGACTGGTTAATTTTAGGATAGGGGTTCCCTTTCCACAAGAACAAGCACCTGATCTGTCTTTTTAACCTTCTCATTACTGATGGCATAAGAGTTGCACACCAACTTGTCTAGATTCCTACCTTGGCCGGCCTGTATTCTGCAGCCCTTCCAATCTTAACCTGTAAGTAGTGCAGGATGGTGGAAATAATACAATGCACCCAGGTATAGATTGAGAAGGAAGTGCACTAAACTTTTGACCTGGGTTCTGTTCTCAAGCCTCCTCAATAGTTAAAGAGTTCAGATGGAAGCCCCTAGTGCCAAGCAGTAAGAGTATTGTTTAAAGAAACTAGACATATATATGACTTAGGCATGTGAACAACTCAGGACAAGAATAAAAGAGCAGTGAAGCATAGAGGACAGGCCCAATTTTAACTAGCTACTTAGAGGCTGAAGAAGCTTAGCTAGCAACTCAGGAGGCTGAGATATGAAGACCACTATTCAAAGCCAGTCCAATCATGAAAATAAATGCGATTATCTCCAAAAAAACAGAAGTGGAACAATTGCTCAAGTGTTAAACCACTATCCTTGGTCACAGAAGCTTAGGGAGAGTGCCCAGGCACTATCAAGCTTCAGGAATGATGAATGAATGAATGAGCACTTGCACATGCCCATGTGTATATATGCATGCATGTGTACACACACACACACACACACACACACTCTCTCTACACACTCTCTCTCACACACACCCGCCAATGAGTATTTCAATGCAAAGTTCTTTTTTTACCTTGCTGTAATCTATTTCCCTGTATTAGTTTACAAATTAACAAAATCAGCTAAGCACCTATTTACATACAACTCATCTTGTTTCTCTAAAGTCAACTCTCTTTTTGGAAGCACGCTTTTATTTGACCCAAATGTAAATTATTCAGAAGGTCGATTCATGTCCCTCAATTCTGTAGAATTAGATGATTGTTTAGCTTCCTCCAACCAACATAATTTTGTGAAATCCTGCATCAAGCAACGTATTTCTTTCACTAGAAGGGAAGCCTCTGTCAAGCAATTAATAATAGGTTTTCCTTCTCCTTGCTAGCATCTGTAGTTTTATTATCTTCATATATTTCATGATCTGTCTGTGTATGACAAAGACTGCTGTGAAAATAAAAAGACCCTTTGCAACACTTATCATTTATATACCATTCATAGATATGAAGGCATTTAAATACTACTGAAATTGCTATGGAATGAATCATGTTCACATTGACTATCATGAAAAATAAGAATTGGTTTCTCAGAACTTTAGGTAAGAACTTGATTGAAAGAAACAAAAGGAAAAGTAAGGAACAATTCAACACATACATTCAAATGAAACAAAACAACCCAAGAAAACAAATTTATTCAGTACTCAAGAACCTGCAGGAAATGCAAAGACTTAAAAAAACATCAGCTATGACAAGCTTATGACAATCCTGACTACATGGGAGTCTACTCTTATGAGGATAGAGGTTAAAGCCCAGACTGGACAGAAAGATATGTACACAATGCCATGCATCTGTTATTCTAAATTCCAGGACGAATAACATAACGTGGAATGAGCCAAAGATCATACACAAGTATCTGAAAAATAATCAGGATAATTTAGGGCTGGAGACATTACAAAGTGGTAAGAACACCCATTTAGGGGGCACAAGACACTCAATTCAAACTCTAATATTATGGGTATTAAAGTAAAAAGCTATGATTTTAAATAATTGGAATGATTGTAACATTTGAGTATGTGAGTGGAAAAATGCATGAGAGAGATAGAATGAACCCATGGTGCAATGCTTTCAACTTAAGCGAAAATGTTTTGTGGTACTTCAGACAAAACAGAGTTACCTTGCAAATGAGCATGGTTGTGCATTTGAGTGATGGAAATACTTTACTTACACAGGTGTAAATTACATAGATTTTATTTGGGTAGGTTGTATTTCTTGAATTAAGAGCCTGGATGATGTCCCTGAAATTTTTCTCTCAAGGCTACCACTCTACTACTTTGAGCCACAGTTCCAATTCTGATTTTCTTTGGTTGTTTGGTGATAAGAGGCTCATGACATTCCTGCCCAGGATGGCTTCAAACCATGATTGTCAGATCTCAGTCTCCCGAGCAACCAGGATGCCAGGCAATAGCCGCCGATAGTTTTAATAATTTAGTAAATTGTACAGTTACTGAAGTTATTCATTATCATAATAACCTGTGTAATATATGCATGTATGTATATATCAATGCATATGGATAGAAATATTTTAACATATTTTTGTATCTACAGTAGATTTATGAAATCATCCATTATAAAATAAAATGGAAACAAAAGTTAATAAGGAGCAGAAATTATCACGTTTCTTGTTGTTGAATGGAATACGAATTGTGAGAATCAGTTTGGGCAAACCATCTCTACGTTAACAAAATGGATACGAGGTGTTATTTCCATTCCAACTATTTGCCCATATTGTGCAACCTCACACATGAGTGTCAAAATCAAACCACACTTTTTGCCTTTGCTTTTAACTCACTTGTTATAATTTATGGGTTATTTGAAGTAATCAAATAAAGATTAAAATAATATTATGTGAGGCTATGAATTAGAGCTGAAAATGATTTTAAATGTGATAATACCTAATTAAATTACATACTTCTTACTTTTACTCTATCATGTCCCTCATTTCCACACTAGGAAAGTATATAGAAGGTTCTCACTAAATTATATGTACATTTATGAAATAATGTATTGAAAGAATATGGGCACAGTGTGGTTTTAGCTTATTGAGACCTGTAAGAGGAATTGTGTTTCTAAAGACTTCCAATACATTGTCATGAAGATGAAGGGAAGGATGTGCTTATTCTGGAAAACTGGCTAGAGGATTACTCTCATAAAGGTAGTGATGAATTCTTCCAAAAAGTTACAGTTAAATCACTTTCATAACCATGTTCACTGCTGCACTATTCACCGTAGCCAAGTTATGGAATTAGCCCAGATGTCCTTTGGCGGAGTGATGGTTGTAGAAAGTGTGGCACACATACAAAATTGGATTGCATCCATCCATTATGAAGACTGTTACATTATTTGCAATGAAATGGATAGATCTAAAACTATATTAAGTGAACTAAGTCAGAGCCAGACACACAAAGGACCCATGTTCTGTCTCATATTTGGAAGCTAGAACTTTATTACAAGTTTACACAAAAATATTAACCAAAGCATGCTATTTGCGGAGGAGTATTTCAAAGGTGTAATTTCTTATAAAAGTGAACTTTTAATCCAACAAAATATATATCAGGAAACTATCACTTGGAAGATGTGAGGGGAAGTCAAAAGAAAGGAATAAAGAGAGTTATGGAGGAAGAGAGTGAAAGTATAATATTCAATGTAGATAGTATGAAACTAGGAAAAATTAAAGTGGGGTGAGCTTTGGAAGGGTATGGAAAAGTTATATAAAGATCCATTATACTTAAAAAAACTGATTTGTTGAATGGAAATTCCATTGTCCAAGTATTTATGATAATAAAAATATAATTAAAACAATGGAGATATCTGATCTTAAATTCTATTTCCATCTTTTTTAAAAAATAAAATTTTTTGCTCTATAAATTGATCAGAGAGATGGAATTGTGTGGCTAGCTAGATCATTGCACATCTGTCTCTCTCTTCTTCTTTCCCTTTCATGGTTCTCATAGGTAATATGATTGCTCCATAATTATCCTAATTTATTTTGCTTTTATATTTTTGGTTGCATGATTTCACTTTCTGCTCTGCCATTTCCCAACTGATTTACATAGAAGGCATTATTTCCTATTTTCTCATTCCTAGAGTAAGCTGCACATGAAGGCACCACTGGTCCTCATTTTCAGTCTGTACCTTTGAATAAGGAGGAAAATTTTTCCTCTGCTCTCTGCCAATTCCTGACTCTCCAGTTAGAATAAATTAGAATAGTGAAAATTATAAAAGAGAAAATAAATAATAGTGAAAAAAACAGATGCACGCCGGGCGCTGGTGGCTCACGCCTGTAATCCTAGCTACTCAGGAGGCTGAGATCTGAGGATCGCGGTTCAAAGCCAGCCCGGGCAGGAGAGACCGTGAGACTCTTATCTCCAATAAACCACCAGAAAACCGGAAGTGGCGCTGCAGCTCAAGTGGTAGAGCGCTCGCCTTGAGCTGAAGAGCTGAGGGACAGCGCCCAGGCCCAGAGTTCAAGCCCCATGACCGACAAAAAAAAAAAAAAAACAAAAAAACAGATGCAGAAAATTCACCGGATTTTTCTGACCAGTTCATCCAATGTGAACTATTGGGGAAATACATGAACACCTCATTCTCAAAGGCACTCAAAGTCTCTGGCTACACAATTCTGATGAAGATGAGGAACAAGATGAAAAAGTGAGAAATGATATCAATTGCAAGAAAAATGGAGAAGGATTCAAGAAAATTTCTTCTTTGTTCTGCCCAAAATAATTGCCTTACTACAGTGCAGAGACTCTTTGCAAAAAGGCCACTCATGTGAATACTAAGGATAACAATGTCTATACCCTTCATCGAGAAGCCTACAGTGGATACTTAGACATTGTCGATGACTTGGTGGCTCCAGGTAGATATTCATGTAATAATTGTGAATGGCTGGACACCCCTGTACAGTACTTATACATGGAGTAATACCAGAGTGGCTTCTTTATTTCATCATGATGCAGATATCAACGGCCAAACTAAAGGCCTCTTGACCCCCTTGCATCTTGCTGCTGGGAATGGAAATAGCAAAGTTATGCTAGATCTCCTTCTGTTGAACCATTATATCAAACCAGGTCTGAAGCACAACTTGGAAGAACTGCATTTGATATTGCCAAAAGAATAAGTATGTATCACTACCTCTTTGAAGTTGTGGAAGGCTGTACAAATTGTTCTCCAAAATCCTAATGGTTTGGTTAAGTTTTTTAAATTTCAAAATTGCCAATCCATCCTATGTGTCCATAAAAAATATTTTCACAATACAAAGCAACAGCAATATCTTACTTTAAAAATTCATGGATTGCATGGTATTCTTCCAAGTGAATTGCCTGACTTTGATGTCAAAATATATTCAAGTTATTTGTATACTAATGATTTCTGTAGAGTTTGTGATTTTTTAATAAGAAATAATTTTAACTTATCTGGTGAAATGAGTAGTACAGAAACTAAAGATATTTCTGATGCTTGTCTGAAAAAAAGTATATTTTAAAATATTTAGTATTCTGTTTGTATAATATCCATAATCTATTTCATTCTCCCCTAGGTATAGTACTTTGAATTCGACATTGTTTTATAATATATAGGTTCATTAATAAATATGTCCTTTCAGTTAACATTCCATATAGAAACAGTTTAAGATTCCTTTAATTCCTAGGTCCTTATAGAATTTTATTTCTTTGGGATAAAATGACAATGTTATCTTATTTCAAAAGTTTTATAAAGGTTATACTATGTAAAGGCCTTTCTGAAAAGGTGAAGATTGAATACACTGATGTCAAACTAACTTTTTCTCTAGGAAATACATGTATTATTACACTTGTATATTTGTAATCAACTTTTTAATAACTGTTTTTCATTTCTTGCATCTGAAGAATGAAAAATATGGGATGCTTCACAAATTTTCATATCATTAACATAGCTCTTCTAATTCGGGTAGACGTGCTGCTGAAGCATGTAGTATCCTGTAATTTAAATAATTAATGATGCAATCTTTTTTTTTTTTTTCTTTTTGGGTCCGGTCGTGGGGCCTGAACTCTGGGCCTGGGCGCTGTCCCTCAGCTCTTCAGCTCAAGGCTAGCACTCTACCACTTAAGCCACAGCGCCACTTCCGGTTTTTTTCTTTTTGCTTATGTGCTGCTGAGGAATCGAACCCAGGGCCTCATGCATGCAAGGCAAGCGCTCTATCACTGAGCCACCTTCCCAGCCCCTAATGATGCAATCTTAAGACAGGCATATATCCTTGGTTGCCTATTTGTAACAAGGAAACCTTATTGTTACCTAAATTACTATTCATCTTATTTCTGTAAAAATTCTGTTTTTGTGGAAAAAAACTCATATTGTTTGTTCAGTTGCTCACATTTACAATTTTTGTCAATAGCTATTTTAAGTCTTTTTCATTTGAAATTTGATCATACTTTGAAGCCTTTATAGCTAGGTCCAAAGGTGATGCCTTTTCAAGTACTTATTTATCAACTGATTTAGCTTTGTGGAGCTAGTGGATTCAAAGTAAGCCTTGCTTAAGAGCTACTTCTAAACTTCTCCAGCTCAAAATGTCCCAAATGAGGTCTTATTGGCACAAATGTCTGCCTGACCCATTACCCTTGCTCCATGTAGGAACAGACCAACCAGAATATCTTACCCTGATAGCATAGCTTGTCTAACTGGAGCAAACCTAATCTTAGTTACAAGGGATCATAGAGAGATGAACAGTTCAGACAGAACTGTTCAGACTAGAACGTATTTTTTCAAAATATAATTATTTATTATCCCTTCCATTTCAAAAGTAGCTAAAGCCAAAAAGGTGAAAGTTGTTCATATGCATGATTACCTACTGTCCTGGCCTGTCTACAATCCAACCAGGCAGAAACTTACACCACTGATTTTCTATCACCAAATATATTCCATAGCTCCAGGAGAAGTCCATATGTTTCTCCTCGTTATTAGGCCTTAAATTGGTAATGTTTTAATCACAGTGTTTCCTCTTGCTTCTAGGTTGTACATCTCCGAATGGTAAAGCTTTAGGTCTAATTCTACCAAACACTGAGGTAGAAGTAATGGAATAATATTTTAAAACAGTTGCCTTTGTTACCCTAACCAAAACAGAACAATGTGAAACATTTTCTTATATTATATATACTTATATACTTATATATTTTATATTTATATGTGCTGATTTTATATTTCACACAGTGAATCTTATTGGAATTAATTGATTATTTGACAAATTACTTAATATTTATTCCTATACATAGATTGGAGTATAAACAATCAGGATTAGAATATATATTAAAATATAAAAAGTATCAATACAATGTTTTAGGTATAAACCTGTGATACCTTCTAAGTGTTCTTGGTTTCTGAATTCACATGGTAAATAAAACAATGTTGTTTTCCTCTAATATATAAGGGATTTTACTGTGCTGCTCTGTTCATTGTTTTAACTCACTGATCCCAAACTGTTTTTCTCCATATTTCTGAAGCATTCCTACTGATTATACACAAATATTGCTGATATGATATCTAAAAGGTATTATTCTTCTACAGGATCCACGGGTCCTAGGATCCCAGGTCCCAGTTATCTGCATCATCAGATAACTAGGGCAAGAGTTCTTACCTAGGCCCATGCAACATGCCAACAGAAAGTAATTGAAGACCCATCTTAATTTATCATTTCCTATATTTCAGGGCCCCAATTCCTTGAAATGCAGGAATTAGCAGTAAGCAATTGGGAAATGCAAGGCATCTTAAAATGCAAGATGAAATCACAAAATGTGAAAGTACAGTAATTCAAACTTTCAATTTTCAGATGACCATCCCATATAAGTGAACAAGACCACAAATGTCACAAGATTATTTGTAATACCCCTCTCCTAATGATTAATGAATGATTTCAGTCCAGCATCATCAGGCCAAAAACTAGTTCCTGGAGCGATAGATCCATAATTGGTCTACCAAGGCTAGGAAAACTTGACATAGAGGTCAAATATAATTCAGAAAAACATTAATTGAGAAGATCCTTAGTGCTTCAAAACACTGGTACTTCAGTAAACCTTGGTTCTGTAGTATAAAAATGTTGTCATTCTCAAACAAATGATAACCTACATTTAATCTCCTGAAAGTGTATTCCTTTTCAAATAAACCTTTTAAAATCACATTTGCCAAAATAACACTTTACAAGTAGATAATATTTAGTGACGTTACAAGTTTTTCAAGTGTAGGGAGCAAGTTACAATAGGGTTGATTTATTTACCCAGCACTAATGCCAAACAGGTTCAACCATTCATTAAAGTGTAGAAATAGTACCCCCCACCATTTGTGTTTTTCAGTAGGTGCCTCTAAAATTTGTTAAATAGATCAGCCTCCCATATTTCAAACCAAAACATTAGCTAATAAAGTAAATTTCATCACATAATAAGTACATTTAAAAAACTCATGAATTGTTGCCTTATCATATGGTGTTTTATGTTTTCGCTATCTGTCTAACATAGAAAGAAATATGACTTTAAGTCTTGAATATGGGTACTCATCAGAGATTTGACAAACATAAAATCTGTCTTCTATTTCTATCATATTCCTCTACAGTAGTAAATTTTAGTTTTCTTCTTTTCCCAAAACTTATAGGTAATAGAAAATATTATCCCATGTAAAATAAAATAATCAAAAACCATTGTACAATACCATTTATAAAACTGGTAGTTAGGAATACATTCTAAGCCATTTTTAAACTTTCTTGTTGACTACAGATTAATCTTCCAAATGGAGGGGAATAAAATCATGTCTAGGTGCTTCATGTCTCCACTCTTACAAATTGTTACTTCAGATAAATAAATTATGGAAATATAAGCTGACATCAGTTCAAGTATATGCAGGATATAAACTTCATGGAATGTATATAAACCTTTCAAAGTACTAGCAGACAAGTTTATCAGAATGACTATCAGGAAGTTGAAACCAGAAAGGAATAATAGTAAAGACATAGAATTAATGAAAATGGAACAAGAAGCAAATACAGCTAGAATACTCAACGTACACATGTGACAAAGAACGTGGTAAATCGGAAATAAATATTGTAGAAGGGGTTGGTTGAGAATGATAGAAGGAGTGACTCTGATCAAGGATCATTGGACAATTAGAAGGACATATTTAATTGTAACACATTTGCACAACCTTTTGAAATTCAGTGAAAAAAAAACACAACAAAAAAAACACACAAAAAGCACAACCACACAGCAAACTTTATAGAGTATAATTATGACCTCTGAAAATTTTAAATAGTTAATGAAGGACAATCTTGGGAAAAGCATACAAAGCTGTTTAAAGTAAGCAGTTTAGGGTAGAGGAGGATTTTTAACAGATTTAAATAGATTGTCTAAGGTTATAAATCACAAACATCTGCTGCAAATATATTCTTCTGCGAATTCTCTTGGCCTGAACTGGATACTCCAGTCCTGAGCCACACTTGATAGCTTGTGAAGATAAAAAGGAAGAAACAAGATCAAGAACCCATTACTCCACTGGAGAGAAAACAGTCCTCTATGTTTTCTCTCATTTCTCTTGACTACTTTTATTCATAATTTTAAGCCAAGTGATTTTGAATTATATTTTTTCCTTCTTTGCTCTGGCAAAGTAATTGTTCAAAGTAATTTACTAAATATTATTTGCCATTTTTTTCTATCATGCTGTTTACTTATCCAAGTGAGTCCATTAAACTTCCCCCTTTCATTTGGTTGCCACGGAAACCCAGCATCAATGTTAATGAGGACAATCTTTAATGTAAAACTTTGTCTCCAAAATACCAGTCCAAGAAGCTGTGATCCCAAATATTTAGCTTTACTTTTTTTCTTTTTTCTTTTACCTTGAAACTCTTCTTGTCTCTAAAGTGCCCTCAAAAATGGGTACTCCACCACTTTTTGGTTCCATCACTTCTAATCTCAAAGATATACTTTGCTAACAAGATGCTTAGAGGAAACCGAAGAATACTTCACTTTTATCTTCTTTCTTAAGACTCTCTTTAGATACCATATCAGGATCAGTGAAGTTATTCTTTCCAAATTTATTTCAATAGATTATCTTTCTCTTGGTCTTGCATTTGTTCAGAAAGATGTATGGAAAAGAATAGAGCTAAATCATCCATACCTTGGATGACAGTGTCTTTTACAAAAGGACAATGCTCCTATGTCCTATTTCTCTGTCCTCCTCTTAGCTCTTGCCTAATTTCCAACTAATCACAGATTCTTGGCTTCAAGTCTAGTGAAGGTGAAGGACTATAAGTCCTTCCCCACTGCTACATCTTCATGGTTTCCCTTTTAAAAACTCTTTTATTTGAATGTAGAATTTATTTTCATGTCTTCATTCAATCCGTTCTAAGTTGTAGTGAGCTAAATAGGCTCAGAAAAATCACTTTAGGTAGCAAAAATATTAAGACAATATATCAAAAAATTTGGCTTCCCTCCACTGCTGAAGCCAATAGGCTTAGCTAGGGCTTTTAAGAACGCGTTTTCTTGCCTTTTCAATTTGCTCAATTCGTTTCTGATCCCGAAACTTTTTGGCTTATGTAATAAGAGAAGTCTTCACTATCTCATGTTAATAAGGATATTATATTTTTGAGCTACTAAGAAATGTGAAATCATTGGTTTCAAGTATCCAGTCAGGTTTTTCTCTGTAGTTCAGTGCTTCACATGCAAAGACATTGTAGAAAGTATTACAAACAGAAAAGTGTAAACCTAATACCTACTTTCATTGTTGAGGGCACTTTCTCCCTAAGAATTTTGACCCAAATTATCTTTTTCAGAGAATTACTGTTTGGTAATTAAAGTCAATTCACAAATTTTGCTGTCTTTTTTTAAGAACGTTGAATTTACATTCCACTACAACCTTGTTTCACATAGTGAGTAGATTTCCTGGGAAAGGACAATTCCCAAGGGAACCTACAGGATTTATAGCAAGGTTTCTGAGGTTTGTTTGTTTAGTGTGAAAATGAGCCATCTTCACCCATTTTGCTCCCTCTCGGCTAAGTCTCCATTGATTACTTTGCATGAAAGCCTATTTTCCTAAGCAATTTTAAATTTTCTTAATAGGCTAAGTTGTTAAAAAAGTTTGAACAAATTAAAATTTACCTGTCATAATTTTTTGGGGGGGTCCAGTCATGGGGCTTGAACTCTGGGCTTGGGCGCTGTTCCTCAGCTCTTCAGTTCAAGGCTAGCGCTCTACCACCTGAGCCACAGAGCCACTTCCGGCTTTTTTTTCTTTTTGCTTATGTGGTGCTGAGGAATTGAACCCAGGGCCTCAGGCATGCAAGGCAAGCGCTCGACCACTGAGCCGCCTTCCTAGCCCTACCTGTCATAATTTTAAAACTCTTTTGAAATTCCTTTATTAGAACCGTGAATTCATCAATCCTAACTCCACCTTTGTCATCAAAAACAGTTAACATGTTGTTTTCATGATATAGTGTCCATGAAACTATTATTTTCCAGTGGCTTTGTTGTACATATATATAACCTTATAAGCTGATGCTAAGCAAAATGAACTCCAAGATATGGAAATAGAGAGTATTATTTGCAGTTGTTGTTTTTAATGTACTATGTGATTTCTATTTTCTTTTGGGGTGTTCCCCTAAGCTTTATTCCCTGCTGTATTTGATTTTGATAACCTGTGTATTGTGTATATATTTACCTTAATTAGGGAAGGGAAGAGGAACAACAAAATGGTGGGACAAAGGACAAAGGCAAACCAATGCAATAGGAATACTCACAAGACAATATGTTGGAAATGTACATTACACCTTGTGAGGGATATTGGGGTGAAGGAAAACTGTGAAGAAAATGAGGGAGGGGGTAACAAGTTTGAAAAGTTATGTATTCTCTACCTTAAAATTACTGTAACCCCACTGTACATCACTTTGACAATAAAATTAAATTTAAAAAATAAGCTGCATGAAATATAATTTCACTGTATTGGTATAGTACATATTATTCTTTATGTAGTAACTTTTTTTTTTTAATTTTATTTTATTTTATTTGAGAACATACTGTACAGAGGGGTTACAATTACATGGGCAGGATAATGCATACATTTCTTACCAAGCATTGCAGCCTCCTCCTTTGTTTACCCTTCACCTCCCTTCCCAGCCTCCCCCCTCCCTCCCACCCAATCATACCGCCCCCCCCCACCGACATTGTAAAGCTGGTTTTGACATGACATTTTGTACTTCTCATTGTTGCAACAGGTCCACCTGAATCCTTAAACGACTTGTTTGTCCCCGTCTCCTCCACATGTTATACTGACATCAAATATAGTGAAAGCGGGGGTTACACTGTGGAGGAGGGACATACAAAGCAACAAAGAAATAATCTTATAAATGCGTTAGAAACACATGCATGAAAGAAACAAAAACATTAAAATACATATTTGAGGTTTCGTTTTCCTAACATCACATTATCTGACTTTTTCCGCTTGACTCATACCTATACTAGATATTGCAAATAAGGGAAACCATGGGACCTATGTTTCTTTGGGCCTGGCTTACTTCACTTAATATAATTTTTTCCAAGCCTTTCCATTTCCTAACAAATGGGGAAATGTCATTCTTTCTGATGGAGGCATAGAATTCCATTGTGTATATATACCACATCTTCTTGATCCATTCATCTACTGAGGGGCATCTGGGTTGGTTCCATGTCTTAGCTATGGTAAATAATGCTGCAATAAACATAGTTGTGCTGGTAGCTTTAGTGTGGCCTTGTTTGTGATCATTTGGGTAAATGCCCAAACGTGGGATTGCTGGGTCATTGGGGAGCTCTATGTGGAGTCTTTTGAGGAACCTCCATACTGCTTTCCAAAGTGGTTGAACAAGTTTACATTCCCACCAACAATGAAGTAAGGTTCCTTTCTGTCCACATCCCCTCCAGCATCTGTTGTTGTTAGAGTTCTTGATTTTTGCCGTTCTAACTGGAGTGAGGTGATATCTCAATGTTGTTTTGATTTGCATTTCTTTTATGGCTAGGGATGTTGAACATTTCTTCATGTGTCTATTGGCCATCCTTCTTTCTTCTTCAGAGAAGCTTCTCTTTAAGTCTTTCGCCCACTTACTTATTGGGCAGTTGTTTCTTTGAGGATTTGTTGTTGGGTGGTTTAATTTTTTGAGTTCCAAGTATATTTTATATATGAGACCCTTGTCCGTTGTATGGCTAGTAAAGATCTTCTCCCAGTCCGTGGGCTTTCTATTGATCTTGCTAGCTATGTCATTTGCCCTGCAGAAGCTCTGCAACCTTATACAATCCCATTTGTCCAGCCTTTCTTTGATTTGTTGTGTTTCCGGGTCTCTATTCAGAAAATTTCGGCCTGAGACAAGGAGACCCAGGGTTTCTCCTATTCCATCCTGTAATGTTTTCAGAGTGTCTGCTTTGAGTTCAAGGTCTTTGATCCATTTGGAGTTGATTCTGGTGCAGGGTGATATATAAGGATCTAGCTTTAGTTTTCTACATGTAGTTAACCAGTTTTGCCAGCACCATTTACTGAAGAGGCTGTCTGTCTTCCATTCTATTGTTTTAGCTCCCTTATCGAAGATTAGATGGCTATAGGTCTGTAGGTTCATTTCTGGGTTTTCAATTCTATTCCATTGGTCCTGAGGTCTGTTCTTATGCCAATACCAAGCTGTTTTGATTACTATGGCTTTATAGTAGAGTTTGAAATTTGGTATTGATATTCCTCCAGCAGTGTTCTTTCCGTTGAGGAGCGTTTTTGCTATTCGGGGTCTTTTATTGTTCCATATAAATTTTTGGATTGCCTCTTCTATTTCCTTGAAGAATGAGGGTGGAATTTTGATAGGTATTGCGTTGAATTTGTAGATAGCCTTGGGAAGTATTGCCATTTTCACGATGTTAATCTTTCCAATCCAGGAGCATGGGAGGTTTTGCCATTTTTTAAGTTCTGTGTTGATTTCCTTTTTCAAGATTTTAAAGTTTTCATCTTGGACGTCCTTCACTTCTTTAGTTAAGTTAATTCCTAGGTATTTTATTTTTTGTGGGGCTATTACAAATGGAGTTGCTTTCCTAATTTCAGCCACACTTTTCTCATTGTTGGCATACAGAAAGCCATTGATTTTTGGGGGTTAATTTTATAACCTGCTACTTTGCCAAAGTTTTGAATCAGCTTGAGTAATTTGGGAGTGGAGTCTGTGGGATTCTTTAAATACAAGATCATGTCATCTGCAAAGAGGGAGAGTTTTATTTCTTCTTTCCCTATTTGGATCCCCTTTATGTCTGCATCTTGTCTTATTGCTGTAGCTAGGTATTCTAATACTAGATTGAAGAGAAGTGGAGAGAGTGGGCATCCTTGTCTTGTTCCTGAGTTAAGAGGAAATGGCTTTAGTTTTTCACCATTGAGTATAACGCTGGCTGTAGGTTTGTCATATACAGCCTTTATTGTATTGAGGAATGTTCCATGGATTCCTAATTTTTCCAAAACCTTCATCATAAAGCGGTGTTGGATCTTGTCGAATGCTTTTTCTGCGTCTATTGAGATAACCATGTGGTTCTTATTCTTGCTCCTGTTGATGTGATGAATAATATTAATTGATTTGCGTATATTGAACCAGCTTTGCATCCCTGAAATGAATCCTGTTTGATCGTGGTGTATGATTTTTTGGATGAATTGTTGAAGTCGGTTGGCCAAAATTTTGTTGAGAAGTTTTGCATCAATGTTCATCAAAGAAATGGGTCTATAGTTCTCTTTCTTTGATGAGTCCCTGCCTGGTTTTGGGATGAGGGTTATGATGGCTTCATAGAATGTGTTCGGTAGTGAGCTTTCTCTTTCAATTTCATTGAACAGTTGGAGGAGAATTGGTGTGAGCTCTGCTTTGAAGGCCTTGTAAAATTCCGCTGTGAAACCATCTGGTCCTGGACTTTTCTTAGCTGGGAGGTCTCTCATTGCTTTTTCTATTTCAATGCTTGGTATGGGCCTGTTAAGATAGTTTGCCTCATCTTGGTTTAGTTTTGGCATGTCAATATTTGCTAGGAAGAGGTCCATTTCTGTCAAGTTCTCAAACTTATTAGCATAAAGTTTTGAGAAGTATTCCCTTATAATGTTCTGAATCTTGCTTGTTTCCGTGGTGATGTTTCCATTCTCATCTCTGAGTTTATTAATTTGGGTGTGTTCTCTTCTTTTTCTGATAAGATTTGCTAAGGGTCTGTCAATTTTGTTAAGTTTTTCGAAGAACCAACTCTTTGTTTTGTTGATTCTTTCTATAGTTTTTTTGGATTCTAATTCATTTAATTCTGATTTAATTTTGATTATTTCTTTCAGTCTACTGGATTGGGGTTTATCTTGCTGCTCTTTTTCAAGGAGGTTTAGATGTGTCATTAAATTGCTAGTTTCAGATTTCTCCAATTTGTTGATGTAGGAGTTCAGAGCTATAAACTTGCCTCTGAGTACTGCCTTTGCTGTGTCCCAGAGGAGCTGGTAATTTGTTTTCATTTTTGTTGAATAGCATGAACATTTGAATTTCCTTTCTAATCTCTTCCATGACCCACTCTTGATTCAGCAGTGTGTTGTTCAGCCTCCATGTGATACTGGACTTTCTTTGGTGGCTTTTGGTGTTGAGTTCTAATTTTATTCCCTTGTGGTCTGAGAGAATGCAAGGTATGACTTCAATGTTTCTGAATTTAGACAAGTTTGCTTTGTGGCCTAAAATGTGGTCTATTTTAGAAAACGTTCCATGTGCTGCTGAGAAAAACGTGTATTCTGATGCTGCTGGGTGAAATGTTCGGTAGATGTCTGTTAAGTCTAGTTGATCTATGCAGCTGTTTAGATCTGCGGTTTCTCTTGAGTTTTTGCCGAGTTGATCTATCTAGTGGGGAGAGTGGTGTGTTAAAATCCCCAACAATTAATGTCTTTGGATCTATATGGGATTTGAGGGAAAGTAGTGTTTCTTTGATAAATTTGGGTGCTCCATTGTTTGGCGAATAGATATTTAGAATTGTAATATCCTCCTGAAGGAGAGATCCTTTAATTAGTATGCAGCGACCTTCTTTATCTCTTTTCACAAATTTTAATTTGAAGTCTATTTTATCTGATATTAGGATTGCAACTCCCGCCTGTTTATGCGGTCCATTTGCTTGGTAGATTTTGTTCCAGCCTTTAACATTGAAAATGTGTTTGTTTTTACGGGCAAGATGTGACTCCTGTAGGCAGCAGATAGAAGGGTCTTGTTTTTTAATCCAACTAGACAGTCTATGTCGCTTAATTGGAGAGTTCAGTCCGTTAACATTAAGAGATAGGACTGAGAGGTATTTGGGAGTTCCTGCCATGTTATCTACCTTCTTGGGGGCTGCGAAAACTGGGTTCTTCCTATGGTTCTTGGATTCTTAGTTTGGGTGCAGTTTCTTGGCCTTTATTGCGGTCTTGTTGGTTTTCTATGTGTAGGACATCTTTAAGAATCTTTTGTAGGGCTGGTTTGGTGGAGATGTATTGTTTCAATTTTTCTTTGCTATGGAAGGTTTTTATTTGGCCTTCAGTTATGAAGGAGAGTTTAGCTGGGTACAGTATTCTTGGTTGATAGTTGTTTGTTTTTAGGGCATGGAATACATCATTCCAGGCTCTTCTTGCTTTGATTGTCTCTGCTGAGAAATCTGAGGTGATTCTAATTGGTTTCCCTTTATAAGTGATTACCCTTTTCTCTCTGACAGCTTTAAGGATCTTTTCCTTGTTCTGAGTTGATCCTGTGTGGATTATAATGTGACAGTGGGATGTCCTATTCTGGTCTGGTCTATTTGGGGTTCTAAAGGCTTCTTGTATCTGGACAGGCCTATCTTTTTGCATGTTTGGGAAGTTCTCTGCTAGGATCCTGTTAAACAGATTTCCTAGACCTATGTAGTAACTTTTTAAAAATCCATACTGTTTGGTGTCTAATTTGAATTAATTATCCCTTTTTAATCAGAGGACCATCAACTTGAATGCTATCCAACTAGACAATATTTTCACAATATACTTACCAATATTTTGAAAAAAGAATAAATATAGTACATTCTCATAATAAAAGCGAAAACAGTTTAATTCTATGGAAACCAATAACTTGTAAAACTAAATAAATTGTTAAGAAGACAGAATATATGTGTTCATCAACATTCCAATGACTAGTAACTACTCATTTTCAAATGCGGAAGATTGCATACCTGAGAGATTCAAAACAATAAAGGCTTGCATGTTATTTAATTCTGCAATAGATGCATTTTCCAATGGGGTGTTACAGATTGAGAGTAAACAGAAAAATAACCACATTTTGGTAGAGGATAAAACTATGCAGCATCGGTAATAATTAATTCTTCAAGAGTAAGCAATTGTTTATCACAATAAGCTATTATTTTTTTGACCACCAATACCAATATTTATGATATAGAGTCATCCTAGCACAAAATTTTCCAACTTTTAGGGTGCACCTCAAACTTCCCTTAATTTATATCATGAATAGCTTATCTCTATTGTGAAAAAATACAACTCTGCTAATGTGATGCCATACATGTTCTGATAAGAACAACACAATAAACTGCGTTGCATCATTTCCTCCCCACTGGTATTCTTGAGATCGGAACACTTGCAAATATTATTTATATTTATAATTTTTTAGCTATCATATAAATTCTGGATGCTAAGATCAGAAGATTACAGTTGAAAGCCCACCCAGGCAAGAAGATTCCTAGATTCTTATCTCCAATAAACTTCTCAGCAAAAGCCAGATGCAACTGGCAGTGAGGTTGAAGTGTTAGGGCAAGAGCCTTGAGCATAAACAGGCTCAGAGACAGTGTCCAGGCCCAGAGTAAAAGCCCTAGGATAAACCAATAAAACAAAAATAAAAACAAACCCCAAGCCTAACATTTTTCTCAGTGTATACAATAGCAAATAATTAAGGAAATTGCTTCCTGTGTTACATACATGTAGAAGAAAAAAGATGTCACACGATTATTCTCTTCATACCATTTTATACCAAAGACTCCAAAAATTGCTCTTATTCTAAATTTATAAATTCATATCATCAATTTGTTGGCAGCTGTCTACAACATTCACATTATCATTTTATACATGAACTGTTGGAATTATCTATTAGCTAAGTTCTAATTATAACTCTCTTGAAAGAATATTCTAGGCACATAGAATGAATAATCATTTGTGAATGTCAATTAAACCTTCCACTTAAAAAGAATTTTGTAGAAACCTATAGAATATAAAATTACAAACAAAACCAAAATATTTATTTTAAATCTAAATTCTAATTTAGCAAGATCTTCAAAACCCTACATTAGACGAACTTTGCTATTTTTCCAGGCTTAAGCTTTTGTAATTCTTCATCATTTCTTTGGGATACAACAGAATGATGATAACTTAGTTTTTCAAATTTTGGATGGGAATCATGAGTCATTTTGCATCTAGGAGCATTCTTTAATGAAGAGAGAATTTAAAACACAAGTAAGGATTAAGTATGAGTTACATTTCAACAGGAACTTTGACTTCTCAAAACATAATGACAAAATTCATTTCTTGTTTGTTTTGTTTTATTAAGACAAAATTATACACCTTGGTCCAGGGAAGGTATCACTATGTAATTCCATTCTCTAATCTCCTGTCTTAATCTCAGTGCTAGAATTATAAGCTTGTATGACATTGCCCTGCCATAGTTTCTTGTTTTATTTAATCTAGATACAGACTACCAATTCTGAACTTCTTCAGTAATATACACCAGAGTGACTGCTTAGACTATATCTACTATTTTCAAAGATGTTCTAACATTTGATACAGGATATGAACATTTTCAGATGCACCTGCCGGATCTCTGATTCATTCCTCCGTGGATCCCATCCCTTTAATAATGATTATTGACTCTCTTACTATTTCTGATATCTAATATTCTCAAACTTATTTGAAGGAAGTTCATTTGAGGACTTTCTAATGTTAAAGATTATCACTTGATTCTAGTCTTATTCAGCACATATATTTATTGTTTTCTAACTTTTCTATACATTCTGAGAGTTGTTTCATTTGTATATTTGTGTGTGCACATATAAGTGCCTCTGGGTGTATGTATATGTTTGTATGTATATAGGCAAAAGCATCAAGCTCTTATTCAGCAATCTTGCTCATGACTGGTATTCCATCACTTGAGTCATTGTTCCAATCCAGATTTTGGCTGCTTAATTTTATATACTGTTGCAAAGAGTATTCTGCCCAGGCTGGATGCAAATTGAACTTCCCAGACTCCTTTACATTCTTAGGTTTTGTTTCTCCAGGAGTATCAACTTTTAAACTACAAACATTTTTTGAGGGTAATGTCTAAGCTGTCGCTCAGATTTTTAACTCAAGAATTCTTTCTTTTTTTTTTTTTTGGTGGGGGGTCCAGTCATGGCGCCTGAACTCTGGGCCTGGGGTCTGTCCCTCAGCTCTTCAGCTCAAGGCTAGCACTCTACCACTTGAGTCACAGCGCCAATTTCGGCTTTTTTCATTTTTGCTTAAGTGGTGCTGAGGAATCGAACCAAAGGCCTCATGCATGCAAAGCAAGCGCTCTACCACTGAGCCACCTCCCCAGCCCCTCACTAAAGAATTCTTATAAAGATAGATGAACACACACATTACATATTTTGAGTGTACACTGTTAGGAATGTGATCATAAGCTGAGTCATGGTGATATATTAGGATTGAGGTTCAAAGCCAGCCCAGGTAGGAAAGGCCCAGAGACTCTTTTCTCGAATTAACTAAAAGTAAATTGGAAATGGCACTGGGGATCAAGTGGTAGAGCATTAGCATGAGCTGAATAGCAGAGAGACAGCTCAAAGGCCCAGAGATCAAGTGCCAAGACCACCGCCAACAAATATATATATGTGTGTGTGTGTGTGTGTGTGTGTGTGTGTGTGTGTATGTGTGTGTGTGTGTGTGTGTGTGGGTGTGGGTGTGTGTGTGTCTGTGTGTGTGTGTGTGTCTGTGTGTATGTGTGGGTGTGTGTAAAGAAAAAAAAGAAATGTGATCTTAGCCTCCAGTTCATTTCTAGCACAATCCCTGCTCTCACAAGATGGACATTTTTCTAGTTAAATCCAAGCTCTTATATCTGACTTGCATTGGAAACAGAATTATTCTTCCATTCTACTTTCTACAAAGTTGCATGATTAGCAAGCATGGTTTAGAATGGGAGTGGCCTCATACTTCATGTTCCACGTAGGAGTCTTGCTTTCTATATATCACTCCCATAAATCCACATACTGGACTTGGCTTTAATGTTTCAATGTTGCCTTATTTGTAGTCTTCTATATTGTATTGAACCTTTAGACTTAAACACAGAACTTCTCTTTCTCCTATTATTGCTATTGTTTCCCTTACTGTTAGCACATGTATACTTGGGAAATAATGAACAGCACGTACACTCACAAAATGAATGTTCTGAGAACCTTCTTCGCATTTAAAATTCGCCTTAATTTACAGAGAACTTATAAAGTTTGAGCTCAATGTACTCATGTATAATGTATTTATAAGCAATATAAATTTCATATTTTCTCTTTAATAAGATGTCTCTGAAACACGTGTTACCTCAGGTCCATAGGTGTTATAGTGTTATTGCAATGAAGCCAGAAAACATTCATTACACCTCAAGCAGCACCATCGATTGTTACTGGAAGTAACTGTTACTGGATGTAGAAACTGATCCCAGGAGAGGAATGGAACATAGAGGAAAAACAAAGTCCAAGTTTTCTTGTGCTTCCCTTTTTCTGTACAAGAAAAGTATCCCAAACCTTGAAGGAAACTCTATCCCTGGCTTTTTTGAGTGTGTTCTTTACTCATATAAATTTTTTCTCTAAACTTCTAGTTCATAGTGTTACAAAAAGAAATAATGTACCATTTGAAGGCCGGCATAGAACAAAAGGAAATAACGTTGTTTTAAAAGTGTTCTCCTGCAAAAGAACAAAGACATGGAGGTTTTAAAGTGTCTTATGGGTGGATATTTCACCCCTGAGATGATTCTCTTGATGCAGGAGTCAGTTATCAATTCCTGTGGTCTGGTCCTGAGATCTCCAGAGCAATAAGGATTCCAAAAATCAGAATCCAGTCAATATGATCAGCAAAAGAAGCCTCTTCTCTGATCAGTACAACTTTAAGGAGGGTCCCAAAGAAATATCTGGGATTTTTCTTTGCTTGTTTGTTTAGTTTGTGCTGGTTCTGGGTCTTGAACCCAGAGGCTGGATCCTGTCCCTGAACAGTTGTCTTTCCTGCCCACCTGCCCCCAAAGCTAGTACTCTACTGCTTGAGCCAAAACTCCACTTCTGGTTTTTTGGTGTTCAATTTGCGATAAGAGTTTGACAGACTCTCCTGCCTGGTTTGGCTTTGAATTAAGATAGTAAGAAAGCTAAGTGACATCAACTGTGTAGACTTCTCTTTTGAAACAAAAAATATTAGATGAAGTTTATTGTAAAGCTAGTATTTGACAATTTATAAAGGAAGAGAATATGTCTAGCAAAGAAGCCATAACTTAAATAACTCAGCAAAAGTAGGTGCACTGAATCATTTTGAAATTATTTTTTCTGCTTGGGAAGATTATTGATCTTGTCCTTCCTTTTGGGGAAACTTAAGGTAATATTCGCACTTTTTGTTGGTTGTGGGGATTGAACTCTGATCCTGGGCACACTCCCTTAGCTCTTCAGCTCAAGTCGAGAGCTCTACCGCTTAAGCTACAACATCACTTCCGGGTTTCTGGCGGTTAACTGAAGATAAGGGTCTCATGGACATTCCTGACCAGGTTGGCTTTGAACCACAATCCTCTGGTCTCCTGATCCACCAGCACCCAGCTCATATTTGCGTTTATGTGCACTGAATGACACTATGTAGACAAATAATGGAAATTTGAATCAAATGATGGCATTGCAGCTTTTCAGAAAATTTGAAGTAACAATAAATATGTCCTCCTTTTCCACATTGTTTCATTAATGACTCATGAGCTAGGGGACCCTTACATTAACATTCTCTGCCATCTGTGTAGGTGTATTTAGTATCAGGAAATGTTCATAGAGAAATATAGAAAGACTGAGATTTTTAGAAAGCAAAGTAGTTAAAGTAAGAAAAAGCCGCACAGAAGGAGATACATTTATTAGGCAGAGATTAAGAAGTAGCCTAAGAGATTGAGAATGTTAAAGGTAATGAGGAATAAGACTAGTTGATAACTATTTGTTCAATAACCAAAAATGGTTCTCTAAAACTGTTTCTGGTATACCCTAGTTACTATCATTTATTACTTAACTCTGGAGTTATTCCTTCTCTTCTGTCACAACTGTTAATTTGCCTCTGCCGTTTTGGTGCCATGAATAACCAAAAAGATTTCCAAATCTCACTTAGACTACCCTTCTCATTGTTATTAGCAGAGACCGTTCAAAAACCTGGAATCTTTGAATTTCCAGAATTAATCTTCACCTGACATCTAAGCACATGCAAGTCATTAATTGCTGTGACCTAATGAATAAAACTTTTTTTCAACACAATATCCAAATATAAGTAAAAGTACATGAATTAGGGACTATTGTTAGGTGTCAGTATGGCAGGAGCAATTATATATTCCAAGTATTTGTTCTTTATTTTGCATTTACTAATTAAATGTTTTTTGGTTTTGTTTTGGTTTGGGTTTTTTTTTTTTTGCGTTTTTCTCAAGGCTATCACTGTACCACTTGATGCACAGCACCATTTCCAGTGTTTTTCTGTTTATGTGGTACTGAGGAATTGAATTCAGGGTTTCATGCATGCTAGGCAATCACCATATCATGAAGCCACATTCCCAGATCCCTAAATGACTTTCTTAAGTTGACATTACATTTTCATTCAGCAAATATGTACCATAATATTGGCCAGGTGCTAGAAAATAATGTATAAAAGAATACAATATAATAAATCCAGTAAGACTAGATGGAAAATGAACAACCCTCACAGTCTTGCAAGGGCACAGAGGGCTTACCTCATGGAGATGTATCAACACGATGAATGAGACAGCTCCTGACCCACAGCCCACCTCCAGAATGAGTGCGCCATCTTGGGTTCCAGCCACCTGGGGACGTTGGCCCACCTCCTACAGCACCCATTCTACCAGTTCCTGAGAACGACAGTGAGAGAGAAACAGAGACAGAGACAGAGACAGAGACAGAGAATCAGAATTACACATAAATTGGGTGCCAGTGGCATAATACTCTAATCCTAACTACACTGGAGGCTGAGATATGAGGATCATGGTTCATAGACAGCCCAGGCAGGAACATCCGTGAGAATCTTATCTCCAAAGAACTACCAGAAAAGTGGAAGGGGCACTGTGGCTCAAGTGATAAAGCGGTAGCCTTGAGCTGAGGAGCTCAGGAACAGTGCCCAATCCTAGAATTCAAGAACCACGACTGAAAGAAGTGGACTTCCCACCACAAGAAGTGGACTGAATAGCACCCATTGTCCTAGGGAGCATGGTAGAGAAGTCAGGCCGAGCTTCCTGTGAACTTGAGGTCATAAGTAGGTCACCTGGCTTATCTGTCCCTCGGTTTCCCCAGCTGCAAAACTGAACAAAGTGAAGGATCTCCGTCCTCATTGGGATAGGGTAATAATGAAAGAGAGCCATGTTTCGGTTCATAATCCCACACCTGTTGCATGATTAATAACAGGCCCCACCTGAGCCCTTTCTTGTATCTTCCTGTCATATGCTCACAGAATTGCCAACACCTTATCTGAAGGCCACTCCCTCTCTGTCTAGCCATTTTCCAGAGATCGGTCTGTATAAATCCCTTGTTTCCTCACAACTGTCCTGTGAGGAGACTGAGGTGCAATGGTTGAAGCCCTACCAAGAGCTTCAGGTGTGGTCAAGAATCCGCTGCTATGGACTGAGTTTGGGATAATCCATCTTAACTGATGACTGAGCATGACACCACATGTCTACCATCCCAACTACAGAGGACCAGGCCTGGAGGAGCGTACCTTTCACAGGAGGACAGCGATCCAGCCCAGCCTGAGAATATTTTTAGTTTCTATCTCAGAAATCCTCAAGACAGAATGGTGGCTCATCAAAGCCAGGGAGAGGAAACAAACAGGGGGGTCCTGTTGCCCCCAGACGGGTGTTTGACCCAGGGTAGGTTATTGTTGGGGTGGAAACTCACCTGTGCTGCTGGGAGAAGCTGTTGGCAGCTGCTCCAATTGGGGCAGCATCGATGGCAGCAGCATTGTGGACACGTGGGCCCAGAGCAGAAGAATAGGGGCAGGGACCAGGTCAGGGTTTTTGGCCGGGCTGGCAGCATGACATTGCTTGAGGTTTGAAACCTGGCACTGTGTGAAGGGAAGGGAGTGGCCGGGTGGGAGTGGGAGCATCAATTTTCTACTATACTCCAAAGTCACCTTGAGTCTCTTCCTCACCTCTCAGCCACCCCTAACTTCCTCAACTGCTGGTAGTGGTGTAAACTAACAGAGGGAATCCCAGTGCTACCTGACAGCATGGAATGTGGGCATGGCCACCATTCTTGTATCCCATTGGTCAGAAAGAAGCATGAAAAAATGGGGTTGTGGCTAGAATCCTGTGAAGCAAGCAGCATGGGCGGAGTCAAGATGACAGCAGTTCTCCGAGCCCTTTTCCCAGGGAATTCTCTCCAATTCAGTTGGAGACAAGAGGGTGACCTGCTTTAACTGGATGGCTTCACAGATTTTTTTGCAGTTCTGTATGTTGCCAGTCCCAGACGTTGAACTCAGGGTCTGGGCACAGTTCAAGAGCTGCTTTTGCTCAAGGCTGGTCCTCTACACTAGAGCCACAAGGCTTTTGGCTTTGTTGGCATTGAAGTTTGACAAGGGTCTCAAGGATTTTCCTGCTTAGGGTGACTTTGACCATGATCCTACTATCACAGCCTTGTAAGTATCAAGGAGGACTGCTGAGAGCCACTGGTGCCTGCCTAATCATTGGTCTTGTTGACGTTCTTGGACAGACTGGTGAGTTCCCAATCCTCGGGTTGAGGTGGTGGGAGCTGGAGCCCACAATTCGAATCCTGGTCGTGCCACCTCCAAATGGTAGGAGCTCCTAAGAAACTTGTTCCTATCCATATGATTACAAATGTAATGTGATGCAAGTCATGATTAAATGAACAGTTCTTGAATGATTCTAGGATAAAATTATACACAATTATATTACACCACACTGATCGATTTTAGTTAATATTTTATTAAGCATTTAAGCAATCACATTCATCAAATGGAGGCATGATGAAATACCTAAGAATTGGGCCTCAATTACTATAAAGGTGACGTTTTTTTCTACCAGGACTGGGATTGGAACTCATAGTCTGGGTAACTCTGTTGCACTGTGGGAAGAGGAAGCTTGCCTCCTTAAAGTCAAGAAATTCAAGTCTGTTCTTTAGGCCTGAAATCGAACACCAGCACTAGAAAACACCCTATTCATGTACAATTTACATATATGTTTTATATTTTTATACATACGTTGACTCCATATTGCGTTCAGTGTAGTTATTTTATTTTTTGTTTTATTCATACATTGACCATTTATTGTATTGACTATTATAGCACATAGAACATTGACTACATAGGATATAGATCTACATATGTATTCCTCTTCATACCTGACACACAGAAGAGTCACAGTAAAGGAAACCATGTGTCAACATCAGCTTCTTACTCCACGATTCATTGTTTGGGAGCACTGACATCTGAACTCATGAATGGGTGAGTGCAAACATGCCTTCCTGGGGCAAATTGAGGTGACAGGTTGTTCCCAGGACCTGAGAACGAGCCCCAGCAGTTAACCAAAGAACAGATTGACATGCAGATGGCAGTATGCTAATATATATATATATGTTTATAGATTGCCAGCGATGTCTATACATTATTCAGTTATTTAGACTATATTCCTACCAATTCCTGGGTATTTATTATGCGTCCATGTAATTAATGTTATTGTTGTCATCCTAAAATATTAATGAAAGAACTCAGTGTCCTGAAATTATTGTGTTCCTGTAAGTAGTAATATTCTTTTAATGCTTCATAAATATTAAATAAAATCAATCAGCCTTCTGAAATGCTGCTGTTTAATTTTATAGGCTCGTCATTCATGATCAACTCATTCAACTGGGACATTGACAAAATTCCAGTGTTATTCCTTTGGATGGGAACCAGTTTCTTAGTACCTCCTGCCATTGGTTGGTGTCAGTATGGGGATTCAAAATGAGGGCCTATGTTGCCACGTGGACCTATGGCTTCCCTGATAGTCTACCAGCCTTCAGCAATGCAAGGTGAAATACCCTTTGCAACAGTGTCATTTAGACCCAGAAGGGTCACTATGCAAAGTAAGAAAACCTAAAAGCCCACGATTTTTCTGTGCATGTTTTCCCTGCAACACGTGGGAGTCTAGGATCCCAGAAGCACCAGTGTGTCCAGTGGCTGCACCCCATCCTAGGGTGATCGAAGCTGAGGCAGAGTTGCCACGACCTGAGTTCAAGCCCCATGCTGAGAAAAACATTAGCTCCTTGTCTTGCAATTCACACAGTTTATTCTTACAGGTTTTGGATTTGAACTCAGGATCTGGGTAAATCTGCAGCAATGTGGATAAAGGGGAAGCTCACCTTTCATGAAGATAAAAAAAAGTCAGGCCTGTTCACTAGTCCTGAATTCAAGACCCAGCCCTGGAAAACATACTATATCTATATATTGTAAAGATAGAATTTATACTTACCTAAAGATGTTCAGTCCATACATGTTTGGTGTGGTTGTTCCTTGTATCTTTTGTTTTATTCATTTATTTGCACATTCTGTTTATTACATTGATGACAACCTATCAGAGAACATCTAGATTTGTAGAAATGTTCTCCATGATGCCTGGCCCCCAGGATTCTCAGAGAAAAGGAAAAAACGTTTCACACTCTCCTTACTCCACAATCCACTTGTTGGTAGTGTTGGGATCTGAACTCAGGACAGAGCAAAACCAATTGGCCAATCAGTCAAGGTGATCATACGAACCTGTGAACAACTAAGGAGTGTGGCCAATCCCAGAATCTGACATTGATCCCCAGGGTGGTCAACTATAGTCAGAAATTCATAATTTAAACATAGGATCTATATTGACATACATGTGTGGTCAGCATCTTGTGTTCAGTGCAATTATTCTCCTTATTTTGTTTCTAATTCATGGAGGTATTGTGTATTTTAAAAAGCATGGTGACAGGTATAACAGTGCTGACATGGATGACAACCTTTTCCCAAGGTTACAGTGTTATCTATGCATTCTCCATCATATTTGTGACCCAGGACTTTCACAGGAGAGGATAAAAGGCACAACGACTGGCTTCTGACATCAGGATGAATCTTTCGTCAGTGTTGGGATTTTAGCTCAGGTCTGGGTAACTCTGTTGCATTGTGGGAAAAGGAGAAGCTCACCATCTTTGAAGAGTAGAATGTCAGGCCTGGTTCAGGGCCTAATTTGAAGCCCCAGCACTGGACAAAATAACAAGACCACCTTTTTAAAACATAGAATTTCTCTTTACCTACAGGTGTGGTATGCATCTTGCATTCAGTGTAGTTATTTGTTCTATATTGTGTCTTATTCATGGATGTATTGTGTATTTTATTGCATATGGGGTGACAGATATAACTGCTGACATGGATGGCAACTTATTCCTATGGCTAAGAGTTGCCTATATAGCATTCTCCATCCTCAATGAGACCCAGGACATTCACAGGACAGGAAAACCTGTGTCACCATAGGCTTCTCACATCAGAATGAATCTTTTGGTAGCGCAGGAATTTGAATTCAAAGCCTAGCAGGCCCAATTGGTGAATGGGTACTAAGGAACAAGGCCATTCCTGGGACCTGAGATGGAGCCCTGGTGGGGGCCAATGTAGTCATAAATACATAAGTAAACAGTGGATATATATTTCCGAACATGGGTGAGAGGCATCTTGCGTTTGGTGTAGTAATTCTCTTTGTTTTGTGTTTTATTAATTGATGTATTGTGTATTTCCTTGAGATATAACTGTGGTGAACTGGATGACAACCTATTCCCATGAGTATAGAGTTGCGTATACATTCTCCTTCCTAGCTGAGCCCCAGAACTTGCACAGTACAGGAAAACAGGTGCAACGACTGCCTTCTTACATCAGGGTGAATTTTTGGCAATGCTGGGATTCGAACTTTGGGCCTAGGAGGCCCAACTGCCCAATGGGTCCACGTGATCACACCAGACTGTGAGCCACTAAAGGAGCTGGGCCATTCCCAGGAACTGAGATGGAGCCCCAGGTTGGCCAAAATAGTCCTCAATGATCATTGAAACATGGGATGTATATTCACATCCGTATGTGGACTGCATCGTGCATTGAGTGTAGTTACCCTCTTTATTTTGTATGCTATTCATGGATGTATTGTGTATTTTCTTGAGTATATGATGACAGGTATAACATGGATAACAACTTATTCCCATGGCCACAGGGTGGCCCAAGCATTGTCCATCGTAGCTGAGATCCAGGACTTCCACAGGAAAAAAAAACAGGTGCAATAATTGACTTCTGACATCAAGATGAATCTTTTGGCAGGGCGGGGAATCTGAACTCGGGACCTAGCAGGACCAAGTGGCGAATGGGTCCACATGAGCACACCAGCCTTTGGAACCTGCTATTGAGCCTGCCCCTCAGAGGAGAGCGGGGAGCACAACAGTCATCCATTCATAAGCTGAAGGTAGTATGCAAATAAGTACACATTTGTATAGAGTAGGATATATGGTAACCTGTGGTGGAATCCAATCTGCGTGACTACTGATTCTTGGATCTTTCCTGATGCCTCCATTTCATGACTGTTATGATTATTTTCATGGTTCATCAACTTCTTTACAAATAATCGATAACCCATGAGTCTTGCCTATCATTTCCTACTTGCATCATGCACAAACTACTCATTCAAGGATGAGATCAATAACATTCCATGACTCTTCCCAGGCCAGAAAAGAGTACCTCAGGATCTCCTACCATTCCCTCTGCATAGGGGGACTGAATTCAAGCCTCAGGCCTGGAAAAGATACTCCTTATATTATTTTTGGGGGGTCCACATGTGGGCCTAAACTATGGGCCTGGGTGCTGTCCCTCAGCTCATCATCTCAAGGTTAGTTCTCTACCACTTGAGCCACAGCGCCACTGCCAGCTTTTTTTTCTGCTTATGTGGTACTGAGGAATCGAGCTTAGGGCCTCATGCATGCAAGGCAAGAGCTCTACCACTGAGCCACCTTCCCAGCCCTCCTTATATATATTTTAAAGATAGTATTTTTACTTCCTTACAGATGTTCAGTCCATATTGTGTTTGGTGTGATTATTTATTTTATTTCTTGTGTCATTCATTTATTTAGAATTTATTTTATTGACTCTGATGACACCTATACCATTTATTACATTGTTTACATCCGGTCACATAACATCTAGATATTAGATGTCTTCTCCATAATGCCTGGCAGTGCCAGAATCTGAACTTAGTGCCTAGCAGGCCCAATTCATCATTGGGTGAGTTTGAGCATGGCAGCCTCTAGCCAATGAAGATGTCAGGTGGTTCCCAGGCTCTGAGATCGACCCCCAGGTGTGGCCAAAACAGCGATACATGGATAGGCATACGGAGGTATACAAATAAATATATATATTTGTAAAGAATTCCATAGCCGAGCTGGGAAGGTGGCTCAGTGGTAGAGCGCTGGCCTTGCATGCATGAGGCCCTGGGTTCGATTCCTCAGCACCACATAAACAAGAAGAAAAAAGCCAGAAGTGGCGCTGTGGCTCAAGTGGTAGAGCGCTAGCATTGAGCTGAAGAGCTGAGGGACAGCGCCCAGGCCCAGAGCTCAGGCCCCACGACTGGACCAAAAAAAAACAAAAAAACAAGAATTCCATAGCCGTCTATGGATGACAGAATGACACCCACTATGTTCCCACCAACTCTTAGGTATTTATTAAACCGCCATTGAAGGAATATTGTTCTTTCATGCTTAATAAACTATTCACTAAGCTCAATCAGCATTATAGGATTACTGCATCCAACTTTAGAGTAGACAGATGTATAAACTACTCTTTCAATCAGTGTTCCTATGCATAGGAATGAGGCTCTTTTGATCTCCTGGGATTGCTGTCCGAACTGCGATTTCAACCCCGGGCCTATGTTGACAGGTTGGCCTATGGCTTCACTGATAGCCCACCAGCCACCAGCAATGGCAGGTCAGGTCCACTTTGCAGCTTTGTCATTCAGACCCAGGATGGTCACTGTCCAAAGGAGAAAAATCGTAAAACCCCAGCTCTCTGCAGCTTACCACTTTTTGTGCTTTCCAACAATTTTTTCTTCCTTAAAGCCCTCTTGGCCCAGGATCCCAGGATCGGCTATGGGTCCAGAGACTGCGCCCCAGCAAAGGGAGATTCAAGCTGAATTAGAATTTCCACGACCTATGTTCAAGCCCCATGCTTGCCCAAAATCAATATATATATATATATATATATATATATATATATATATATGTATAATTATTTAACTAAATTAAAAAAAATAAAGCTCACTGGTTTGGAATTTCTTCAAGTTTTCGTTTCTAGCCTAGGATTTGAACTCAGGGTCTTGGTAAATCTGTAGCAATGTGAGCGAAGTGTTGCCATTACTTGAGTTCAAACCCCGTGCCATCCAAAAATGAAAAACTATGTCACTGACCTCAGCAGGGGGAGGTAGTTGTGGAGACGGGAGGGAAGGGATGGTAGGCGGAAAACACAGGAGGAGTAAACAATGCTCAAAAGGAAATGTACTCATTACCTTGCTCCTGGAACTGTAACCCCTCTGTAGAACATTTTTACAATAAAAAACATACAAAAAAAGAGAGAAACAATACGGTTCTCAGAGAAGCACTTTGGAAGTAAGGGAAGGATGTTTGAATAGCTGTACAAAATTCTACACTGCTTTTTTTAATGTTCAGTATAGAACTGAATAATCATAACTGCTTCCATCAAAAAAATTAAGTCACTTTCTAGGAACTGGGGCCAGTATTTCTGCCATTGCCAGTTTTTGAGCTCACCGTCCAGGTAACTCTTTTGTACCATGGGTGAAAGCGAAGACCATTTTCCTTGAGGAAAAGAAATTCAGGAAAGATCCACCTGTATCCTTAAAGGACTTGTTTTTCCCCATCTCCTCCACAACTTATATTGACATCAAATATAGTGAAAGCAGGGGTTATACTGTGGGGGAGGGACATACAAAGCAACAAAGAGATAATCTTACAAATGCGTTAGAAACAAATGCATGAAAGAAAAAAGGATTAAAATAGATATCTAAGGGTTCATTTTCCTAACATCACATTATCTGAATTTTTCGCTTGACTTATAAATATACTACATATTACAAATAAGGGAAACCATGGGACCTATGTTTCTATGGGCCTGGCTTACTTCACTTAATATAATTTTTTCCAAGTTTTTCAAATTCCTAACAAATGGGGTAATGTCATTCTTTCTGATGGAGGCATAGAATTCCATTGTGTATATACACCACATTTTCTTGATCCATTCATCTACTGAGGGGCATCTGGGTTGGTTCCATATTTGTCATGTCGAAAACGAGCTTTACAACGTTGGTGAGGGGTGGGGGGAAGGGGGAGGATTGGGTGGGGGGTGGGGGGAAGGCTGGGAAGGAAGAGATGTGAAGTGTAAACAAAGGAGGAGGCTGCAATGCTTGATAAGAAATGTACGCATTATCCTACCCATGTAATTGTAACCCCTCTGTAGAGTATGTTCACAAAAAAAAAATAAAACTAAATTAAAAAAAAAAAAAGAAATTAAGGATAGAGTGCCCAGGCCCTCAATGATGCAATGATGGCCCTGCAATGGAAGAAATATTTCTATAAATATGTAATACATGATATATACTTATATATGTATGTTGATTTCATATTATAAATTTTATTATTGATTTTGTATTTTATTTTTCTTTGATTCATTTATTGATTATTGTATTTAGTATTATTATACACATAATATTATATTTTGCACATCTATTATAAAATTATACACAATAATTTAGGACATTGACTCATTTTTCATTAACATTATATTAAGTGTTGAAACATGATACATCATTAAATGGAAACATTTGTCACAGTCTTCACATGTTTAGAGTCTATCCCAAGCATGAGCTTTGAGTTCAAGCAACAAGATTGGCAAAAAAAATTGAGCCTGGTGAGACGTATTCTTCTGGGACTCAGAGGAGGGCCAAGGTTATAGGTAAGAGATAGGGTAGAGGGCAGTGCTAGTGGCTCACCCCTGTAAGCTACTCAGGAGGAAGAGATCTAAGGATCCTAATTGCAAGCAGAAAACTCAATTTAAGAAACTTTTCTCCAATTAAACACACAAAAAGCCAGAAGAATAGCTGTGGTTCAAGTAGTACAGTTCTAGCCTGCAGCACAAAACCTCAGGGATAGGATAGCATCCATGCCCTGAATTCAAACCCCAGGATTGGCACACACACACACACACACACACACACACACACACACACACACACACACACACTCACACACACACACACACACACATGCACACACACACACACACACACACACACACACACACACACCAATATAGAGCATTTGCCAGTCAGCCTACACAAATTCCATTTCTAGAAACTCAATATTAAAAAATAAATAAAGATGGAGAAGGGAAGGAAAGACTTGCTCCAGGAAGTGATATACCCAGTGCCAAAATTCCACAGTAGTTCGCATATGTGAGTATAAGACAGAGAGCCTCTGGAAGAAAGTATAGCATGGGCAAAGGTCCTGAGGTGTGCTGTAGTGCAGGTGGTGTGAATGGTGTGAAGGTTTTATGCCTTCAGAAAAGTCTGGCAGGATATTCAAGGCTGGGTCAGCGTTGACTTGAGTCACAGGGCAGAGGGTGGGGTCCCAGAATAGCGCCCAGGGGGAAGATTAGCTTTTCTTTTCGCCAGGGACCCAAAGCCATTTCCTGTGGCTTGAAACCTGTTTTCACAACTCCTGACCCTCAGGCCTCCTTTGCATGGAGGAGTCAGGGCAAACGCAGAGAAAAACTCTTGCTTTAGAAAAGCTTCTAGCCCAATGCCACCAGTGGCTCAACCCCTGTAAATCCTAGCTACTCAGGAGACTCAGATATAGATCGAGGGTCAAGCCAACTCAGGAGAGGAAAGTTAATGAGACTTTTCTTGCCAATTAACTACCAAAATCCAGAAATGGAGCTGTGGCTCAAGTGGTAAAGTGGTAACCTTGAAGGAAAAAGTTTAGAGACCAGAGCCCAGACCCTGAGTTCAAGTCCCAATACTAGCACAGGAAAATTAAAGAAAAGATTTCAGGAGCTCCTAGTCCACTGTGGTGTAAGGCCAGATCATCGAGGCACAGGTGGCTCAGCCTGTCCTCCTAGCTCCTCAGGAGGCTGAGATGTGAGGATTACTATTCAAAACCAGCCAAGGCAGGAAAGTCTGGGAGACTCAGATCTCCAAGGAACCTACAGAAAACCGGAAGTTGCTCTGTGGCTCAAGTGGTAAGGTGAAGAGCTGGGGGACAGAGCCCAGGCCCAGAGTTCAAGCCCCATGACCAACACCTGGCCTGCTTAGACCTTACTCTGTAGCTCTAGGCAGAGTTCTTTGCAGTGGGCCCCTGAGGGTCCCCTAATGTCTAGGTGTCCTACAAGTCTTGATAGAAGCCTGTTTGGAGGCCATTGCCTACAGAGCAGGCCACAGTATCAGAAAAGTATCAAGCTGTGGGGCATGAAGTTCATCAGAATGGCATCTGTCATGGGTGCAATGTGGATCAGAACAGTAAGTCACTGTCTCAGACCACAGTTCTGGGCCAGGAGGGGCAGGAGCTGTAAGATGTCATACCAGATAATGCCCAGTCACATGAGTATCACAAGAGTGCAAATTTTCCAGTCAGACCTTGGGCAGGTGTTGAGTTGGGCTCATGAAAATTTTGTAGGCTCAGGAATCCACAGCCAACTGGCTGCTGCTTGTAGCAGTCACTATCCCAGGAGTTCAAGGGCTCGGTGCCCTGCTTTCCTCACCAGTGCTTGGGGAAGGGGGGCAGATGAAGGTCTGCAATCATGGGCCGACAACCAAGGAGGAACCCTAGTGTCCTTCCCTTGATCCTGTAGCCCCATGTTGAGATCGAGGGGCAGGTTCCATGGAACTTAATGACATGGCCCAAACCCCTTAGCCCAAGAAGGACTTAGGGAGAAACCACTTGATCTAGCTTGAGAGTTTACTGTGACTATGACTCAGGACTGCCCCCCAGTTGTAGCTCAGCTCATCCAAGTCAAAACTAATGCCCCAGAACATTGAGGTACTATACCAGTCTCTCATCCCCCAGTTCCCTGGGCCTGGAATCTAAAGTATATGCCTCTGTATTCTGCGAATCCAGAATTGTCTAGAAGGACCTGAGAGGCCCAGCTGTTGCCAGAAGATAGAGTTTCCTACGATAAGGTATGTTGACATTTCCTAGACATCGAACAATACATCCAAGCCACCTTGGACTCACCTCTCATGTAGCCCCAGATTATCCTTTTATTGGAAGCCTTCAGTCAGCTATCAAGGTCGAATTGGCCAGAGCCACTGGCAACCACCCTTCCCCCACACAACTACCAGCATGCTGGGTAATGCAGCCAGGGTCCTAGCTGAGAAAAAGACAGGACACAGCATGAATCACCCTCGCCACCAGAGGCAGAAGAGACCTACAATCCCCTGGATGTGCTGGGAAAGAAGACCCTCTGGATTTCAGCCTCCCGAGTAGCCAGGATGACAGGCGTGAGCCATCACCACATGGCCTATGGTGTCTCATTCTTTACAATTTCCAACTAGTCTTCCTCTAGACACTACCACCTAGACCCTCCTCTACCTCCCTCAGGGACAGCAAAGGGAGGCTCAGAATCTGGGGAGGGCCATGGGCATTAAAGGGCCCCCTTCACATCACTACCCCTTTCTAAGCTCCCATCCGCTTTCTCTGGATGGCCTGGTTGTCTGGGGCATATCAGACCCACTAGGACTTCTTGGGCCTGCCCTGTATCCCCCGCTACATCCAACTGTTACCTGAGAATTTCTGGGGCAAGCTGCTCCATGTCCCAGTGGAAGACGTTGGAAGGTTGCTGATAACTGGGTCCAGGGGTGCCTAGGGCAAAAGGAGTGTCCAGATTCTCTTTGTCAAAGAAGGAGACACAAAGCGTGGATGGATCTACTAAGAGCTACAGGGCACAGCCATCCACCTGTCACCCAGGTCCCATGGAGTGCAGTTTTACATTGACAATGCTGGGGGTTGAACTTGGTGTCCACGCGCTATCCCTGAGCTTCTTTTGCTTGATGTGAGCACTCTTCCACCCAAGCCACAATACCACTTCTGGCTTTTTCTGTGTATGTGGGACCCAGGACTCGAACCCAGGGTTTCCTGTGTGCTAGGTGAGCCCACTCCTGCTAAGACAAAATCCCAACATTGGATAGCTGTTCTTCTGTGACTCCTGGGGCCTGTCTCGGACAGTCTTGCACAGCTTTACTGAGTTTCTAACCAGCAGCCCTGGCCGGAAAAGAACACGCTCCGCTATGTTGTCCTTTATCTATGGGATCTCTTCTCTTTATGCTTCCTGTCATATCCTCCTTGTTAAGCAAGATCTCCTTTCAACTGCTGCCTCTAAGAAGCAGGCTCCAATCACCTTGGCAGAGGGGGATCTTCTCCAATCTGCAGGATGTTGGCCTTGTCATGCTCTGCCTTCCAGCTGGTGTGGATTGAGAGTGCACAAAGGCGAAGGCCTGGCTTTCACCACCCAATTTCTGAAGGCTCTGATACACTACCCAGCAACCAGTGTGGTATCACACTCTGTGAGAGGGCACTTGAGGCCCAGGCAGTCTGGGGGCAACAAATGGTGCCAATTCTTGTGTGGGCTTGAACTAAGGATCTGGGAGCTGTCTTTCTGAGTTTTCATGCTCAAGGCTGCTCCTCTACCATTTGAGCCACAGCTCCACGTATGGATTTTTGGTGGTTCCAAGCACAGAAGAGTCTTATCAGCCTTCCAGCTTATGGCTGGCTTCGATCTTTGATCCTCAGATCTCTGCCTACCGAGGAGCCAGGATTTCAAGTGTGAGCCTGAGCCAGACAGGCTCCAGAACCTTTCCTTTGAGCTTCTGTTTATCTCGTGCCAACTAGCAATCCCTAGTTAAAATAGTAATTTATAGGGGATCAAGTTCCTCTCCTAGGTCAGTTAATCCAAGGAGATAAAGTATCTTTGGAAAACGCTAGTCAGAGTAGACCTAGGTGAAAGAGAGAGAGAGAGAGAGAGAGAGAGAGAGAGAGAGAGAGAGAGTGAGTGAGAGAGAGAGAGAGTGTGTGTGTGTGTGTGAGTATAAGTTTCAGGGATACCTACCTCCAACTCTCTGGTGCTTCTTTCACCCAGTGGTGAGTACATCCAGGATCCCCACCCCAAAAAAGGCGGGGAGGGGAGGGTGCTTAAGGTTACATCAAGTGGGATGATCTGAATTCTATCCTGCAACTGAAGACAGGGTGATAATAGAGAGAAGGAGAGCTTGAGAGAAACATCAAGGGAAGCCCCTTACCTTTGGCTACAAGTACCAGAAAGAAGAATGCATCCATCCTTTTTGGTAGTAAGATAACAAGTGCCCACTATTCATTTATTTTATTTTTTGTGAGTCCCAGGTCTTGGATTCAGGGACTCGGTGTCATCCCTGGGCTTCTTTTACTCATGGCTGAAGCTCTATCACTTGAGCCACAGCAGCAAAACTGGCATTATTCGGGGGGGGGGAGTTAGCTTATGGCCGATATGAATCTCAGACTTGCGCCTGGGAAGGTAGCTCAGTGGCAGAGTGCTTGCCTTGCATGCCTGAGGCCCTCGGTTCGATTCCTCAGCACCACATAAGGAAAAAGAAAAAAAGCCAGAAGTGGCGCTGTGGCTCAAGTGGCAGAGTGCTAGCCTTGAGCTGAAGAGCTGAGGGACAGTGCCCAGGCCCACAGTTCAGGACCCATGACTGGACCAAAAAAAAAAATATCTCACAGACTCTCCCGCTTGGGCTGGCTCTGAGTTACTACCATCAGAACTCAGCCTCCCGAATAGCCAGGATGACAGGTGAGAGCCACTGGCCCCTGACCATCACCATCAATTGATAGCTCCCTAGGGACAGTGCTGGGCTACTTGCAGTGCACCCTCCTTGTTGTGAGTGGGAAGCAGACCTGGGTGTGTTTGGTACTTCAACAGACTACCTACCTTTGAGCATTGTTTTGGCTCAGTCTGATGCCGACTTCCTCCTTATTCAGAACAATGAGTGTGCTGTCACAGAACAAATGTCCCCCAAGAGGTGCTGGACCCGGGGTCTTTCCTCTTCACACTGACTCTATTCCCCAGAACGACACACTACAGCATCGTGAAGTAGACAAAGAGTGAATTCAGTTTCTTCTAATTTGGGTCTGGCCAGATAGGTGGCAGTGAGGATCAGAGGCTCGGGATAGTGCTGTGCAGTTGGACAATGAGATGCCTGCTCATCCACTTTCCTTTAACTATCTTAGCAGAGGGTAGTGGGGAAGGACTCACCGGACAGACTGACAATGAGTAACAATCACGGTCTACCCCAGGCACAGAGGGGCTTACCAAAGGGAGCTAGTTCCACAGTCCAAGCGAGAATGATCCTGTCACACAGCCTACCTCCAGAATGAGAGGGTTGCATTGGGTCCCAGCCACATGGGGACACTGAGCCAACTCCTCCACGACAAATTCAACAAGTTACTGAGATAGAGACAGAGACAGAGACAGAGAGAGAGACAGAGAGAGGGAGACAGAGAGAGTGAGAGAGAGAATTACACTAAAGTAGGCTTCCGGTGGCACAGGCCTACAATGGTAACTACGCATTGAGATATGAGGATCATGGTTCATAGCTGGCCCAGGCAGGAATGTCTGTAAGACCATTATCTCCAAAGAACCACCAGAAAACCAGAAGTGGTTTTATGGCTCAATTGGTTGAGCCCTAAACTTGATCTGAGCAGCTTGTGGACAGTGCCCAGGCCCAGAGTTCAAGCCCCATGACTGACAATAAGTGGACTTCCTACCACAAGAAATGGACTGAATAGCACCCATTGTCCTAGGGAGCATGGCCGAGAAGTCAGGCCAAGCTTCCTGTCACCAGGGGATCATGAGTAGGTCACCCAGCTTTTCCGTGCCTCATTTTCCCCAGCTGCAAAGCTGAACAGTGAAGGATCCCCTTCCTCATGGGGATAGGGTAAGGATGAAAGAGAGCCATGTTTTGTTTCATAATCCCATACCTGTGGAATGATAAATAACACTCCCCTTCTAAGTCCTTTCCAGGTATCTTCTTGTTATATGCTCACAGAATTGCCAAGAGACATATCTGATGATAGTTGCCTCTATGCCTGGCTCTGCCACAGAGTTCCCCTTGTATTGATCCCTTGTTTCCTCACAACTGTCCTGTGAGGAGACTGAGGACCAATGGTTCCAGGCCGAACCCCGAGCTTCAACTGTGGTCAAAAATCGGCTGCTGTGGACTAAGAGTTTGGGACAGTAATCTAAACTGATGACTGAACATGGTGCTACATATCTACCATCCCAACTACAGAGGACCAGGCATGGTGACACCTGCCTGTCACAGGAGGACCATGATCCAGCCAAGCCTGAGCATATATGGAGTCTCTATCTCAGAAATGCCCAAGACAGAAAAGCTTGGCTCCCATGGAAGAAGACCTGATTGGAAAGTTTAAGCTCTTGATTTCAAACCCTAATATACCAAAAAGAATCTGAGGCCCGGTGCCAGAGGCTCATGCCTATAACCCTACCTACTCAGGAGGCTGAGATCTGAAGATCACTGGTCAAGATTTAAAGTAGGGTTGGCCTTGCCCATCAGACGTCAGGATGAGATGACCCAGAGTCTGACCCATGCCAATAAGGTCCATATTAACAGGGCCCACAGCCTTAATAAGTGCTGACCACACTCTCTGTCCCCTGGGGAGCCAACCCCTACAGGCCCCACCCCCAGGTCCTCCCGTGCTCCCTCTGCCACCAACCAGGTCCAAGTTAGTAGACAGTTCCGGGTATACAAAGATCCCTTGCTCTTATAATTTAAAGGTGCTGAGTCCCCTTCAAACGTCTCACCCTTCCAAGCCCCCAGACCTCAGCCACAAAGTCCATGCACCCCCCAAGACAGCGGTTAGAAGTTACAAAAGGGTCCAGCACTCCTTGTAACAACCAACTTCTATACACACGCACACACACACACACACACACACACACACACACAGAGCCATCATGGGTGGCTCCTGTCTGTCATCCTAGTTATTCAGGAGGCTGAAATCTGAGGATCATTGTTCAAAGCCAGCCACTCAGGAAAGTATGTGAGGCTCCTATCTACACTGAACCACCAAATAGCCACAGTTGGAGCTATGGTTCAAGTGTCAGAGCTCTAGGTTTGAGCAAGATATCTCAGGGACAGCACCTAGGCCTTGAATTCAAGGCCCAGTTCTTCTACCTCCAAACACACACAGACACAGACACAGACAGTCCGACTAACACACAGTCACACACACACACACACACACACACACACACACACACAAATGATGGCCCAAGGATTCAGCAGTCCCTGAGAACAGAAACATGAACTCCCTCTATTAGGATCAGATTCCACGCCCTAGAAGGTGGCAGTACCGACATCAGACCCACAGTAGACAAAACATTGAGCATCACACATATCTGGAATGTCTCATAGATCATCATGGCATTTCCTATCATACGCACTGCTACATGGAAAACTTAGTCAACTCTTTTTTTGTTGTTGGTCAAGGGGTTTGAACTCAGGGTCAAGGTGCTGTCCCTCAGCAATTCAGCTGAAGGTGTTCACTCTCCCACTTGAGGCAAAGCAACACTACATGTTCTCTAGTGGTCTATCATCAAATCTCACAGACTATTTTGCCCAAGCTGACTTGTAACCACGGTCCTCACATCTCAGCCTTCTGAGTACCTAGGATGAGAGTTGTGAGCCACGTGTGGCTTCCTGCTTCAGCCACCTTCATATACACAGAGGAAACTCATGTCGTCAGGCCACAAACTTTTTGCAAACCTTCACTTCAGATTTTGATACCCAGCATACAAATCTATCCTTCAATGGAGAAAATAAAGACACAACAATCACACCTGCACCCCGTCGCCCACTCCCTGCTTGTCACAGGACACTTCCTCTTAAAGCTGTGGGTTCAAACTGGAGCAAATTTGGGGAGTTCTTACAAATATCTGTACAGTGAGGCCAGCACTTGGTCTCCCAAACACAGCACCCCCCCCCCCACACCCCCACACCTCCACCATCATTTGCAGGCAAAGATGTCTTACTTTCTTTCTTTTTTATGTTGTGGGGCTTGAACTCTGGGCCTGGGTGCCGTCGCTGAGCTTTTCAGCTTAAGGCAAGCACTCAATTGCTTGAGCCACAGCACAGCTTCTGGTTTTCTGGCAATTCCTTTTAGTTAAGAGACACAGGGTCTTTCCTGACCAGGCTAGCTTTGACCCGTGATCCTCAGATCTCACCTCCTGAGTACCTAGGATAAATGCCATGAGTTACTGGCACCAAGCCAGACAAACTTTTCCATTCCTGTCATCCTCTCCCCTCAGGAGATGGAAATCTGAGGACTGCAGTTGGATGCTCCTTAGCAGCAAAGCTCGTGAGAACTCTTTATCTCCAATTAAACACCCCAAAAAGCTGGAAGTGGAGCTGTGCTTCAAATGGTAGAGTGCTATCTTGGAGCATAAAAGACAAGATCCACGCCCTAGTTTCGACATTTTTCTAGCATAGACCCATCGAAGACAGGGAAGCAAGTGGGCACACGGGAGCTCAAAGCTAACACATAATACTCAGGACTCCCAGAACAGACCCAATCCAGCTCTGATTCTCTAGATTCTATGTCCTACATCATGGCAGACTTAGATGGGACTGACCATGCACTTCATACTGAAGATCCCCTGACCTTATCAAAGATTCAGGTCTCTCGTTGTCCTGCCTGAACACTGGGCAGTGAGGTAAGGTCTAGTTTTCCACCACATGATATGGGAACCAAAGGGATTCCTGGTCAAGGGACTGAGACTGGGAGGATATAGTTCCATCTTGGGTAGGTGAAAAGGGCTGCTCTATCCCAGAAATTTTCCTATGTTGTGAGTATTATCAAAGAAACAACCCTGCTCAGACCACAGTGCCTCTGATTTTCCCACCAGCCTCTACCCAGCTCTCCCCCACCTTCAGCCTGCCCTCTCTGAATCCCAGATCTGCCATCTATAATAAAGAGTGAGCCAGCCAAGAGACCCAAATTCTTGCCCTCATTTCCAGGCTGTCCTGTGGCAGAGGCATGCTTACCTCAGTCTTTGGTGAAGGAATGAACACCGGGAGTGGTATGGTCAGATTGAGCCCTGGAAAGTCCTAGTCCCTAAGGATGTACTGCACAGGCATCCTGCAGTGAATGGCAGCCAGATTGTCAATGATGAATCCAAGGTGACAGGACTTTTAATAACAGTGTGGCTGGATCAAAGGCTGTTAGTCTATGTTGTCAGGCGAGGTCATGGCTCCAATGTCTTGACACACGTGACCTAGGATCATTCTCCCTCTTCAAATTCCTACTTATACTTTGAACCCCCCCCTTGAAACTCTCTCACTCCAATACCTCCCTAGACCTTGGAAACTTTCTTCTTATCTGACCAGAAAATAAACTCGATGAGGCTGGGCATAATTGAAACCTGGTGACCCACTCTGAGCCTTAGGATCTACCCGAGGCTGGTTCCCTCTGTAGTTGGTAACCACACAGCTCCTGGATGGCATAAAGTTACTGAGTGTTCAGTGGCTTGGTCCTACATACTGGCTTTAGGCTCTGAAACTGTCCCCACAGAGATTGTGAATAATTGGCTCCCTTTATCCAGGGACTCCAAACCAAGGCTTGCATGTTCTCCCTTCTTCCTTCCTTTCCTCTTGTTCTCCCTCTGTCCTTCCCTCCTTTCTCTCTTTACTTTCTTTGTGTCAGTTCTGGGCCTTGTACTGCAAGCCTAAGTGCCGTCCCTAAGCCTTTTCACTCAAGGCTAGCAGTCTATGTCTTGAGCCACACATCCTCTTCTGGTGTTTTTTTTTTTTTTGGTCGTTAATTGAAGACAAGAGTCTTACAAGCTTTCCTGCCCAGGCCAAAGCCTCAATCCTCTGATCTCAGCCTCCTAAGTAAGTAGGATGACAGGCTTGATGCACTGGCATCCAGATCAATCCAAGGTTTCCTCATGGGCTGTGGAACCAGTCCTGGAACTTTTCGTTGTCTATGACCCCCAAGAGCCTGGTGCACACTGTATTGGATAGTTGGTTAAATAAATAAGCATCTGTCTATGACAATACTACAGAAAATTCCCATCTGATTCAGGTAATAATCCTCTGTCGAGGAGTGGGGACAAAGCCTGATGTAGCTCTCCAACAGTTCTCCCTCCTCCCTCTTACCCACTCCTGGTGCCACAACACTTAACTGTTTTGGCTCTGAGGGTGTGAGCCACTATGTACTCGCTACATTCCAGGGCCTCTAGGATGCCTATCTTCTCAAAGATCTCTGTCCAGCAGCTGACCAGCTCTGTGGCACTCAATTCCCCATGGAGGTGTGAATGAGTTTGCTGTGAGTTGAATGCCTGGTTCAAGGAGACTCCTGTCCTCCCCCTGGGGCCAGCCAGGATCATCCACCACATCTGGCCCCTAAATTTCATGTTGGAGAGGAAGGATTCTTGAGGCAGCCTGGGTTCTCTGAATCTCCCAGAGTCCAGTACAGGTGCTGGGAATCATCTCTGGTCTTTGCTGGCATGCTGGGGATGGAGAGATCACAATCTCTGCTCCCCACAATGTCCTCAAGTGGGGTCGTCACCCTAGAGATATGCAATAGCTGCTGAAGAAAGGCAGTCAAGGCACAACGTTCAAAGCAGGAGACAATCTGGCTTGGGAACTCTGCCTGTGCCGCTTTGAACATCATTGTTTGATGGCTGAAATCATCCATCTAATTTGATCCATAATCCCAGGCATTAGTGGAAATTGCCAATTTGAATTAAAAAAAAACCTGGAAAATGTGGTATTTAATTTGTCCCAATCAAACTTAAAGGTTTCCAAAGTCAGTGGTCCCCTTTTCCTTCCACACAGCCTATAGCAGGTTACAGAAACTGGCATTCAGCGAGCCCTAGCTAACTGCCACCCCCTGATACCGAGCAGGCTCCAGCAGAGGGAATGGACTTGCCTACCACTGCCCAGCTGGAAACAGCCCAGGTGGGACACAGATTGGATTCTGCAGGACTCAAGGGAGGACTGACACTGGCACTACCCCAGGAGGGTATCCTCACCACCAGTTGGGGACTACAGCCCTGTGCCAGGATGCCCACAGAGACAGTTAATGCCCTAGATATGGTTTCCCTCTCATCCACTCTCATCATGAACCATCTGCCATGTCACACCATACGCCAGTCCCCAAAACCTCATTGCTTCACAGCCTCTGCCTTATCATTTCCCTCATCTCGTTCCCTAATTATGTTGGGCAAACACATTCGAAACCCTTGAATTACCTCCAACTAAACACACAAGAGCAGAGTGTCTGGCTGGAAGAATGTGGCTGTGATCTCATTCGCCTCACCAAACTTCTGGCTGGGAATAGAAGGACGGTCGTCCACTCCAGTCCAGGGTTCACACAGTTCTTCTAGGGGAGGCCCACTCAGGCCCAGCAGCTACTGTGGGCTACAGGAAAGGGGAAAGAGAGAGGTGGAAAGTAATGTCTACTGAAATCTTCCATAAAGGAGACATGGAACTGTGAAGGAGAAAACAAAAATTGTGGCTGGGCTTGTGCTTGGTATTGATGAAGAAAAACAACAACAAATACACACACACACAGGGAGAGACGGAGAAATATAATGCTTTTGCTGTTTTTAGATATGGTGACTTAAATATATTTTCATTGTTCTCATCTCCCTGCTCTCCCAACACACACACACACACACACACACACACACACACACACACACACACACACACACACACACACACACACACAAACCTCCAGAATGGTGACAGATGACTCTTCCATGCAGCACCTGCAATTTGCCACCTGATCACTCACCTGAGGACAGTCAGGCTGTAGAAGGAGAAAGATTCTCTCTGTCTCTCTCTCTGTCTCTCTCTCCGTCTCTCTCTCTGTCTCTCTCTCTCTCTCTCTCTCTCACACACACACACACACACACATACAGACACAGAGTAGTACCTCTTCTAAGTTTGTTAGTTCCTCATCAGAGCACACGGGTTCCCATTCTCCGTTCCCTTGTCAGAACCAAGGGCTCCCACACAAGGGGAGCACCAATCTAATGACACAGCACGACCCTGCCTCTCAACTTCTCCAGGGCCAGACCCTTCCCCTTGCGAACAACCAGCCTTAACTCCCCATCCACCAAAACCCTAGGCCAGGACGCTGGGTGAAGGAATCCCCAGACAGGTGGCTCCTCAGAGCAGGACTGAAATAAGCAGTGGGTCATGGGTTCCCAAGGGGGATTTCTGACCCAAGGTGGGGACAGTGTTGAGGAAATGGATGGGGTCCTAAAGGCTACATACATGGACAGACTCCTACTTCCAGCCTAGATGCTTCTGGGCAACTGGGAAGATTCTTGGGGAGGACAAGGAGACCAGATGGACAGGGAGCACCCGCAGATGCTGGCAGAGCTGGGAAATGTGATCACCCTGTGAGTACTGTTGACACCTGGGGTGGGGGATAGGCCGGGTATATGTGTGTCTGAGAGCGTGTGTTCCTCCCATATATTCACCTACTATCTGACCCTCAGTGCCCTCACCTCCCTAGTGGGCTTTTCTGGGACGCTCCTCAGATGAAAGGGTGACTGCGCACAGAGGACAAGGGCTCACACAGCAAAGGAGGCCTATCTTTTGCATCCAACATCCCCCACTCCAAGAAAAAAAGGAAAAGACCCAATAAGGCAGGTGCAGAGGTGATGTTCCCACCTTTGACTAAAGCCACCAGGTCCGACCAGGGAGAGGAAGGGTGCAGATGTGAGACTGTGTGACGCCCACTGCTCCAGCCAGGGGCTCAGTGGTGACCCCTTCTCACCCATTCCTGCATCTCCCCATTTCCAGGGATACTGGCCACTATGGATGGGGGTGAGTTCCCAGAGTAACACCCACTCCCCAACCCCCCACTCCTGGGGTGCATTTGTGGAAGAGTCAGGGGTGGCCTGCCTGGTGCTGGGGAAGCATGGTTGGGACACAAGAGGGAAGGCGGGATTTGCAGGGGGGGGGGGGGGGGAATGGGAGTGTGTCGCGACCACCTCGACCAGCAAGGAAGACAAGACCCGGGATTCTTCTCAAAGCAGTTTATTCAGGAACCTTGTCTGCAAGCTTCTCCCCGCCCCGCACCCGCGCTCCGGTTATAAGCCTCCTGGATGGCCAATCCCGAGGTGCCACGCGGCATATACTAATAGGGTCGCAAACACGGAAGCAAGCCAGTAGCCAAGCCATAGCCATATAAGGAGTTGTTTTTCACAGAGAGCACTCGCCATCGGGAAGGCGGAAGGCGGAAGCCAGCGCCATCTTTGGTCGCGGCCCCTGCAGCTCTCCACAACTCCCCATTTTTGATTTATTAAGCGACAGGTAAGAGTAGAGGTTGGGCCTCTGTCTAAAACATTAATGAGAGGACCCTGCACTGGTCTTCGCCTGAGGGGCGCCTTCCCCAGTTACGACCAGGCCTGTCTGATGCCTTTTTTGCAGAGGTGGGATCTTGGGCATCAACCCACTTGCAACCCAACATGCTCTTCTTGGGCTCACGCCGGGAAGTAACTCCCAAGTGCAGTGCATTTGCCTTACACCCTGTGCTATTCCTTTAACGTTGCAAGCCACGCGTAGGGGGACTGTCCGGCCTCAATGGCAGTGAAGGCCTGGACCACCATAGCCATACTCCTGCACTACGAGCTCCTAATCCGGCATATGCACCACAGGCACAGCAAGATCACCAATGCCAGGATACCGATAAGGGAGCCCATTCCTGCCCACTCCTTCAAATGATCCACAGCTGTCAAAATCCAGAAGGAAACATCTTGTAACAGGGCATCATCCATCCGGTTGGAGTTTACTGCGACAATGGCCGATCGTAGCTGTAACATCAATTGGTCGAATTCCCCTGTCCAGTTGCCTAAAAGATAACTTGACAGTTGTTTAGACAAATTTGCTGCCTGGGTATAGTTATAATATTGAACAGCGGTAATACAAAGCCCTTCATATTTTTGAACACATTCCAGCTGAGCCAACTGCCACAGGATATCAACCTGCTCCTGCACAAGGTCAACCCTTTGATTTAACAGCATCAGTCCTCCTTTTAATTGTGCATTGGTCACTTGTTGTAAATCCAGAGCTCTGGCTATAGTAGCCGACAGGTTATTTAAAGTCTGAGCGGTCTGCACAGTATGTGAAATGGCGACAGCGGCAGCCGTCGCACCCGCGGCAGCCACAGCTATAGCAGTTACAATGGCCGCAGTGATGCCAAAATCTCTCTTATGCCTAAACAAGGTTACAGCTTGAGAAGCATCTACTGGCACAGGCACCCAACGCGTAATGCGTGCAACTATAGCTAACGGATACTGAGAACTCCAGCAGGTAGCATAATAGCAGGTTTCATTAGTACAAGCACACACATCATCTGAACATACAGAGGTGTTGTTAATTACCAAAAACACAAAAGGGGAAACCACACACACGGGGGTAGGCTGAAAGCTAAATACAGTATAATTTTTACTAAAATGACAATTGGCACCCACAGTACGGGCAGTACTAGTCAAATTGCAAGTCATGTTTGCTATAAAAAAAAGTGACCCCCTTGCAGCATAACTATAGGTTCGGCCTGCAAGCAACTTCCATTAAGACCACATAACAGCCAATTATTAAAGGGATTAATTCCAGCCCTAAATAGTAAACTAGCATTGGACAAAACGCTAGGGGAGAAAGAAAAACCCTTAGACTCATCAGCCGAAACAACTTGTCATGATTGGCAACCTGTCCAAGGCCAAGCCTCCTCCATACGGTCAGGCAAGCAAAAAGGGGCCCATTTAGGTTGTTTTACACTCCACGGGTCGATGCTTAACTTTAAGCTTTCATAATCTCTGCCTAAAACAGTACCAACAAATCCAGTAGCATTTGCCCAAACCTCAGTTGATCCTGGATTCCCATACCAATATCTAAAATAAGCGGCCGGGGAACGAGTCAAGGTTATGCAACTACCATTAAGGGTCGCATCACTTAAGCAAAAGCATAGCGTGCCCATCAAGCTAATATTTCTAACTTCACCAACCCCTGCCATTATTTTATCCTCTGGGTAAAAGGAAAGGTTAAGAGTCTTATTTGTGGTGAAAAATCTAGGGAAAAGAGAGGCGTCATATCTCACAGGCATGGGCCTTGGGAATGCAGACAGTATTCCCCATCTCGCTACCGTCTGCCCCTGTTGGATCATCAGAAGCTGTATGATCAGCAACGCAATCTTTTGTTTCTTCTGGGTTCCGTTCATCTTGGACTCGCCGCACAAGTCTTTCGGGCACCCACACTGGATCCGAACGATTCTGAGGAAAAACACAAACAGATCCTCGTGCCCATACCAGCATGGGGTCAGGCCCGTTCCAGAGCCCCGTGAGCACATCCTTCCACAAAGCCGATCCTAAGGCCGAAGGAGTGGGACTGTTATGCCTATCTGCCGCTGAGCGACCAGCGTTATCCAAATTCAAAAAATTTACGGTGAAATGTGTCATGGCTATTCTTTGCCTTGCTGTAGCCATCAGGGGTCCAGCTCCCCCTTTTTGTTTTTGTAACATTTCCTTGATAGTGCAATGAGCTCTTTCCACAATTCCTTGTCCTTGAGGGTTATAGGGCAGTCCATGCACCAGGGTAATACCCATTTGAGTGCAAAAGGAAACAAAGCGCTGCCCAGTATAGGCCGGACCATTATCAGTTTTTAGCTGTTTTGGCATTTCCCAGGCCGCCCACGCTTCCAAGCTGTGAGATATCACATCAGTAACCTTTTCCCCTGGCAGGGGGGTGGCAAGTACAACACCCGAAATGGTGTCAACAGAAACATGTAGATATTTTAAGCGGCCAAATTCAGGTACATGAGTTACATCCATCTGCCATACTTGTAAGGGTCTTAAACCTCGTGGATTAACTCCAAACGTAGGGGGCTTATGGTAAATAATACATCGGGGACACTCCTTTATCACTTGACGTGATAAAGTGGCTTTGTAAAGTCCTGGCGTTTACATGAAATTTGGCATGAAAATCTTTTGCTAAGTCAACAGAAGAAGCATGGAGCGCCCACTCAGCACGAGTGTGTGCATCAGCTAGGGCATTACCCTTTGTCAGTGGTCCTGGGAGGCCCGTATGTGCTCGAATATGCATTGGAAAAAAGGGTTCCTTGCGTTGCCATATAAGGGACTCTAGCAGGGTAAAGGGAGCTAGAACAGAACTGGTAGCCTTTATTGTACCAACCGCTTCCAATATTTTTAAAGCATTTATTACATAGGCTGAATCTGATATTAAATTAAAGGGACAGGAGAAAGCTTTAAATACTTCAATTACAATCATCAACTCAACAATCTGTGGGTTACCGGGGACAAATTGATGCTGCACGGGGTCTTGGTTACCTGCAACGTATACCCCGCATCCTGTTTTGGAGCCATCCATAAAAATATTTATAGCCCCTCTAATAAGCTTTCGGGCAGTTACCTTTGGAAAAATCACTGGATGTTCCTTTACAAATCTTAGTAGAGGGTCTTTGGACAAATGATTATCAATATCTCCTGGAAACATGCATCTCAAAATGGACCAATTATCAATAGTGGCACATAAAGTCTGAACTTGGTAGGCACTGTAGGGAACAATGATGGAGTGCGGATAAACTCCAAAAAATTGTAAACTGTGTTGAACTCCTTGCAGAGCTAAGTCTGCTACCACCTCAGGGTAATACTCCAGCGTCTTTCCGGGGGAAACATGAGAATGTAACCACATCAACGGCCCCTTTTGCCAAAGTACCCCAGTTGGTTGGGTCTCAGTGGGAAGAATGCATAAATCAAAGGGTTGGCCATCTTGTAGCCTGTTTAAACAGGCGGCACTTAAAGCCTCCTCCACCCTTTTGAGAGCAAATCGGGCGCTCTCAGTCAGGTGTCGTGGGGAGTTTAAATCTATACCTCCTTTTAGCATATCAAATAAGGGTTTTAATTCATAATTTGGCAATTTTAAATACCCCCTTATCCAATTAATATCCCCCAACAATTTTTGAAAATCATTTAAAGTCTTTAAGTTATCTTTTCTCAGGGTCAATTTTTGGGGCATGATCGACCTGGGATGTATCTTGGCTCCCAGATACTCCACCACTCTGCCTGTTTGTATTTTTTCTGGCGCCGGATAAAGACCCTGTTCCCTTAAGGCAAAAACCAATTCTGCATAGGCCTTTTGTAACCCAGCCTCTTCCTTATGAGCTATCAAAATGTCATCCATATAATGGACCACCCTGAATTTTGGATGCCTTTTTTTTAACAGGAGCTATAGCCCTGCCAACAAACAGCTGACATGTAGTGGGGCTGTTGGCCATACCCTGAGACAGCACGACCCACTCATATCTTTGGTCAGGTTCCTCATGGTTACAAGAGGGCACAGTAAAGGCAAAGCACTCACAATCAGTGAAATGCAAGGGGATAGAAAAGAAACAATCTTTTATGTCTATTACTATAATAGGCCAATGGGCAGGAAGTGCGGAAAGCAAAGGTAACCCTCTTTGTACAGGGCCCATAATTTGCATCTGTGCGTTTATGGCACGCAAATCATGAAGTAATCACCATTTACCCGACTTCTTTTTTATCACAAATATTGGAGTATTCCATGGTGAAACTGAGGGTCTCACATGGCCCAGGGCTACTTGTTCTTCTACCAGTTTATGAGCGGCTGAAAGCTTTTCGGAGGATAAAGGCCACTGAGCTACCCATACCAGTTCCTCCGTCTTCCAGGTAATGGGAACTTGATCCTCAGCGGCCCCTATGAAAAACCCAGCCCATGTCTATCAAGTTTTTGGTGGACATCAATAGGCTCTTTATGGCCTTGCAAGTTTTTTCCCAGTCCTTGCCCTGGGCAGTAGCCCATTTGTAACATCATTTCCTTTGAGGTAGGAGAATATTCATTACTAAGGCAAAATCCCATCTCTTTTAGTAAATCTCAACCCCACAGGGAGACAGGCAATTCTAAAACATAAGGCTGGATGTTTCCAGAGTGTCCTTCTCCATCCTTCCATTTGAGGGGTCTTGCACTTAGGTCAGGAGCTTTGGCATAGCCCAACCCTCTCAGGGTTTGTTCTGAGGCCTGTAATGGCCACGCTCTCGGCCAATCCTTTTTTGCAATAATGCTACGATTGGCCCCTGTGTCTAACAGTCCTATAATCCTTTTTCCTTCAATCTCCAGTTCAAGCATGGGTCTCTGGTCTAAATCCAGGGCTAAGTACACTGACTCAATTCTCGAGGAGCCAAAACCCTTTCCTCCTCTCTCAGACTGTATGGCAGGAAATTTTTCATGTAGACTAGGCAGGAGTAACAATTGGGCAATTCTGTCTCCAGGGGAAATTGCTACAATGCCTTTTGGAGCTTCTACCATGATTTTAACTATACCTGTATAATCTGGGTCAATAACTCCTGGGTGAATTTTAAGCCCTCTAAGGGCAACGGAAGACAGGCCAATTAGTAACCCCACTGTGCCCCGTTCCAAAGGACCTTGAAAATCTGACTCTACTAACTGAACGCCCATTTGCGGGATTAGTACGAGTCTGGTGGTGGTGCGGAGGTCCAGTCCCGCTGAGCCTGTAGTGGCTCTCCGCGGTTCTTGGGATGCCTCAGGGTAGGCCATCCTTCTTGGGAAATTTCCTCGTTTGGGCTCTCCATTGCCCCATACATTTGCGGGCCCTGGGGACGGGGGCCCCCCTGCCCATTTTTTGGCTGCGTGATGGGGCCCAAGGGCTGGCTGTTAACATCTTTGACTGATCTACATTCATTGGCCCAATGCTTTCCTTTTCTACATCTGGGGCACAGCCCTGGCTGTTTGCCCGTTGTAACATCTCCAGCTCTTCCGGTTCCTTTTCTCTCTGGACAATCTCTCTTGAAATGACCAGCCTTTCCACACTTGAAGCATTCTCCAGATGTCACTCCAGAGTTCCCCCCCCCCTGCCTATTTGAATACTGGAGTACTGCGGCGGCAAGGCCTGCATTAGTTCGAGGTCCTCCCAGCTCTCTGCACACTTTCATCCATGCCTCCAACCCTCTATGTTTATACCGGGTAATGGTGGCTTTACATTCTTTGGTGCATTGCTCATAGACTAATTGTTTTATAAGAGGCATGGCCATGTCAGGGTCCCAAAAAATTCTGCCTGCTGCTTCCACCATTCTGGCCACAAAATCCGAAAAAGGCTCGGTAGCCCCCTGCAGGATCTTGGTGAGATTGCCACTAACTTCCCCCTTATTTGGTAGTGATTTCCACGCCTTAATGCAAACATCATTTATCTGTTGATACACTTCAGGGGGATATCCTGTCTGAGCATTAGCAAAGCGGCCTTGTCCTAAGAGCATGTCTCTGTCCCAAGCCTGGCGTCTGTTCGCTTGATTGATGGCTGCCTGTTCATTACAAAATTCCAGCATAAATGCCCTCCAATCCAAGTATTGGCCTGGACTCAAACATGCCCGTGCTAGGCTCACCCAATCAGAGGGGGTCATGCAATATCTCTTTATAGCTTCCACTTGAGCTACGGTAAAAGAGGTTGTAATCCCATACGTCCGAACAGACTCAGCCAGGGACTTAATTACTTTAAATTCTAGAGGCTCATGGAATCTCTGTTGATTATCGTCTTGAAAAACTGGGAAGGCTAGTTCTGCTCGAGCAGTTCGCCAAGTGTCCGGGCAAAACGTATGCCCATTGGCTCCATGTTGATATGGAGGAGGATCTAAAGGGGTCTGACCGGAAGTTCTTTCTAAGTCCTCATTAAGCACAGGTTGGTTTAGCTTACGTTCCCCCTTTTTTATACGGCTCCTTTTCATCTGTTGAATAAGTGCTCTCACTTCTTCCTCCTCTAACTCGCTGGAACTTCCTCATTCCGATTTTAGCTCGGACAGATCTGGGTATAGTCGCCCCCTTTTGCTCTGTTCACTGTCTCCCTTTTCACTGATCGCCTTCTCTGACCTCTCCTCCTGTAACTGCTCCAATGCTGACTGTCCATTTTCTATAACCTCACAGCAGCGCTGGTCCTCCAGGCAGCCCCTAATCAATTTCCAAATGGGGCGGACTCCTGTCTTTAATGTGCCCTGTTCATAGGCAAAATCCAAATCCTTCCCTAATTTGTCCCATGAGGCTACTGTAAGGCTCCCGGACACTATGAACAAGGAGCCACAATATCGCATTCATCAAGGAACCTCTGTAAGGTACCCTTCTTTAACTTTAGTCCTTTCGAGCATAGTAGCTCTTCCAGGGCCAGAAAAATTGGATTTGACGTCGCGGTGCCCATCTCAGTTATTAAAAATTTTATTTTCTTTTACTTTCACTTTAGGCCTGTATATTATTTCTTCCCGGGTTCCCGCTCTCTCTTTATCTACAGAGAAGAGCCCCGTATTATGCCCGCTTTAATCGCGGATTCCCACTTACCTGGGAACTTACTAGTGCACCACCCTGACTGCCAGGAGTTCTGAATCCCTTGTGGAGTTAGTTCCCCGTACGGGCCACCATTTGTGGTGACCACCTCCACCAGCAAGGAAGACAAAACCCGGGATTCTTCTCAAAGCAGTTTATTCAGGAACCTTGTCTGCAAGCTTCTCCCCGCCCTGCACCAAACTCTGGTTATAAGCCTCCTAGATGGCCAATCCCGAGGTGCCACGCGGCATATACTAATAGGGTTGTAAACATGGAAGCAAGCCAGTACCCAAGCCATAGCCATATAAGGAGTTGTTTTTCACAGAAAGCACTCACCATCGGGAAGGCGGAAGGTAGAAGCCAGTGCCATCTTTGGTCGCAGCCCCTGAAGCTCTCCACAGGAGTGGTAGGGGGAGGTCGCAAGGTGCTGACCTGTGGGCAGCCACTAACTTGTGCTTCTGGTAGAATCTGTAGGCTGTGGTTCTGTGTGCAGCGTTCAGCAATGGTGCGAGGGATGTGCCTGATTTGCTGGCTTTCTGTGCTCTTTGCTCCTGGCCCAGACCAATGCTCCTACAGCAGCAGAGTCTTTGAGGTCGCCATCCCTGGTGCATCGACCTACTCTTCTCTCTGCTCTCTCTGCCCCGACTTCTCTCCGGGGCTGCCCTGCCTCCGCTGCACAAGTGCTCTAGCCCCTATGTGCCCCTGGCTGCAGCAGATATGTACCCCCTCAGCCACACCCTGTCCTCCACTGGGTCACACCTTCTCCCTCCCTCAGCCACGCCCCCATCCCTGGCTTTGTGCTGTCCTGACTCTGCCCTAAGTCTACCAGGCTATGGCAGAAGCAGGCTCACCTCAGGTCCGGGCTTCCCTCCAACCCCAGCAGCTTCCCGGGGGGGGGGGATCGAATCTCCCCTCAGCCCAAATGCTGGGGGACTCTTCTCCATCCACCCCACACACCAAGCAGGTGCAAGATGTCCCTCTACGTGTGTGTGTGTGTGTGTGTGTGTGTGTGTGTGTATGTGTGTGTGTGTGATTGTTGGGGATACCTACCTCGCAAGGACTCAGAACAATTTAAAAAATTAGTACAAAGAACCCTGTGTAATGGACTCAGCACAATGAGCCTTTTGAAGGACTCAGCACATAGCAACCTTTGGGATTCTCATGGTAATCTAATAAGATAAGACATGCCATTTTAACATCACTAAACTTACATATCATAGTATTATGACATCATATGTCATAGTGACATTATAGACATATTGTGAATGCCTATTCTGTGATTTCATTCTATTTTAAGTGAGCAAAATTGGTGGATATCAGAAATCCATTGTGACCTCAAAGCCATTGTGACATGAAAAGCACTTTGTGACATCACAGTGCCATTGTGATAGTAACCTGTTGTATCATCACAAACTGGTCCTGTCCATTGTGACCTCATCACCAAGGTGACATCACAAAGCCATTGTGATATCACATTGCTGTTGTGACATTACAATCACCTTGAGACCTCCCATGACAGCTTTAGCACCTTTGAAAAAACACATGACCTTTGTGATTGTGAAATGTCAATTGAGATCAGATATGCCAAAGAAATATCACAAAGTATCTACAATATAATCATGGGTATGACATCACAATGTCATTGTGACAATATCAGCTCATTGTGACATCACAAATCTGTAATGACATCATACCGCTATGATATCACATAGTCATTGTGACATCATATATACATTCTGAATGACTATTATGTGATTTCATTACATTTCAAATGTGGCATGTGGGTTCATATCAAAAACACATTTTGACCATAACCATTGTGACATCACAATCCGTTTGTGATGTAACATTGAAATTGTGATATCTCTAAACAACTGTGACAACTCAAACATGTCCTGTCCTCAAAAGTTTTGTGACATGTTGCCACTGTGTTATGTTAGCCCCATTGATAGCTCAATCTATTTTCGACCTCATATTATTTCAGGAATGACATGAAGTATTAGAAATATACTTTGACATCATGAGCATAGTGACATCATACTGCTAGATGTAATGACCATTGTGTCATATTGTCACATCACAAACCTGTTCTGACTTCATCACATTTGTGCCAACAAATGCTTTGGAATCCTCACAAGCCCATTCTAAATTTATATACTCATTGTGAGTTAATGATAATTGAGGTCTGGAATGCCATTGTCACATCATCAATCTACTGCAACATCACAAAACAATTTTGAACTCGTCACTATTATGGCATCACCAATTAATTAGAATTTGACATCATATTGCAATTGTGATATTACTGTACCATCGTGCTTTCACAAACCTATTATGACCTAATCACATCTTAGAAAATGCATGGCCTTTGGGACATCAAGCTCCTTCTGTGAATTTGTATCATCATGAACTTGTAGCAATAGTTTTGACATCATTAACCCATTTTTATATCATTAATATTTTGACAACCAAAACCTGTTAGGAACTTAAGCACATGGCGTTTGTGTCATGACAGTTCATTTGTATAGGTCATGGTGAATTCATTCTCATGTCCTCACTGTAAACTAATAGCAATTAAGATCTGACATACCATTGTGACATCACAAACCATTTGTGCCATCATCACCAGTGTGATATCAATCATTATGACACCATCAGCACATTATGACATCAACAAGCTACAGTGACCTCATAGCATTATGACATCGCATTGCCATTTTGTGGTGTTAGACACCTTGTTAATGTATATACTGTGATTTCATTCTATTTAAAATGTGGCATGTCAGTTGATATCAGAAACACATCGTGACCTCATAACCATTGTAACATTATAAACCCTGTGTGACGTCATAACTGGTGTAACATCACATTGTTGTTATGACATCTTTAGCTTATGGTGTCAACACAAAATGGCACTGACATTATAATATTTGCCATTATGTCATTGTGATATCATAGTCACATTATGAATGCCTAATCTGTGATTTCATTGCATTTGAAATGTGGCATGTGGGTTGATATCAGAAACTCATTTTGATTTCACAACCATTGTCACATCAAAATCCCTTTGTGACATCAATTTGGCAATGTGACATCACAATGGCAATGGGATGGAACTAAGGCACCATGATATCAAAATGGTCATGAACACACAATGGGTTTCTGATATCAACCGACATGCCTCATTAGAAATAGAATCAACAACATAATAGGCAAACGCAATGTCTATGACATCAGAATAAAAATGTGATGTTGCAATGCTATTATGTCATTGTAGTTTTACATGTCAAAATGAGCTGATGGTGTCACAATGGCAACATGATGTCACAATTTTAATGTCAGAAAGGATTTGTTATGTTTCCTTAGTATGTCTGATGTCAGTTGTCATTAGTTCCCCATGAGGTTATGGATACAAAACAGGTTCTGTGATGTCATAGAGGCCATGTGTGTTTTCAAAAGTGGTTATAAGTTATAATAGTTTTGGACTGGCACAATATGATCCATAACGTCACAATGGAATGAGATATACCTTTGGGTTTTTGATGTCACAGTGGTGATGAGGTCACAATGGCTTTGTGATGTCACAGTTTGTTTGTAATATCAGAATGATATATCCAATTTCAATTACTCATAATTCAATATGAGGATACGAATTGATAGAAGAAGCTTCATAGTGTGAGGTCATACTATGTGAAAACCCAATAGGACAGTGATTTCACAATGACGATGTGGTGTCTCAACATCATGTTATAATAATGTTCTGATGTCACAATTGGTGATGCCATACTGATGAGGAGGTCATAACTTAGTGATAACTTCTGTGATATGCTGCCATTAGGATATTTTAGGCTTTTAGTAAGCTTATAATCTGTTCTGAAACTTATAATTCAGGTATGACATATGATGTCAGAAATTGACTCTGACATCATGAACATTGTGACATCATGACCATTGTGACATCACATTGATAGACATCAAGACGGTGGTGGCACATTATGAACTCATATCTGTTAGGACTTCATCATATTTGTGAAACACATGATTTTAGAGAAAACACAGTCCCTTTGTGAACTCATATCTTCATTATGAATTAGTGACATTTGAGATCTGGCATGCCATTGTGACATTTCCAACCAATTGTGACAGCACAAACCTATTATAGTAGAAAAACATTGTGATCTAATAGCCATTGTGATAGCACAATCCCTTTGTGACCCCACATTTCCATAGTGATAACACTAACCCACTGTGAAATTCCAATCCTCTCAAACCAAATCCAGGTATGAAATGTGATACTCAAATCCAATGTGACATCTAGATCATGGTGACATCACACTGATAGATGTTATGAGCATTTTGTCACATTCTGACAACACACACCTGTTAGGACTTCATCACTTTTGTGAAAATACATGCCTTTGGATACATCAGAGTCCCTTTGTGAGCTAATGTACTCATTGTGAGTTAATGGAAATTGAAATCACATGTGTCATTTTGATATAACCAACCCATTGTGACATCACACACTTCTTGTGAACTCATCAGTGTGGCATGACAAATTATGATATCAAAACATTATTGTCATCATATTGCATCATCACATTGCCATCGTGATATCACTGTCCCATTGGGTTTTCAAAAACCTAGTATATCTTCATAGCATTTTAGAAAATTCATGGCCATTTATACTTGTCTTTTTCTGTGAACTCATATCCTCATTGGACATGTGAAATTGGACATGCGATTATGAGATGTGACTTCACAAAACTATTTGATATCATCACCAATGTGTCATCACAAAACCACTGTGTGCTTTCATTGCCATTTGACATCACTATCACATTGTGATATCGCAAACCTATTAGGACCTCTTATCACCATTGAAAAAACATGCCCTTTGTGACAACACAGTCCCTTTGTGGAACTATACCCTTATTATGAACTGACAATTGATATCAGACATGCCAATTTAACATCATGAACCTTTTGTGACATCACCAGAGTGTCATAACATTGTCATTATGACAGCATCAACTACTTTTGATATGACAAAACTACAATGACAAGATAGCATTATGAGATCACATTGTCATTGTGATGTTATATTGTAAATGCCTGTTTTTAACATTTTTTTTGTCAGTCGTGGGGCTTGAACTCTGGGCTTGGGTGCTATCCCTGCTCTTCAGCTCTAGGCGAGCGCTCTATCGCTTGAGTCAGAGCCACTTCCTGTTTTCTAATGGTTTTTATTGGGAATAAAATTCTCATAGACTTTCCAGCGTGAGCTGGCTTTGAACCGCGATCCTCAGATCTCAGCCTCTGGAGTAGCAAAGATTACAGGCGTGAGGCACCAGCGCCCAGCTTTTTCATTCTATTTCAAATTTGACCTGCCTGTTAATATCAGAAACATAATGTGACCTCATAACCATTGTAACATCATAAATCAGCAATGACATCAAATTGTCATTATGACACCATCAGCTCATTTTGACATAACCAAACGACAATGGCATCATAGCATTATAAATCACAGTGACATTGTTACATTCATAGACTTAACAGTGTGAAGGCCTATTCTGTGAATTCATTCTATATCAGAAACCCATTTTGACCATATAACAATTGTGATATCACAACCCTTTGTAACATCACATTGCCATTGTGATATCATTAACCTGGTGTGCCATCACAAACCAGTCCTGTCCTTATAAGTTTTGTGACATACTGCCATTGCCATATATTAGGCCCTTTGTGAGCTCATAATCTGTTTTCAATCTGATATTTCTGGTATGACAGGTGATATCAGAAATCCCCAGTGACATCAAACTGCCAGATGTCATGACCATTTTGTCACATTGTGATCTCACATTTCTAACAAAACATGCCTTTGGAGACATTACAGTCCCTTTTTGAACTCATATATTCATTGCCAATTAATGAGAGTTGAGATCTCCCATGCCACTCTGACATCATGAACCCATTGTGACATCACAAACTTATTGTGACCTCATCACGAGAATGGCATCAACAACTAATTGTTACATCAAATCATTATTTTGACATGATATTGTGGTATTGCTGTTGTGATATCACTCTCCCATTGTGTTTTCACAAACCTGTTATGGCCTCATCAGATCTTAGAAAATTCATGGACTTTGAAACTTCAAGCTCTTTCTCTGTACTCATGTACATATGTCCTCTAAGGCAAGGAGACAAACCATCGAGTCACATTTAATATAATAAACCATTTTTCACTAGAAAGGGGACTGTGATTAACTTATCCTGGACTGGATACCCAGGTTCAAGAGCAGCCTTGACCACCAAACCTCAGACCTCCAATGGGCAACCCCACCCTTTCTTAATTGTTCTGCAAACCACAAACCACAAAATTATGATTTCCAAAGCTCCAAAGCTCAATGGGCAAGGATTTTTACTTTTCCATTCTTCCCTCCTTCTCTACAGACCTGTCATTCCTTCCTGGTCTCTCCCTTTTTCCCTTCCACCACTTCCTTCTTCTCTTCAAGCCTCTCTACTCTCCACAGGCCTGCCCTACTTTGCCCCAGTGACCAATTGCCAAACTTCTGCTCTCCCTCAGCTTCCTCCCTTCTCAGGTTTTTCCTTTCCTGCTGTCTCACAACTTTCTTCCATCCAGGTAACTCCCATTTTTATCTCGCCTTACAATGCCCTGAAAATGCAACTTATATTTAGGTTGTACCCGTCCTCCCTCCAATGGATCTCAAGCTTAACAGTTTTCAGCCATCACTTCCAAAACTGCCCAAAGCTCAATCACTTCTTGACAGCTCACCGTGTGAGGCTTGACACCTCCATCTTTGGCGGCATTCCCCACACTCTCCGGAGGGCCAAGCCAAGAATTTACAATGAATATCGGCTCCCACAGATAATTCTGGCCCCACTGGTTATTGTAGTATCCTCATAGTGAATCAGAAGAAATTGAAATTGTATATGTCACTGTTATATTACAAACTTGATGAGACATCTTTAACTCTTTGTGACCTCATCACCTCGGAGACATCACAAACTCATTGTGTTATCACATTGCCATTGTACCAACATGATCACATTGTGAAATCCAAAAACTATTATGAACTCAGAAGTTTTGAAAGAAAGCATGGCCTTTGTGACATGACAGGCTTTTTGTGTACTAATATCCTCATGTTGAGCTAATGACAATTGAGATCAGACATGGCATTTTAACATCGCAAAACCTTTGTGACATCATCACCAGTGTAACATCACATTGTCATTATGATAACATCAGCCTATCATGACATCATAAAACAACAATGATCTCAAATCACATGTAATTGTAATGTCACAGATACATTGGAATGCTTATTCTGTGATCTCATTCTATTTCAAATATTGCTGGTGGGTTGATATCAGAAATACATTGTAACCACATAAGCATTATAATATCACAATACCTTGATGACACCACATTGCCATTATGATATCACTAACCCACTGTGACATCACAAAACAGACATACTCATAAATTTTTTGACATGCTGCCAGTGTGATCTCTTTGGCCTCTCTGAGATCATAAATTGTTTAACTCATAATACTTCAGGCATGACATGTGATATCAAAAATCCACTGTGATATCATGACCACTGTGACATCACACTGCCAGATTTCTTGACCATTGAGTCACATGAGGACAACACAAACATGTTAAGACTCATTACACTTGTGCCAACATATGCCTTTGGACACATCATTTTCCCTTGTGAACTTATATATAAATTGTCAATTAGAGATCTGGCATGAGATTGTGACATCACCATCCCATTGTGAAATCACCAACCTATGTGACCTCATCACCTGTATGGCATCACCATTTGTAACTTGAAAACAATACTATCTCATGTAATGGTAGCATCACATTGCCAATGGGATATCTCTGTCTCATTGCATTTTCACCAGCTTATTATGACCTCATGATATTTTGCAAAATTCATGGCCTTTCTGACTTCTACCTCCTTATGTGAACTCATATCTTCATTGTGAGCTAGTAGAATGAAATTGGACCTGTAAAGGTAATATTATACATTCATATTGACATCACTATCCAAGTGTGCCCTTATCACCACTTGACATAACAAACCCATTGTGACATCATATTGCCACAGTGATATCATGATCACCGTGTGACATCCCAAAACTCTTGTGATCGCTTAGCACCTTTGAAAAAGCACATGGTGTTTGTGATATCATGGTCCCTTTGGGTAACAATGTTGTCATTATGAACAAAGACAACTGACACCAGACATGCCAGTGTACCATGATAAACGCTTTGTGACATCATCTCCAGAGTGAGATTACATTGTTGTTATAATATCATCAGCCCATTGTTACATCCCAAAATGACAATGACATCATGGCATTATGACATCACATTTTCATTGTGAATTCCTAGAGATAATGCGATTGCCTATTCTGTATCACAAATATGGCATATAGGTTGATTTCAGAAACCCATTTTGACCACACCATCATTGTGACATTACAATCCCTTTTTGACCTCATATTGACATTGTGATATCATTAATGCAATGTAACATCACAAAACTGTCTGGTCCTCATAAATTTTGTAACAAGCGACTACCTTGGCCGGGCTGGATGCGGAGAGCTAAATTCAGTCTCAACCATGAACCCTCAGACCTCCAAAGAGCAGTTCAGCCACTTGTTAACTGGTCTGCAAACAACCAACCGCCAAAATAATGATCTCCAAAGCTCCACACTTCAAAAGACAAGGCTTTTTCCTTTCTCTTCATTCTCCTTCTCTATAGATCTGTCCTACCTTTCAGGTCTTTTCATTTTTTTCCTTCCACCATTCCATTATTCTTTTCAGGCTGCTCTGCTCTTGACAGGACTGCCCTGACTTGTCCAGGTGGCCAGTTGCCGTCCTTCACCTCCTGCTCTCTCTCAATTTCCTCTCCTCCCAGGTCTTTGCCCTCCAGCAGTCTCATCACTTCTTTCCATCCAGGCCTTTAACCTTTTTCTCTCCCCTTCTCTTGCTCTGAAAATGCAGCTTATATATAGGCTGTACCCTTCACCAACAGCAATAATTTCTTGCCTTCCAGTTTTCAATGATCACTTACAAAATGTCCATGTCCAATCACTTCTTGGCAGCTGACCATGTGGGGCTTGACATCCTATCTCCTTCAGCAGCATGTCCTGCCCCCTCCAGTGTCATGCACTCCCCCATTCAATTGGTCCAGACTAGGAGGCCATGATGACTATCTGTTCCCGTGGATTATAGGGGCACTGCTGTTTATTACAGTGTCCTCATGGTCAACTAGTAGTTATTGAAATTGGACAAACAATTGTGATATTACAAACTAGTGACAGAACTAATCCATTGTGACCTCATCACCACTGTGCCATTACAAACTTATTGTGACTTCACATTGTTGTTTTTGATACCAAGATCACATTGTGACATTTCAAATCTATTATAACCTCTTACAACATTTGAAAAATACATAGCTTTGTGATATCAGAGTCTCTTTGTGTACCCAAAGCCCCACTGTGAAATATTGACAATTGAGAATCAGACATGACATTTTGACATCCAAAACAGTTTGTGAGATCATCATAATTGTGACATCACATTATCATTTTTATACCATCTACTCATTGTGAAATCACAAAACTAAAATGATATGATAGAATTATAACTTCACATTGTCATGGTGACATCATAGACACATTATGAATGCCTTTTCTGTGATTTCATTCTATTTCAAATGTGGCATGTAGGTTGATATCATAAACAAATCAGGAACTCATAATCGTTGTGACATCACAATCCCTTTGTATATCATGTTGCCATTGTGATATTACTAACCCGCCATGATATCACAAACCTATCCCCTCATGATAACTTTTGTGACATGCTGCAATTCTGGTACCTTAGGCCTTATTGTCCCCATAATCTGTTGTTGACCTCATTAGATTTCACATATGACATTTAATATCACAAATTCCCAGTGACATCATGACCATGGTTGCATCATACTGCCAGATGTCATATCCATTGTGTCAAATTCTGACATCACAAACCTTTTAGGATTTCAATATATGTGTGACAACACATACTTTTGGAGAAACCACAGTCCCTTTGGGAACTCATATACTCATTGTAAGTTAGGACAAATGAGAATCATCATGTCATTGTGACATGCCCAACACATCACCAATATTTTGTGACCTCACCACCAATGTGGAATCATCAACTAATTGTGACAACAACAAAAAAATATTTTGACATGATGTGATGAGTTGACATTGTCATGGTGATATCACTGTCCCATTGTTCATTCACAAACCTATAATGACCTCCTAACATTTTTAAAAATTCATGTCCATTAGTACTTCCAGCTCATTCTGTGAACATGTATGCACATTGTGAAATAGTAACAATTGAAAATGGAATTGTGTTTGAGATATTACAAAATCATTGTGACATCAAAACCCATTGTGACCTCATCACAACTGTGTATCATAAAGCTATTATGACCCCTAAGTACCTTTGAAAACACACATGGCATATGTGACATCATAGTCCCTTTGTGTACCCATATCCTCATTGTGAATACATGAAGATTGAATTCATATATGCCATAGTAACATCACAAACACTTTGTGACCCCATCACCAGTGGGACAACACATATTCATTATTACACAATTACCTCCTTGCAACACCACCAATTTACAATGACCTCATAGCATTATGACATTTATTGTCATTGTGATGTCATAGACACATTGTAAATGCCTATTCTCTTATTTCATTCTATTTCAAATGTGGCATGTGGGTTGATGTCAGAAATATATTGTGATCTCATAAATATATGGCATCACAATCACTTTGTGACAACACAGTGCCATGGTGATATCACTAACACACTGTGATATCACAAACCTGCCCTGTCCTCATAAGTCTTGTGATGTGCAGCAACTGTGATGTCTTAGACCCTTTACAGCTCGTAATCTGTTTTCAATCTTATAATATTACAGTTTTGATATATGATACCAGAAATCCACTGTGACAACATGACCATTGTGACATCACACTGACAGACATCATTGTGTCACACTGTGACATCACAATCCTCATAGGACTTCATAACATTTGTGAAAACATGACTTTGGAGATACCACAGTCTGTTGTGAACTCATATTCTCTGTGATTTCATGACAAATGAGATATGTTATGCCATTTGGATATCACTAATCAATTGTGACATCATAGACCCCTTACCGTATGGCATCACCAATTAATTGTGACATCAAAACCTTTTGTGATGTCACAATGTGACATGATGATCATGATATCTGTCAGTGTGATGTCACAATGGTCATGATGTCACAGTTGATTTGTTATCTCGTCATATATGCAATATGAGATTGAAAAAATTATGAGGGCAAAAAGGTCTAAGATATCACAATGTCAGCAAGTCACAAAAGTTATGAGGACAGGAGAACTTTGTGATGTCACATTGTGTTAGTGATATCACAATGGTACTGTGATGTCACAAAGTGATTATGATGTCAAAATGTTTTGTAGGCACAAAATTGTATTTCTGATATCAACTCTCATGCCACATTTGAAATACAATGAAATCACAGAATAGGCATTCACAATGTGTCTATGATGTCAAAACGAGAATTGTCATAATGCGATTCTGTCATTGAGTTTGGTGATGTCACAATGAGCTGATGCTCTCATAATGAAAATGTGATGTCACACTGTTTAGGATGTCACAAACACTTTTTGATGTTATAATGGCATGTCTGATCTCAATTGTCATTACTTAACAACAAGGTTATGGATACACAAAGGGACTGTGATGTTGAAAAGGGCATGTGATTTTCAAAAGAGCTAAGAGGTCATAATAGATATGAGATGTCACAATGGAATCATGACAATGTAACAATGACAATGTTATCACAATGGCTTTGTGATGTCGTGGTGGTGATGATGTCAAAATGGGTTTGAGGTATCACAATCAAATTTACAATTTCAATTGCTACTAGTTCACAAGGAGGATACTGTAATAATCAGCAGGGCCCGATAATCTATAGGGTCTGATAATCAGCATGGGCCCATCTCCTGGCCAGCTGGAGAGGACAAAGAATGCCACCAAAGAAGGTGAGGCATCCTGTGGGCGGGACTGGTGCATTAATCATCATGTGTTGAGCTGTTGAGAAGTGATTGGGCTGTGGGCAGTTTGGAATGTGATCGTTGAAAACAGGCAGTTGAGGTAGAGAAGGGGTACAGACTTTATATAGGCTGCTTGTTCAGAGCAATAGAAGGTGAGAGAAAAAGGAAAAAGTCCTGGAAGGAAAGAAGTGGTGTGATAGCCTAAGGGGAAAGACCTGGGTGGAGAGGAAGTTGAGGGAGGCCAGAAGGTGAAGGATGGCAACTGACGAGCCTTGCAAAGCAGTTCAGGTCTGTGGAGAGTGGAGAGTCCTAAAGAGAAAAAGGAACTAGTAGATGTGAAAAAGGAAAAGACCTCGAAAGAAGTATAGGTGTGTAGCGAAGGAGAGATAAAGAGAAGAGGAAAAGAGGCTTTCCCTTTAATGTTTGGAACTTTGGATATTGTAATTTTGGGGGTTGGTGGTTTGGATAACATTTATTATATAAAACATGTCTCGATGGATTTTCTTGAACTATAGAGGTCCTTATTTTTGAAGACTCCATCGAGATAATCCATTTGGATTGCATCAGGCATTGGCCCCAGGGAAAAATCCCCATAGGTGAGAGTGTCAGCCTTCAGGGTTGAGAGTCTATCTCGAGTGTTTGTCTCTGGAGGTCCAACATGGACAAAAGTCATTTATGTACCTCTAGAGGTGCCAGCTTGTTTTGAAATCCTCTGGAATCTATTTGTGGCTTCCTTGGGACACCATCTGGAACCTACTTGAGAGATAATGTAGGGCTTCCATGGGAAGGCATCTGGAACCTCACCAAGAGTAAATCTGCGACTTCCTTGAGAAGCCATCTGAGACCTACACTGGAGGTCATCTGAGGCCTTCTCCAGGGGCCATCTTGGACTTTCTCGAGAGGCCAACTGGGGCTTCCTCAGGAGGCCACCTGAGACCTCTTCAAAAGTAGTCATTGGGGCTTTCTTAAGAGGCAATCTAGAACCACCTCCTGAGGTCATCTGGAGCTTCTCTGGGAGGTCATGTCAGGCTACCATGATGAGAAATCTATGACCGTCTTTGGACATCATCTGGGACTTCCTTGAGAAGCTATATAGGACCTTCTCTGGAGGTCATCTGTTGCTTTCTCAAGAGGATTATCTGGAACTTCCTCTGGAGTTCATATGTGGCCTCCTTGAGTGGCCATCTGGGAGCTACTTGAGAGGTAATGTCAGCCTCATTGAAAAGACATCTGGAAACTCCTTTGGAGGTCATCTGACACTTCTTTGGGAATCCATTTGGAACCTCCATGAGAGGTCATCTAGGGCCTCCTAGGGAGGACATATGTGACATCCTCCAAAGGTCATCTGTGGCCTCCTCAAGAGGCAATCTGGGACGTTCTCTCTGTCATCTGGGACCTCCTGTAAAGTTCAACATTGAGAGGTATGGGACATGTGGGTTAAGTGTCTGTGGATCTTGGTCTTTGTGTGTATGCTGATAGTTCTATCTGTGTCCTGTATGCACCTGTTTACTCCTTTTCTTAGGATGGTAGAACAAGGCCTTAGGTTGTCATATCCAAAAAATATTCTACCCCAGGTTTAAAGAATCCCTCAGAGGAAGATGCATTGATGTACTCTCTCCCCTATTCTTTGTCATCAGCAACTCTAATAAGACCTCCCACACCAAAAGTGGTTACTTGTACCAGACTAATGTGGTACAATGTGGTATGTTACCCTTATTACCCTTGAGAGAGGAACATGGAGGAGATGGTGGGCAGGACCCATTTTTAATATATGTTCCCTTTACAAGTAGTATCCTGTATAACTGGAAACAGAAAAATCCATCCTTTTCAGAAAAAAACAGGGGCTCTTACCTCATTAGAGACAGTAATTTTCACACACAAGCACACCTGGGATGACTGTCAGCAAATTTTACAGGTGCTTTTCACCTGGTAGAAAAGGGAGTGAATACTGTTGGTGACTTGATAGTGGTCTTTGGACCAGACAGTAGCCCTACAACTGAACCAGATTATTTGGAGCAAGTTTTTCCCGAGACTTACTCAAGCTGAGACTAACAGCAGTCGAGGTATGGAGGTGCTTACCAATTATTTCCAGGTTCAGCTAGCAGGGATATCGCAGTGCCTAGAAAGCCAAGTCTTCAATCTAAGGTGAGTGAGATGGTACTGTTCCCCAGTGAGTTCCCCTAATGCTTTTTCTTGAACTTCTCCCAGAAGCCTATAGGACCTATAGGCTATAGATCTTTTTTTTTTTAATTTAATTTTATTTTATTTGAGAACATACTGTACAGAGGGGTTACAATTACATGGGCAGGATAATGCATACATTTCTTACCAAGCATTGCAGCCTCCTCCTTTGTTTAACCTTCACCTCCCTTCCCAGCCTCCCCCCTCCCCCCCGCCCAATCCTTCCCCCCCTCACACCGACATTGTAAAGCAGGCTATAGATCTTTAAGTCCTGGAAAATCAAAGATCCCTAAATATGACCTTTGTTATGCAGTCAGCCACAGATATTAGAAGAAAGCTTGAAAAGTTAGAAGGTTTTGAGGTAAAGTGGTTGCCCAGTTGGTGTTGGATAAGAGAGACACTCTGAAAAAAAAAAAAAGAGTCTAAGAAGAGAGTTTGGGTTTTGGTAGGAGCACCAGAAAAAGGATCAAGAAACCTTTGGCAAAGACAGCACAATTCATTTGAAAATGGCAGTAGGGAACCTTTAGGACTAGATCAGTGAGCTTAATGCAAGCAAAATGGACATTAGGAAAAGGAATGTCCAAGGCGGAGAATGATAGAAAATGACAGGTTAAGTAAGCACATTAACCACCTGGAAAATGTAAATGACAGGTTAAGTAATCGTATTAACCACATGGAAAATGTGTTCATAGCTTTGGAGAAACATGCAAAGGACCTCTGAATTCCATTAAGAAATTATGGCTATGAAAAAGGAGCTGGGGGGCTGGGAAGGTGGCTCAGTGGTAGAGTGCTTGCCTTGCATGCATGAGGCCCTGGGTTCGAATCCTCAGTACCACATAAGCAAAAAGAAAAAAAGCCAGAATTGGCAATGTGGCTCAAGTAGTAGAGCGCTAGCCTTGAGCTGAAGAGCTGAGGGACAGTGTCCAGGCCAGAGTTCAGGCCCCACGACCGGACCCAAAATAAAAAAGAAAGAAAAAGGAAAAGGAGCTGCATCTGATATAAGAATATATTAGGTTGAAGTACATGTCAATTATAAGCTTTGCAAAGTGTCACCAGAAATTCAAAGCAACAGAGAAGGAAGGAGAGTAGTTAGAAGAGAAGACGGGGAAGCGCTGTGTCATAGAAGATGAGGCCAAGAAAAGAGAACAGGAAAATATCAGGCTCAAGAAAAAGATTGTTTCTCTTCAGAAAGTGTTAAAGGACCACTTGCTTTGATAGAGAATGCCATGGATAGAGAAAGAACATTAGGAATAAAAACAGAAGAGCTAAACCAACAGTTGAAAGATCTGTCACAAAAATACACAGAAGTTGAAAACTAGAAAGAGAAACTACTAGAGTAAAAGCCCCAAAAGACTGCTGAGATCTTCACCATGAATGTAATGCAGAAGCATCGTGTCCCAGTGGAACAGGTGGAGGTGGGAAAAATACCTCTCAATAGCACCTTTGTGAACTTAAGGGAGGAGCTGAAGAGCAAGCAAAGGTGTTGTGAGAAGGAGCAGCAGTTGGCCAGTCAAGGGAACTCTCATGTGACCCTGCCAAAGCACTTGCAGGCTAAAGAGCACATTGAGAAGGAGAGTGGGATCATGAAAGCAAGCTTGAGAGAAAAGGAGAATAAAATGGAAGAAGTCTTCAAGGTTCAGAGTACTCTGCAGGATTTAAAGGAACTAGAGACCATAAGAAACAGGGAAACATCTGAGCTGATCAGGTAGCTTGGGAGGCCAGTCTAAAACAAGTTGGTTATCTAGAGCTCCTAGTCATCAATGTTAAAGGAAGAAGCAAAAACAGTGGTAATAAGTGTGCAAATGTTGACACTAAACTTGTGAAAAATGCATACAGGCTCAAGCTTTCTGTCAGCTTACATTTAGATATTTGCAACCTGGTAAAATGCCCAAGGACACTGCCTAAAACTGTTCTGAAAACCGGTGGAACCTTAGCCTGACAATACTTTGTAAAGTGTGTAGTTAATTTCCAACAGGTAAATGCTGAAATTCTGGAACACATGGAAAGAATTCATATGTGAGGAACCTCAGATGGTGAATTTGGGAAAGTGGACTCCACAGAGGTAAAGCCTGGAAAGTATGGCTATTGGTATCTGTTAGTAATAGTGGACATTTTTTCAGGCTGAGCTGAGACATGTAATAATACCTTGATTTGGTTTCCCCTTAGCTGTAGGGTCCAAAGATGGCCCTGCATTCATGGCCCAAATTCTCAATTATTAACTAATGCCCGAGGAATAAATTGGAAGTTACAATCCATTTATAAGCCTCAGAGTTCAAGCACTAGAAAGATTGAATGTGACCTTAAAGGAAACTTTAACTAAATTAAATACAGAGACTAGCCATGGCTAGGTAAGCCTCCTCCACTTCACTCTCCTTTGAGCAAGATGTAGCCCTTATGCTAAAGGATTCAATGCCTTGAAATACTTTAGTGTAGAACACTCCCTTGGGTTCCTAAAATTAGGAAGGCTATATTAACAGAAATTTCTAACTACAATCTGCAGGCTTTACAACATATTCTTTTACGTACCTATCCTTTGTTAACTAAGGCCCAACGGCCGGATAAGAAAAACTCCACCTGAGGATAAGAAAAACTCCACCTGAAGGGGAGAGACCAAGAAGGTGATGGAACAGCAGGGAAACACCACAGCTCTCTCCAACCAAATACAGTGTTTGGATTTCAATGCTCTGTTTCTCCAAGTGACCCACAAAAAAAAGGCAATTACTCAGAGAGATAAAGGAAGTGCAAAAGGAAAAGGGAAAAACCTACACAGACAGTAAAGTGGGAAGACCCTTCCCCCACCCTTTGTTGGTGATGGGGCTCCAGGTTGCGCAGCTTAAGTGATGGGGTTTTGTGCCAAGCTGATTAAGTGCCCCGGGTCTGGACCCTCTTAGGACCACACATCCACAAGCATCCCAAGTCTCCCAGGAGACTCCCAAGAGCTGGGCCAACCCAGAATATACAAACAGAAATCTCAGAAGGCAGAGCTGGAACAAAGACTCCCCTCACCCTCCCTGGAACAGCGCATTTGCCTGGCTGGTACAAGTAGTCCAGTCCAGTCAGGAGCAGTAGCAGCTGTCAAAAGTGGCAAACGACCCTAGTCTCTCAGGGTGGCCCCTCTGTCCTGCTGGTGCAAATAGCCTAGCCTAACCTGGAACCGCAGCAGCAGCAACAGCTGGCAATGGTGGCAAACCGCCCAGAATTGGGGCACAATGCCTCTTGGCACTTGCCCAGACCAGCCTGGGGCGGCAGCGGTGGCTGAGGTGGGGACAGCTGCAGTGAACAAGTCCACACCCGTGGCAGTTTGTGCCTCTCCATACTGGCCTCCATAAGTGGTCCAGCCTATGCTGAGACAGCAGCAGTGGTTAACACCTGACTTGTGGTGGGGTGCCTGGCTTGCATAAGTGGCCCAGGTGATCCTGGGGCCGTGGCAGCAGCTGTGGCAGTGGCAGCAGCTGTGGCAGCAGCAGTGGCATCAACAGCAGCAGCAAACAACTCTGGACCCGTAGTGGGGTGTGGCACCTCTCCATACTGGTTTGCATAAGCAGCCCATGGTGGCAAATGTGGTGAACAACCCTAGACTTGAGGCAGGGTGTGGTGCTGAGCAACCCCAGAAAAGACTCCTTGGGCTGGCTTTGAACCTGAATACACAGATGTGAGCCTCCTGAGTAGCTAGAATTAAAGGTATTCACACCAGTAGGGTCTTCCTCTTGCAACCCCCCTAACTTTTTCTAAAATAGATAATTTCTTAGTTCATACATGGAATTTAAGCAACTACAAGAGGATCGACATAATACTCTGTATTCTATGTGAGCATAGTGGAATCTAACTAGTTCTCAATAACAAGGTATAAAGTAGAAAAAAACATGGAAATTAAACAGCACTCTGTTGAACAATATATGGATCACAGAAGACATTAAAAAGTTCCTACAATTCAGTGAAAATGAAGATACATCACAAAGAAACCAATGGGATACAGCGAAAGCCGTCCTGAGGGACAGATTCATTGCTCTCATGCACACATCAAGAAAACATAGAACAAGTAAACGATCTTATGATGCAACTAAAACTGCTAGAGAAACAAGAAAAAATTGAACCTAAAGTTGCTAGAGAGAGAACCGAAATAAGAGCTGAAATTTAAGAGACAGAGATTATGAAAATTATAAATAAAATTAATTTTTAAAAGCTGCTTAAAAAAAGTCACTAAAACTGAAGGACCACTGGCAAGAGTAACTAACAAAATAAGAGAGGAGACCCAAATCAATAATATCAGAGATACCACAGGAAAAATTACAACAAACATCCAAGACATCAAAACAATCATAAAGAAATAATTCCAGACTCCACACACAAAGGAAGGAAAATCTAGTAGAGAGGGATGAATTTCTACAAAAATACAAATTGCTATCCCCCCTTTCCTTTTCAGCCATTCTTCTCTACCATGTATGGTGGGGGCAGCAGTTCAGTAAATAAACTTCTTTTCATGCCTGAATAGTGTGTGTTGTTCTCTTCATGGGCTACTTAATGAAACCTACCTATTTAATATACCTTACAAATTGTGCCATGACTGGGATGAGGTTTTTGAATTGGAAATGCTAGAATTTTCTAACCACCCCTTTTCTGCAAACCAAACTGCCTTGAGACACCACGTGAGACTTTTCACCAATACCATTGCTGGCCTTCACATCCACCGTCCACACCAATTCTCTACTCTGGTGAATGAAACTACTCTCCACGACTCTCTGTTACTCAATCTCTGCTCAGATGTGGAGCCATTCCAGAGAGCTCCTATGGCCTTCAGCAGAAAGGATGGTCATCTCTGAAGCCGAGAATGCCTGGTTTGGGGGGCTTAGCCATTTCTCTCTATAGGGGTCTGGGTCAAGCCGGAACACCACTTCTTCCTGGTCAGCTCTCCTTCACTCACCAAACTGACTCTCTAACACATTTAATGGGGTCCTGCGAGTCATGTCCGAGCCGTGAAACCCCGCTGACATGCCTCCTGTGCTCCCTGGATAGCCAGATGACCTAATATTTTTTGCTGTTCACAGATTTAGACAATTTATGCCTCTGCAATGATACATGTTCAGAAGTCTCTTTACTATCAGGCTGTCTTTGCTCTCTGCTATTCATGTCCAACTTTCTATATCTCTACAACTTTTTGGATTGTGCCCTGAAGAGTGCAACATGGGCTGGTTCCCAGGGAACCTCTCTAGGTTCCCTCAAAAAGGCCAGCCAAAATAGGCTTCATTTTTTGTTCAGGCTTTCTTTGCATTTTTTTCAGAAATTCGCCAACTTGAGTTCACCATTTTGGCCACATGGTGGGTTAAGGGTTTGGCCCCATCCAACCCGTACACTTCCACGAAGCTTGTTACTCCTCCATCCATCTATTCTAATATGCATTGCTAACAAGTTGCTCTTTTCACAGACCCTGGTAACTGAGGCCCAACCATCTGATGTGCTTTGTTAGCAAAGATGTCTAAATATTGTTGTCAAAAATTTTAAGTTTTGAGTTTTGCCTTTTTTGTTTTGTGTTATGTAGTCTAGTACTGGCTATGTGATTCTAACATATTGGGCATATATGTGCTAAGATTCTCACATCTAACGAGTTTTGTCATTGCAGAATATTTGGTCAATTCTTGATAAGGACCAGGTAAGCTCTACTCATTATAGTTGATCTCCTTGTTGCTTTAATTGGAAATAACAAAGAGCTTTTGTGGAAAAGATTGTAGTGCAAGCCAGCCTGGGCTGAAAAATCCCTCAAACTCCATCTCCCAACTAACCTGCAAAGAGCCAGGCTGGAAACATGGCTCGAGCCTCTTATGTCTAACCAGCAAACACTATACGTGGTACCATCATTCAAAGAGCAGAAGTGCTCAGGGACAGTGATCAGGCCTTGAGTTCAAGCCTCCTTGAATGCAAACTGGGACTAACCATCCCAGCAACGAGCACCTAGACTCAACCAGTCTGGGGAACAAAGGTACATGGAGAAGAATAAGAGGAGATGATATCACATCATCCACTTTGTGCCTGCCCTATCAAAATTAACCAGAACTGGGAGGTCAATAGAAGTAAGAACACTGCCCATCTAATGTCCATACCTGTCTACCTTTCAACTGGACAGGAATTCATATTCTTGTACTTGTTATTTGACTTCTTCTCTATCTAGTCTCCAGGTGTCAGAAGAAGGTAGGGACATTTCTACCAACATTTTCAGCCCCATGTCCTACCCCTTGCCATTTATTTGCTCTCTAGTATTTTTTTTCAGTCCCTCAATGCGTCATGAAACTTCTCCAGACTTCGTCCAAGAGACTTGCCTCCTCCAGACTTTATCTAAGGACTCAATGCCCAAGTGACAGCTGTTGCCTTCTGCCTTCTCCCAGATGGGACCACATATCAGCCTTATACCCTTAATGTCAATGCTGCTTGCAAACAGGAAGTAGCCAGAGAGAATCTTCACCTTTTTTCATAATTATCAAATGGCTGGAATGTAAGTTCTGAACAGGGACACCTCACTCCCTCTTGGCTAAGTTTCCACCCAATATCTGTTACATAGGTAACTGGCAGACGGGGAAGCAATCACCTTCTGCTTCTGCTGCTAGGACACATCCTAGGCCACCTCTGGTCACAAGCCTCCCATCTGACCTTCGGAGGGTTCTAGACCCTGAGGTCACATCCAGATCCAGTGTGGCCACAATTTTCCAGCACCTGGCCATACCTCTTCCTGTCCCTGGCCTAGATAAGTCTTGGATCAGAGCTGGGTCGACAACACTTCCTTTTCAGTCATGCTTCTCCACCATGCATGGTGAGGACAACCTTTTGGTAAATGAACTTCTTTTCCTGCCTGAAAAAAAAGAAATGCAAATTGTCCAAACAGAACCAAGAAGAAATAAATCAATTACAAATGTCAATAACCTACAATGAGATAGAAGAAGTAATAAGAAATCTTCCAACAGGAAAAGCCCAGGACCTGATGGATTCACTACAGAATTCTATAAGGCCTTTGAAGAGGAGCTAATACCCATACTCCTCAAGCTCTTCAGAGAAATAGAAACAGAGGAAATAATCCCAAACTCATTTTATGAAGCCAATATCACATTCATCCCCAAACCAGGCAAAGACCCAACAAAGAAAGAACTACACACCAATCTCTTTTATTAAGACAGATGCAAATCTCCTCAATAAAATTGCAGCCAACAGAATCCAGAAACATATAAAAAAATCATACATTATGACCAAGTAGGCTTCATCCCAGAGATGCAGGGATGATTTAACATATGTAAGTCAATAAATGTAATTCATCACATCAACAAATCCAAGGTCAAGAATCACATGCTTATCTCCATTGATTTGGAAAAAGATTTTGATAAAATTCAGCACTCATTCATGTTAAAATCTCTGGAAAAAATAGGAATAGAAGGAACATTTCATAAGACAATAAAAGCGTTACATGGCATATCAAAAGCCAATATTATGCTTTATAGGGAAAAACTACAACCAATTCCTTTAAAAACAGGAACAAGGCAAGGATGCCCACTCTCTCCACTCCTCTTCAATATAGTTCTGGAATTTTTAGCCAAAGTAATAAGGCAAGAAAAATGCATTGAAGGGATCCACATAGGAGATGAAGAATATAAACTCTCTCTTTTTGCAGATGGCATTATTTTATAAATTAACGATCCCTAAAGCTCCATCCCCAAACACTTAGAGCTTATAAACCAAATTGGCAAATACCAGGATTCAAAATTAACCCACAAAAATCAGTCGACTTTCTGTAAACCAACAAAGTACAAATAGAAATGTATATCAAGGGAACAACCTCATTCACAATAACCTCAAAAAAAAGTATTTAGGAAGTAACCTAACCAAAGATGTAAAGGGTCTATTTCATGAAAACTATAAAAGCCTAAAAAAAGGAATCTTAGAGGATACCAGGAAATGGAAAGACTTCTCATGTTCCTGGATAGGCAGAATTAATGTGGTGAAAATGGCCATACTGCCAAAATTAATAAACATATTCAATGCAATTCCCATTAAAATTCCAATGACTTGCTTTACTGAAATAGAGAAAATATTCCAAAAGTTCATATGAAACAACAAAAGACCTAGCACAGCCAAAACAATTATAGGCAAAAGAAAGGATGCAGGAGGGATCATGATACAGGACTTCAAGCTCTATTATAGAGCCATAATCACAAAGACAGCTTGGTACTGGCACAAAAAGAGACCCAAAAATCAGTGAGACAGGTTAGATGACCCAGAAATACAGCCACATAGGTACAGTTAGTTGATATTTGACAAAGGAGCCAAAGACATACGGTGGAAGAATCATAACCTCTTCAACTACTGGTGCTGGGAAAACTGGCCACATGCAGAAACTAAAAGTGGACCCTAGCCTATCACCATACACTAACATAAACTCAAAATGGATTAAAGATCTTAACATCAAGCCTGAAACTCTGAAACTATTGCAGGACCGAGTATGAGAGAGACTTGGAATTATAGGCAAATGCAGGAACTTCCAGAACAGATTCCCAGGGTCACAACAAATTGGAGAATGACTCGATAAATGGGACTACCTTAAAATAAAGTTTCTGCACAAATAAATAATAGCAACCAATCTAGAAAGAAAGCCAAATAATTGGGAAAAATATTTACCAGCAATATATCAGACAAGGCTCTAATATCAATTATATACGATAAACTCAAGAAACTAACCCTTTACAAACCTAACAAACCAATTTTGAAAAGGTCAAGGGAGCTAAAGAGAGACTTCTCAGAAGAAGAGGTAAAAACGGCCAAGAAACACATGAGGAAATGTTCATCATACCTGGCTGTAAAGGAAATGCAAATAAAAACAACTCTGAGATACCACCTTACCCCAGTCAGAATGGCCCACATCCTAAATTCAGCCAATGACAAATGCTGGAAGGGATGCAAAGAAAGAGAAGCATTACTGCATTGCTGGTGGGAATGTATACTAATACAACCACTTGGAAAGAAGTATGGAGGTACCTCAGAAAGCTAAATATCGACCTGTCCTATGAACTGGCCATACCACTCCTAGGCATCTACTCAGAACAACAGGAACCAGTATACAAAGACACACACTCCTTTATGATTATTGCAGCACTGTTCACAACAGCCAAAATTTGGAAACAACCCAGATGAGTCATTACTGATAAGTGGATCAAAAAATTGTGGTACCTATATACAATGGAATACTATGCAGCCATTAGACAGGACAAAATGATGGCATTTGTAGGGAAATGGATGGGACTAGACCAATTTATTTGAGTGAGGTAAGCCAAGAACAAAGAGACAAATGGCACAGGATCTACCAGATATGTGGATTCTAAAGCCAAAATGCAAAAAGGTATGACAAAGTAAACAGGATCGAGAAACAAAGGACAGACACTCTTTTTGTTGTATCACCGTTAATGACTCCATGTTCTTGATTATGTAGATGGTAGAAATATGCACGCAATGGAGGGAAGCCAGGAGGAGGAACAGAAAAAGTGGGAAATGGAACAACATACAACAAAGTAGTCCATCAGCGGCACTGGACATAGAAGAAAAATATCTAAGTAACCCAAACACAATGATGGGAAGGGAGGAATGAGAGGGAAAGAGGGAATAGGTTACACTAAGCAAAAGGGAAAAAATGTAAACATCACCTGAGTTGGGAAAAATAATTTGGATTGTCAAAGCTCATGGGATTAACAAATTTTAGACCATGACAATGATAATTTGCCTTGTCAAGGTTAAAATGTGTTTGTGACTTTAAGTATCACAATTCCACAATATTGTGAAATATATGTAATCACCTATTTCAATTTTGACAAAAAAGTGTGAGAAGGGAAGGGTTATGAGGGATGGGTGACAATGTTGTCAGTCACCTTGTATTCATATACTGTTTTGTAGAATGGGAACTTCTTTCTACAACTACTTAAAAATAATAATACAAGGAATTTAAAAAATAAACAGGGATGGCAACTGATAAGTTCAAATATAAAATAAGAAATTAAATCCAATTGGAAGGCAAATTTCTTTGGCGAGGGTAATGTAGTTTATTCTATAGCAAGTCTCCTTCAGCAATAATTCCAAAAGCTAGATCTTAAGTAAGTGAAGTAAACTAAGAATTGGAGATACAAAAAAAAAAAACAACAAAAAAACTTCACCCACTCTTTCTTGCCTGGACAGCTGGTGTGGGTAAAAATTTATCATGCTCCTGAGTTAGGACCAAAGTGGCAAGGACCATACTTGGTCGTGCTAGGACCAATATACAGAGAAGGCTGCAAGATGAACTGTTCAGAGACACCCAGATGATCCCTTAAGGATAAGACTTACTGTTAACTACTGCTAACTAGTGTGTTTCTATAATTTACTTGTTTTCTATTAAATTTATATTTTAAGCCTGTTCATTGGGTGGAGAGAAGGGAATTTTTAGGATCTGGTAAGAAGGAATCAAGGATTTGATTGGACATGAAAACCAGTGGGGGGTGTATAAAGCAGCGGGGCCCTAATAATCAGCAGCACTATCAATGAGGCCCCATATCCTGGCCCACTGGAGTGCATGGGACATACTACCAAAGGGCCAGAGTATCTTGTTGGAAGGGGTAGGATGTCATCTTCACATGATTAGCTGTGAAGAAGTGATTGGGGAACGGGCAGTTTGTGAAGTGATGGTTGAATACTGTTAGGCAGGAGACCCACTGGAGTGATGGAGGGGTTCAACCTATCTATACACTGCATGGTCAGAGAAATGGAATTGGTGAAAATCAAGAGAAGGAAGTGGTGAGATGTCGCTACCACCTCGACCAGCAAGGAAGACGCGACACCAAACTCTTCTCTCCGCAGTTTATTCAGGACCTTTGAGTAATCTTCTGACCCCAACAACGGGGAGAATTCCCCACAGCCTTAAGTACCCGCTGGGTAGCCAACCCTGTTATGCCACGTGGGAAACACCAATAGGTTCAGGTACGCGGAAGCAAGCCAGATTCTTTGCCTTAGCCATATAAGGAGTTGTTTACCACAGAGAGCACTCGCCATCGGGAAGGCGGAAGGCAGAAACCGGCGCCATCTTCCAGGTGCGGCCTCTCGCAGCTCTCTACAGTGAGACAGTAGGAGGGGAAAGACTTGGGAGAAGAGGAATTTAAGGGAGAATAGGAGGGAAAGTATGCCAATTGGCCTCCAGGCCAGAGGAGTGTAGGCCTGTGGATAGTGGAGAGGCCTAAAGAGCAAAAGGAAGTGATGCAAGGGAAAAAGGGAAATGAAGGAATGTCTATAAAGAAGGAGGGAGTAAGGCAAAAGGACAAAGCCTTACCTATTGAAGTTTGGAACTTTGGAGATGATATTTTGGGGAGTTGGTGCTTTGCAGACCAATTAACTATGAGTGACTGCCCATTGGAGGTCTGAGATTTGGTGTTTGGGTTGGCTTGTCACTGAGTGTACAGCCCAGGACAAGGTAAATGAAGGCACATTTCGAGTGTAAATAAAGTTATTTTCAATGTGCCTCATTCGATTGTCTTGTGTTTTATGCATCATACGTATACTAGTTCACGTTAGTAGTCTCAAAGGCCATGAAATTTGTAAAATTTATGAGCTCATAATCAGTTTGCAAATCCGAATGGGACAGTGATGGCAATATGATGTCACAATATCAAGTCATAATAATATTTTGATGTAATAATTAGTTGGTGATTCCATAATGGTGATGAGGTCATAATAGGTTTATGATGTCACAATTGGGTTGTTGATGTCACAATGGCATGCTGGACTTCAATTTTCATTAACTCCCAATGAGAATATGAATTCAGAATGGGAATGTGAGATCTACAAAGTCATGCATTGGCCCAAATGTGATGAACTCCCAACAGGTATGTGATATCACAATGTAACACAATGTTCATGATATCTGACAGTGATGACATAATTTTCATGGTAGAGTGCATTTCTAATATCACACATCATACCTGAAATATGAAGTCAAAAACATTATGAGATCACAAAGGCCTATGTATCACAAGGGCATCGTGTCAAAGTTATGAGGAAAGGACTGGTTAATGATGTCACACTGGTGATCCTGGCTCCAAGGGTTTGTAATATAATGGTATAATTGATCTTAATTGTTAGACCACAATGATTATATGGGTAAACAACTTAACTTTGATGTCACAAAGGCCATATGCTTTTTCAAAGGTGCTAAGAGGTCATAACCGATTGAAATGTCACAATGTGATTGTGATGTCACAATGGCAATGTGATGCTGCAATAGCTTTGTGATATCACGTTGGTAATGAGGTCACCCATGGAATAGTGATGTCACTACTAGTTTGTAATATTACAATCACATGTCTGATTTCAATTGCTACTAGTTTACAATGAGGACAAGAATTCAAGGAAGGAGCTAGAAGTCCTAAAAGCCATGACTTTTCTAACATGTTGATGTCATAATAGGTTTGTGAAAACAGAATGGCACAGTGATATCACAATGTCAATGTTATGTCACAATATCATGTCATAATAATGTGTTAAGGGATTTCAGAAGAAGATTGCTGAGGAGAGGTTGGATTCAAAATAAGTGCTCGCATAGAAAGCAGTTTTAGTGTTCCTGTGAACAGTCCTAGGCTAGAGAATCACACAAAAGTGTGCCATCACCGTACAAAGAGGATGGCCAGAGAGGGAAAATCCAGGCAAGGAAAGAGATCTGAGCACTTGCCAGTAGCCATGGCTGCAAGGGCTGGGGTGGCAGTGGCGGTGGCCATAGACACCATACCTACAACAGAGAGTCCAGGACAAAGGAGCCAGACACAGTAGACTAGCAGATTCTACTCAACACCAGCAAGAACTGAGAAGGAACAGATATCTCCGTCCTGCAGTTTTCAGACCAGAGAGGGTCCAGGAACCAAGAATCTGGTGTGAGTAGAACCCTGACTTCCTCACTCCTTCTCAAGGAGCAGATGTGGGAAGGCCGCCCCTCCCCTCACCACCACCGGAGGTCTCCATCTTTAATAGTGACAAAGGCCCGGTTGAGCAGATAACTCCGACTCAGGCCTTGGAGAAAAACAAGAGAGTCATTTTGCAGGTCACAGGAACTAGAAGTGTCCTGCCAGGCTCAGTTCCACCAGGGGAAAGTCACTCTGCCCAGGCAGAGTGAAATTTGTCCTCGGAGAAGAGACTTTCTTCACTGGGTAGACAGAGCCAGAGGCTGCCCCACCATACAGATGCCTAGACAACAATTGAAATTAAGTAAACATAAACCCTGAGAATGGCTCCAAGCTGGGTTCTGTGAGTGTCTCAGGAGCTAGCCCCTTAGGGAAAAGCTACTGTTTGATGAAAGGCTTCAACCCTACCCAGAACCTAGCCTCATCACTGCATCTCCAAACTAGAGGAAACAGCTCCCACTTTTGTGATACTCAAAGATCTCCCTCTCATTGAACTAGCCTGGGAGGAGGATCACAAAATCCTGCCTAACACAGGGCATTTTCTGCCTGACCAAACTGACTTAAGAAGTCAATCAAGCCATAGGAAAACCAAACACCACAAGCAGACCAGAGACTCCACCAAGACACTGGTTATAGATACAGGGGAGATACAGGCTCTTCCCATTCCCGCTCCAAAAAATACATCCAAAACCAAAGAACTCTTTTTTAAACATTTTTTTAATTTTTATTTTTTAAGTGTTTTCTGTTGATCTTTATTTTCTCATAATTTTTATTTTTGGTGTATGTGTGTGTGTGTGTGTGTGTGTGTGTGTGTGTGTGTGTGTGTGTGTGTGTGTGTGTGTGTGTGTATGTGTGTGTGTGTGTGTGTTTAATCTCTTTGACCTTTTGGTCCTTTTTTATTATTTTCATTTTTTCTCTTTCTTTATTTTTTGCATGACTTAATTGCTGTTCTGCTCAACTCCAGATACATACCTGTCATCAATTGGTAGACCTTCTCCCCCATTATGTACATACTTAAGCCAGAAATTTATTACTCAGTTCACAACCTGTTAGGCTTAACTTCTATAATAGCAGTATTATCTCTTTATACCTACATAATTTTCAAGTAATTAATTTTAAAATTTTTATTTTATAGTTTTCACGTTTCCTTTCTATCCCTCCCCTCCTCTCATTCTATCCTTTTCTTCTCTCAATATCATTTCTTTAAACTTACATAATTTTTAAGTGTTTCATTTCCTAAATTTAAATTTAATTATTCCATTTTTTTCTTTTTTTAAAAAATTTCTCTCCTATGATTCTGTCCAATCAATTTCCCTCTCAGAGATTAGGAATTGGTTACATTTAGTCTCATTTTACCTATTCACATCCCTCTAGTCCTATTTTTCCCCACATTTCTCCCTGAAGCTAATAATTTCTGGTTTGCCAAATCCTTCCTCGTTGTTCTTAACTCATTAATCCATGGTTGTTTGATTTAGAATAGATTGTATCTGTTGAACTAGATTTTATCTGCAGCCATTTTGGTTGTGCAACTGAAGGACTCTAGTTGATGCTTACCTTAAAATAGTGTTCAAGCACAAAATTGCTGTTACTTTCATACCAAATGGGCAGAACAAGCCGGAAAAACACAAGAAAAATGGCAAGTCCAGGTATCTGAACTTCCACTAATGATAATCATGTGAGAGAATAGTTAATGATAATAATAATAGTTAATGATAGTAATAATAATTAATAGTTCCCCCAACAGCTCTACAAACACTACTGGTAAACATGGTGAATGAAATGATTGAAAATTTGCAAAGGTCTCAGTGTGAGCGTGATAGGGACCAAGAGGAGGCAATCCAAATAGTATTACAGGAATCTTGTGAGCATTAGGAAGCTACTTAAAGATTAATACAGGAATTGCATAAGCAGGCTGAGAACCGTCATAGAGAACTACAGGAATTGCTTTAATTTGAGGAAACTAATCAAAGAGTAATACAGGAATTGTGAGAGCGTGATCAGAATAGACAGAGAGAAATAGAGGCATTCAAAAAATCTATAAAGAGACAGCTGGAACAATTCAGGGAGACCACAAAGGGAATGCAGAATAGAGCCTGCCAGAAGGAATGGGAGTCCAAGGAAACCATAACCAATCAGCTAAGTGATCTGAGAATAAACACTGAACACCAAATTAAGGAAGTAAAGCTCATACAAGATCTAAACCAAAGCTCCAACAAAGAATTTGAAGCTATCAAAGCTGACCAGATAAAAGGAAAAGAAATTAAAAACAAATAGAAATTCTTGACAGGTTAGACCAGGCAGAAGATCAAATCTCGGGGACTGAAGGCAGCCTAGATATTATAGAGAAATAACATACAAATATACAAGATAAATCCAAGAAATATGATAGATCTATTCTATATTTGGAAGACACCATCAGAAGGCCTAATCTGAGGATAATGGATATAGAGGAGCACCTAGAGACAGAAGTTAATGGTCTAGAAAATTTATTTAACAGAATCCTAGCAGAGAACTTCCCAAACATGCAAAAAGATAGGCCTATGGCCTATTCAGATAAAAGATGCTTTCAGAAGCCCAAATAGACCAGAACAGAATAGGACATGTCACCGTCATATTATAATCCACACAGGATCAATTCAGACCAAGGAAAGGATCCTTAAAGCTGTCAAGGAGAAAAGACCAATCACCTATACAGGGAAACCAATTAGAATATCCTCAGATTTCTCAGCAGATATGATGAAAGCAAGAAGAGCCTGGAATGATGTATGCCATGCCCTAAAGAAAAACCACAACAAAGAACAGTGTACCCAGCTAAACTCTCCTTCATAACTGAAGGTCAAATAAAAATTGTTCATAGCAAAGAAAAATTGAACAATATATCTCCACAAAACCAGACCTACAAAGGTACTTAAAGATATCCTACACATAGAAAACTAACAAGACAATGGCCAAGAAATGGCATCTAAGCGAATAAAATTAGAACTCAACATGAAAAGCACCCAAAGACAGTCCTGTAACACATGGAAGCTGAACAACACACTGCTGAATCACCAGTGGGTCATGGAAGAGATTAGAAAGGAAATGCAAATGTTAATGATATTCAACAAAAATGAACACACAAATTACCAGCTCCTCTGGGACACAGCAAAGGCAGTACTCCGAGGCAATTTATAGCTCTGAATTCTTACATCAACAAATTAGAGAGATCTGAAACCAACAATTTAATAAGACATCTGAACCTCCTTCAGAAAGATCAGCAAAATAAACCCCAATCCAGTAGACAGAAATAAATAATTAAAATTAAATTAGAATTAACTAAATTATCATCCAAAAACACCATAAAAATAATCAACAAAACAAAGAGTTGGTTCTTCGAAAAAATTAGCAAAATTGACAGACCCTTAGCAAATCTTATCAGAAAAAGAAGTGAACACACCCACATTAACAAACTCAGAGATGAGAATGGGAACATCACCATCAGAACATTATAATGGAATACTTCTCAAAACTTTATGCTAATAAGTTTGAGACCTGGCAGAAATGGACATGCTGAAACTCAACCAAAATGATTTAAATCAACTTAACATGTCCATATCAAGCATAGAAATGGAAACATCAATAAGAGACCTCATATCTAAGAAAAGCCCAGGACCAGGTGGATTTACAGTGGAATTGTACAAGGCATTCAAAGCAGGGCTCACACCAATCCTCCTCCAATTATTCAAAAAAATTGAAAGAGTAAGTTCACTACCAAATTCATTCTATGATGCCAACATAACCGTTATCCCAAACCAGGCAGGGACTCATCAAAGAAAGAGAACTATAGACCCATTTCTTTGATTAACATTGATGCAAATCTTCTCAACAAAATTTTGGCCTTCAACAATTCATCCAAAAAATCACACACCATGATCAAACAGGATGCAAAGCTGGTTCAATATATGCAAATCACTTAATATAATTCATCACATCATCAAGAGCAATGATGAGAACCCCATGGATATATCAATAGATACAGAAAAAGAATTTCACAAGATCCAACACCCCTTTATGATGAAGACTCTGGAAAAACTATGAACCCAGAGAACATACCTCAATACAATAAAGGCTGTATATGACAAACCTACTTCCAGCATTATAATGGTGAAAAACGAAAGCTATTTCCTCTTAACTCAGGAACGAGACAAGGATGTCCACTCTCCCCACTTCTCTTTAATTTAGTATTAGAATGCCTACCTACAGTAATAAGACACGATACAAACATAAAAGGGATCCAAATACAGAAAGATGATGTAAAACACTCCCTCTTTGCAGAAGACATGGTCTTGTATTTAAAAAATTCCAGAGACTCCACTCCCAAATTACTCATGCTGATTCAAAACTTTGGCAAAGAAGCATAGTATAAAATTAACTCTCAAAAATCAATGGCTTTTCTGCAGGCCAACAGTGAGAAGTGTGGATGAAATCAGGAAAGCAACTCCATTCATAATAGCCCCACAAAAAATGAAATACCTAGGAATTAACTTAATCAAAGGAGTGAAGGACCTTTATGATGAAAACTTTAAAAAACTGAAAAAGGAAGTCAAAACGGAACTTAAAAAGTGGAAAAACCTTCCATGCTCCTGGATTGGAAGCATCAACATCGTGCTAATTGCAATACTTCCCAATGCTATCTACCAATTCAATGTGATACTTATCAATATTCCAAACTCATTCTTCAAGAAAACAGAAGAGGCAATCCAAAAATTCATACAGAACAATAGAAGACCCTGAATAGCAAAAATAATCCTTAACAGAAAGAACAGTGCTGGAGGAATATCACTACCAAATTCCAAACTCTACTACAAAGCCATAGTAATCAAAACAGCTTGGTATTGGCACAAGAACAGACCTCAGGACCAATGAAATAGAATTGAAAACACAGAAATGAACCTACAGACCTATAGCCATCTAATCTTCGATAAGGTAAGTAAAAAACAAACAGCATGGAAGAAAGACAGCCTGTTCAGTAAATGGTGCTGGCAAAATTGGTTAATCACTTGTAGAATACTAAAGCTAGATCCTTATATATCACCCTGCACCAGAATCAACTCCAAATGGATCAAAGACCTCGAGTCAAAGCAGACACCCTGAAAACATTACAGGATGGAATATGAGAAACCCTAGGTCTCCTTGGCACAGACCGAAATTTTCTTAATAGAGACCCAGAAACACCAAAAATCAAAGAAAGGTTGGACAAATGGGATTTCATGAAATTGCAGAGCTTCTGCCTGGCAAAGGATAAAGCTAGCAAGATCAATAGAAAGCCCACAGATTCGGAGAGGATCTTCACTAGCCATACAACAGGCAAGGGTCTTATATCTAAAATATACCTGGAACTCAAAAAAATTATATCCCCCAACAACAAATCCTCAAAGAAAGAACTCCCCAATAAATAAGTGGGCTAATGACTTACAGGGAAACTTCCATGAAGAGGAAATAAGGATAAGGAATAGACACACGAAGAAATGCTCAAACTCCCTAGCCATAAAAGAAATGCAGATCAAAACAGCATTGAGATACCACCTCACCCTAGTTAGAATGGCTATAATCAAGAACTCTAATAACAACAGAAGCTGGTGGGGATATTGGTGGGACTGTATACTTGTTCAACCACTTTGGAAAGCAATATGGAGCTTCCTCAAAAGACTACATAGAGCTCCCCAATGACCCAGCACTCACACTTTTGGGCATTTAACCAAATGATTACAAACAATACCATACTAAAGCTACCAACAAAACTATGTTTATTGAAGCATTATTTACCGTAGCTCAGATACAGTCCCTACCCAGATGCTCCTCAGTAGATGAATGGAACAAGAAAATGTGGTTTATATACACAATGGAATTCTATGAGTCCATCGGAAAGAATGACATTGCCCCATTTGTTAGGAAATGGAAAGTCTTGGAAAAAATTATATTAAGTGAAGTAATCCAGGCCCAAAGAAACATAAGTGCCATGGTTTCCCTTATTTGCAATAACTAGTATATGTCTGAGAGAAACAGAAACTGTCAGAGAAGTTGATGTTAGGAGAAATGAACCCTAAGATAAGGACTCAAATTGTTTTCTGTTCTTGCTATTGTTTCTGCCATATTTATGACATGATTTATTTGTTGATTTTTATGTCCCTCCCCCACGGTATAATCCCTGTTTTCACTGTTTTTGATGTTGGTATAATTTGGGGATGGCAAGGGGAAAACAAATTGTTATACCGGTGGACTAATTACCACAATGACATGTGCAAGATATTATGTAGAAAATGAACTTTACAATTTTGGTGCGGAGGGGTTGGTGGGGTGGTAGAAGGGGACATATGAAGGAATGGGAAGGAGAAACAAGGAGGCAAAAATGCTTGAAAAGAAATGTACTCATTACCTTGATCATGTAATTGTAAACCCCCTGTTTGTATTTTCACAATAAAAAATCATAAACTAATAAAGTAAAATTCATGTCAATCTTGTTTTGTCAGTCATAGGACTCTAACTCTGGGCCTGGGCACTGTCCCTCCTCTCTTCGGCTGAAAGATACCACTGTATCTCTTCAGCTACAGTGCCGTTTCTAGTTTTCAAGAGATATATTGGAGATAAGAGTCTCACAGACTTTTCTGCCCAGGCTGAATTTGAACCACTATCCCCAGATCTCAGACTTTTGGGTAGCTAAGATTACAGGCATGAGCCAACAAAGTCCAGATCTAAGAAAATTTTTAAAAAGTAAGCTTATTGAAACTTCTCTCTTTTTCCAATAAACAATCTTACTTTTTCAGCATTAGTTTATAAGTATGATTTATTTTTAGATGAAACTGTGAATTTTTTAATCAAATCATGCATAATTTTACTATTACTCAGTATCTCACAAAAAAATCCACAGTTATTGACTTTCCCCAACGTCAATTATTACATACTACATTACTTACTATTATTATTACACTCTATATTACATATAATATGAAGTTAAAATAGCTTGGATCATTTCAGATAAATTAGTAGGTGCTATTTTAGCATTATAAATTCATATCTGTGATTTTAAACGAAGGAAAGAAGATTTTCAAGTTAAAATGAAGTATGAATGTGTAGTGTGTCCCAATTGAAACAAAAATTCTGAATTCATACAGAGAAAATTATTTTCTTTCCACTTATGACTTTGTAGTAATACTATTGGAAATAGTGAGGCAAGAAGAGAAAGAATTCAATCATTTTTTTTGTCAGTCATGAGGCTTGAATTCTGGGCTAGAGCCCTGTCCCTGTGCTTTTCAGCTCAAGGTGAGTGATCTACCGCTTGAGCCCCAGCTCTACTTTTGGTTTTCTAGTGGTTTATTGGAGATAAGCGCCTCACAGATTTTGCTGCCTGAGCTGGCTTTGAACCGTGATCCTCAAATCTCCTTGATCTTCCTGAGTAGCTAGGATTACAGGCGTGAGCCACCAGTGCTCGGCAAGGACGAAGAATTCAAATCATGTCAAACAATGTCTCTGTATGAAGACCTGCCTATTCCCAGTTGTCACAAAATTTCAAGTGTCTATCTTAGAATTCTATTTGGAAAAGTTCTAAACCATTGATTCTTTTTGTACTTTCTGCTATACGAAACAAAATATAGACACAAAACAATTGAAATAAAATGCACACATATGTTGAAGTCACAACTGGAAAAACAACTAACAAAGTAGAACTCCCCCAGGAACAAAAGCATGTTGTGCCCAGTTTTTTTTTTTTTTTAAGCACAAAAACTTCAAACACATGTTAACATGGCATAGAGCCATAAAGATAACTGTGTCTCAGAAATACGGTTGTGTTAATTTGTAATTGAATTCATCTAGATGAACTTAATATAGCAAATCCCTTGAATGGATCAAATTGTATAAAACAATTGTGACTGTATGCGGAGTGAGATCTGCACATATTTAAAAGAATAAAATAACAAAATCATGACATACTTAAAAAATTCAGAAATGTAATGAATAACTCCAAAAGTATCCATATTTAGAACTAATTTCTACTAATTTAACAAGAAAAAATATGCAAATAGTAGAATCTGAGTATTTTACATGAGTGTACATAATTTTAAACTACTCCAAATTACACTTTGTAGAAGACTGAATGTAGCTTATCTAAAGGAAAACATCAACTCATGATATGAATGAAATTAAAAATCTCATGAAAAGAGAGAAGTAGTTTCTGGAAAATAGTAGTTTAATAAATGTTGGTCAAAATCTTTCTAGTACTGACAAAATTGCATATCTATTTATTTAGATCCAAAAAAGATCCCAAGTTACTCGTGCGGATTTGAAACTTTGGCAAAGTATCAGTTTACATCTGTAAAATTATTATGGGTTTTAACTCTGGCAAGGAATTCATTTCCTCTTCGATCTGACATATGAATATATGAAAGAACTTCTCCAACTAAATATCAAGACCTAACTAAACATATAACCAGAAAAATCATCATGTAAGCCGTATTGCAACTGGGGTAAAAGTAAAATCAGTCATACTGATTCTGTATTTATTGTAAATGTTTATTTTTTTCATTAATTATTTCCTTTAGCTTGCATTTTTAAAACATTGTGTTACATGATGTATATCTTAGTAACTAATTTTGGATGCCTCGTTAAATTTTGTTCTGAGTATATTGCCTCACTTCAGTTCCTATCCCATGAAATGATGTTGATTACAAAAAATTCTAATAACCATTGTTTATAATACACAAAATCTCATAAGCATGACACCAGTAAGCATTGTTTAACATTTTGATATCATGGTCTCATGACTGATGAAGCCTATCTGCATGAGTATCATTGTACCTAGATTCCTCAGCTTGAATTTTGCTACTGTTAAAAAATATTTATATCTTTATTTGTCACCTATCAGAGATTAAATCTGAGTATAAAGCCTAAGGAAGATGATAAAGCAAGAATTCAGCTTTTCTGGATACAAAGTAAACAAAATTCAGCATAGAGTAACTCACTGGTTTGAAGTCAACCAATTTCTCCAAATCATTCTAAGCATTTCCGTACAATGTGTATTTTTCTCAAGAAGGGAATGGGTAATGTGAGAAGAGGACTAACCAAGCATTGTCTTCAAATATACATAATTTGGATTACCCTCTACATTTGGATATAAGCATTTCTGATAAAAACTGAATAATTGATTATCAGGTCAGGTATAATATATCCTAGTTTCATATACCAAACTACATTCAGAAAATGGTATATACCAATTAACTAAAGAATGTCTTGGCAGAAAAATGGCATTTCTATACTATGTGATGCCCAATTCTTAGGTATTTCATTATGCCTCCATTTAATGAATGTGATTGTTTAAATGATTCATGAAGTATTAATTAAAATTGATCAGTGTCTTATAATATAATTGTGTATAATTATATCCTAGAATCATTCAAGAACGGCCCATTCAATCATGACATACATCACATTCCACTGGTATTCATACCGATACGAATGAGTTATTTAGGATCTTCTGCCATTTGGAGATGGCAGGACCAGGATTCGAACTATAGGCTCCATCTCCCACCACTTAAACCTGAGGATAGGGAACTCACCTGTCTGTCCAAGAACATCAGCAAGACCAGTGATTAGGCAGTCACCAGTGGCTCTCAGCAGTCCTCCTTGATACTTACAAGGCTGTGATAGGAGGATCATAGTCAAAGTCACCCTAGGCAGGAAAGTCCTTGAGACTCCTTTCCACCTTCAGTGCCAGCAAAGCCAGAAGTAGAGCCATATGGCTACAGTGGTAGAGGGCTAGCCTTAAGCAAAAGCAGCTCATGGACTGTGCCCAGATCCTGAATTCAGGTTCAGGACTGGCAACAAACAGACATACAAAACAATATGTGCAGCCATCCAGCTAAAACAGGTCACCCTCTTGTCCCCAATTGGATTGGACAAAGTTCCCTTGGAAAGGGGCTGGGGGAGCCGCTGTCATCTTGAATCCATCCATGCTGCCTGCATCACAGAATTCTGGCCACACCCCCATTCTTTCACGTTTCTTTCTGTCCAATGGGATACAAGAATGGTAGCCACACCCACATTCCATGATGCCCAGCACCAGGATTCCCTTTGGTGTTTGACACTACCACCAGCAGTTGAGGAAGGTAGAGGTGGCTGAGTGGTGAGCAGGAGACTCGAGGAGACTTTGGAGGAGAATAGAAAATTGACATCCTAATCAGTGAGTGGGAGAATAGAGGATTTCCCAGAGCCTGGGAACATGGCCAGCCCATCTTTCCCATCCCAGTGGTCAGATGTCTGAAACAACAGGACTCCATGAAAGAGCTACAGGCAAGAAACTACTTCCAGAGCAGCAGCAAAGGAATCCTCCCATCAGACCTGCAACATTCGAGAAAAACAAGAACACAGAAAAGGGAGGGATCCCCAAGACAAACACCACTGGGGAGCGTGATTCAACAGAGGGTCTGGCCAAAGGTGATGCAGACCGTGGGCCTCCCCTGCCTTTGGACACAGGCACAGCCACCAGGGGCCATAGTTTCAAGGGTCCTGATACCATCAAGGATCTGCAGATGTGCTAGTGACACGTGGTGCTCACCCTGGACTGCAGCAAAAGAAGAAACCAGGCACTCAGTGCCAAGATTCCACCACTGAAGCAGGAGAAGACAGACCTGCAGGATCGACTAGAGAAAGAAAGGGAGAAGATAGCCCAGTTACATAAAGCACCAGAAAGAGAGCTAGAGATCCACAAGTCACCCATACAGAGGTTGGTTTCACCAGAAAGAGATTTACAATCTGCACCAGCCCATGTGAAGCAGGTGGCCAATGATAGATAATGGGAGCACGAAGCTCTTACCAGCCACCTGCAGGCTGCAGAGTCGTGTGTAGCAGAGCTGCATATGGTGGCTTCTACGGACACTGCTGCACAGAAGGAGACTGAAATGTTCTTTGAACAGCTGAATGATGTGACCCTTCAGCTTGAGGAAAAGACCAGAAGTTTCGATGACCTGCAGCAAGTGAACACAGAGTTGCAGGAGAAGCTGGAAGTGCTCTGGACAGAGAACAGCACCAGAAGAACAGAATCTGCAAGTTCCAACTAGTGCTGGTGGCGCATGAGTTACTGAAGAGACTACTGGACAACCTGAGCTGGATGGTGACCTCAGCAATTCTGGTGAGAGACACGTTCACAGAGGACCTGAGCATTGAGAAGTCTGCATGGAAAGAGGCGATTCAGTGGCTGAACGAGCAGGTGAACCAAATGATAGAGGAGGAAAGAAGGATGAGGCAGGTGCTGGATAATGAGCTGGGGGAACTGAGAACGAAGCTGACAGAGCCATGGCTCCCCGCAGGACCATCTCAGGTGGAGCTGCAGTTCCAGGCCTAGGCCTACGGCACACAGATGGAGTTGAAAAAACTGGAGCAACAACTTCACATCCAAGTCCAGGAAAACCAGAAGCTCTGTCTCCAGAACACAGACCAGCAGGAGCAACTGCAGAGACTGGAGGATAAGGCCAAGGATCTGCAGGAGATACCCTAGACCCCACAAGGTGCATGTGTTTGTGTGTGACCCATAGACAGAGGAAGAGCTGGCCCTGCTGTGGAACACTCTCCACAAGGCGAGCAGTGAGAAGGAGGTGCTCACCAGCATCCTGGACTCAGAGCAACAGGTGAAGAAAGAACTGTGGGAAACCTAGACCATTCAGAGGAGAAGATAGAGGAATGGAAAGAGGTGGCTGAGAGAGGGAGAGAGAAAGAGAGAGAGAGAGAGAGAGAGAGAGAGAGAGAGAGAGAGAGGGGGGGGGGGGGAGAGGGAGAGAGAGAGAGAGAGAGAGAGAGAGAGAGAGAGAGAGAGAGAGAGAGAGAGACAGGGCCAAGCATCATGGGAGCTGCAGGAGCAGCAGGAGCAGTCCCTGGCCCAGCTGCAGGTGCTCAGAGACACCTGTGAGCAGCACATTGCCTCCAATGAGCGGCTGAACTCTGAGAAGGAGGCCCTGAAGCAGCACCTGCAGAGGCAGACCCAGCTGCTGGAGCTGCTGAAGCAAGTGTAGGGCCCGAACAACTGGAGGGGCCAGGTGGTGCCCCCAAAGTGGCGGTACACTCTCAAGTGCCTGGAAGTGACCAGACCATAGGAGGAGTGCCTCCAAGTCCAGCTGAGCTTCCTGGCTTTCCCTGGGGAAGTGGAAAGTGTGAGTCCTGGGGAAGAAAAGGAGAGGAGGTTACTCCCCCCGACATGACCATCCCAGAGGATTGAGACATGCCCCAGACCTAGAGGGACACGGATCTGCGAGCCCTCTCAGAGGCTGAGATCCACAGGGGAAATCTTCTGCTGCAGGGGCAGCGGCCTTACTGCAGGTGTCCAGCCCACCTGCAGCTCAGTGCCAGACAGAGCTGGAGCCACAGGCCCCCTGCACTGTGAGCTGCCATCACAGCTGGCGTGGGGATGGCAAGTGGGACACGTGCATCCGAGAAGAAAATCTGCTTCATCCAGGACCTGTCTGATGAGGTGGACTTCCAGAGTCCAGTGGATGAGCTCCACCATCAATGTAGCCAGCTGTCGGCACACATCCGCACCATCGAGGAGTCCTTCATGGCATGTAAAGAGCAGATGTTTGTCCTGGATGAGCTGTGTCAGGAGAAAGCCGAGTATGTGTGCTGGCTCTCCCAGGAGAAGATGGAGAAGAAGAGAGAGCTGCAGGAACTGCTGTGGGTCCTCGCAGGGGAAGGCACGGACAGCGGCTCCAGGAGCAAGCACAGGCTGAGCTCCTGCCCCTACCACCACTGCTTCAGATGCCTCAGGCTCTGGGGTGGGCGAAATGAGGGAGGAGCAGAAAGGTTTTGAAGAATTGCAACTTCAAGTCAGCTTGGAAACTGCCAGAGGAGAGGTCGGGGTTCCAACCCCATAGATGACTCCCCCATGGAGCACATCCTGTGGCAGATGCCTCACATCCAGAGCCGCCTACAGCTTGAGGTCTCAGGCAAGGAGCACTCCTTCCCTTTCTTCTGTAGACTGATGTGGATGATAACTCTCTATGTGACATGCTGACTCTCAAAAGCCTCGGCAGCCACCAGAATTAGGTGGCAGGTGGCCTTCTCTCAGGCCTCCATCTGCCACAAGATGGGGGTAAACTATGGGCCAGGTAGGGCAGAGGCTGCCAGGAAGCGGTCCAAATTCAAGGGACATCTAATGGCCCATTGGTGGCCAGAGAAGAGGCCCATGTTATGCTTATCACAAAGAATAAATTGTTTTCAAAGGGAAGAAAAGCCTCCAACAAAGATTTGTTCTTCCAGTCCTGGGGCTTGAGCTCAGGGCCTAGCCACGGTCCCTGATCTCTTTTGGTCAAGGCTGGCACTCTACCAGTTGAACCCCACCTCCCCTTCCAGCTTTTTCTATATGGAATTGAACTCAGGGTGTCAGTCATGCTAGGCGACCATCTAGCAGTGAGCCACATTCTCAGTTAGGATAATTCCTCCCCCCCCCCCAAACCCATATGGCCATTCCTCAGATAAATAGGAAGTAGGGGATAGGATGAATATGAAGCACAGTCTGGTTCACACAGAAATACTCCCCTGTCCCCTCTTGGACACACTTAGTTGAAGTTTCTCTTCTACCATTGAGGGATGAGAGAGGGACAGGGGAGTCTCGAGAGAGGAGTACCAAGAACAGTGGCCCCCTGACACCACAGTCTACCTCACACAAGTGATCCTCTAGATTCCAAACTTAACTGACTCAATGTGGATTCTACACTTTCTCATGACCTCTTCAATGCTCAGGATGAATAAATGTAGGCCCTGGCCTCAGCCCACACACAGGGTAGAAGCTCCTAGTCCCAGACCAACTTCCATCTCTGACTTCTCTGAGTTAGGCCAGACTCACACTCACCATAATGTTGGTGGCCATGACCTCATGTATGGATTCCAAGAAGATGCTCTGTAGCAAAGAGCAGAAGCAACAGAGCGAGCAGGACAGAAGGATGTGGTGGGGATGATTGCTCTGAGATCTTCCTCCTTGGAGCCCTCCTGTCAAGCCGGAGTCATGCTAACCAAAGCATGGACAAGGCCAGAGTGTGAGATGAGATAGAGTAACACAGGACTAAAGGAGGTACTGCTTTGTCTTGGAGCACTTGAAAATTCCAATTATATTTGACCCATATCAATCCCAAAGCCAACATGCAATGCCTCTCCTTGTTGTTGTTGGTTGTGAGCACTGTCCCTGAGCTATTTGTCTCAAGGCTGGAACTCTGCCAATTGAGCCACAGCGACACTTCTTTTTTTCTGATAATTCATCGAGGATAAGAGTCTCACACACCTTCCTGTCCAGGCTCGCTTGGCACCATAATCCTCCAGATCTCAGCTTCCTGAGTATCTAGGATGACAGATATGAGCCACGAGTGCCCAGCATGTGATGCCTTTTGAAGGAATCTTGGCGAGTCTATATAAGGAGCCCCAAAGGGCCTGGATAGACCACAACCCAATCAAGTAGCTGGGATGGGGAAGGCTGACCTTCTAGCCATACTGTTTCCCAAAATTAAAGATGCCAGGTGGTTTTGTATGCATCCAACACCTAGGTCAACCCCCGTGAGGCTTAGTGGGGAAAACGTGGAGAATACCCAAAGATTGCACTGTAGAAATCTCTGATTTTGCATGCATGTGGTGTGTGTGTGTGTGAGTGTGTGTGTGTGTGTGTGTGTGTGTGTGTGTGTGTGTGTGTGTGTGTGTGTGTGAACTCAGGGCCTAGGCTCTATCCCTGAGTTTTCTTGCTCAATCTAGTGTTCTGCCACTTGAGCCACAACCCCACTTGATTTTTGATGGTTAATTTTATATAAGAGTCTCAAGGATTTTCCTGTCCAGGATGGCTTCATAGCACGACGGGGGCCCCAGGGCAGTAAGAGTAAACATAACTCACAGGTACAATCGCTATGGTGGGTGACTCCTGCCTCCTCGTGGCCAGACGCGGGATATGCAGCCCCGTGTCATCGTCCTCTAGAATTCAATTGGGGGAAGTGACCGGGGCCAAGCTGACTTTTGCTCACCCTGAGTGCTGATGCCAGAGCAGGTATGTTCCACCCTAGGCCAAGAGAGCTCCAGGAGGCCCGGATCCCAGAGGCACAAGGAAGGGAGAGGTCAGCTCCAGGCTGAGCTAAGAGCCTTTTCTCACGGATACCCCAAGTTGGCCTTCCTAATCACCGTAAGAACTGTCAAAGAATAAACAAAAATAAATTGTAGCTGTGCCTACAAGTGCTAGAGCTCTAGCATTGAACCAAAGAGCTGAGGGACAGAACCCCCAAGCTTTTAGTTCAAGACCCTCAGCTGACCCTCCCCCAGTTTAGCTAAATATGAACTAGTAGGATTTGTCAAGTGTTTCTGAAGAATGGTGATACTGAAGAAAGCATCCTAATTCTAATGAAAGCTGAACTTGTGACATACAGCTATGTGCTGAGTCCTTCACAAGGTCTGTTTGCTGGGTCCTTCCGACATGGGGGTTTTGTGTGAGTCCTCAAAAAGTCCTGTTTGCTGAGTCATCCCAAAGTGTGCTATGTGCTGAATCCCTGAGAAGAGTGAGCCCTGGTGGTTTTTTCAAAGGGTGCTGTGCGCTGTGTCCATTACACAGCTACTGTATGCTGAGTCCTTCAAAAGATGCAGTGTACTAATTCATCCCAAAGGGTACTACTGTGTGCTGAGCCCTTGAGAAGAGATGGATAAGGTGAATTTTTCAAGTGCTCTGTGCCGAGTCCTTTACACAGGGTGCTCTGTACTGTCCTTCAAATGGTGCTATGTGCTGAGTCCTTCCACAGGGTAGTATGTGCTGAGTCCTTCAAAATTGTGCTATGTGCTGAGTTTTTTGAAGGGTGCTGTGTACTATTTTACACAGTGTAAAATAGCCCCCCTTCAAAGGGGGCTGTGTGTGATCTCAACACAGGGTGCTATGCACTGAGTCCCTGGGAAAGAATGGTAGCGTTGAGTTTTTCAAAGCATGCCATGCACTTAGTCCATTACCTTGTGGGCTATGGACTCCCTCCTTCAAAGGATGCTGTTTGCTGAGTACTCTACACAGGGTACTTACTATATGCTAAGTCCTTCAAGGGTAGCTGTGTGCTGAGTCCTTTACACAGGGTGCTTTGTGCTGTTTTTTGAAGTGTACTGTGTGCTGACTCATCTAAAAGGGTACTATGTTCTGAGTCATTGAGAGGTAGTTATCCCCAATAATCACACACATGCAAACACACGCAAACAAACATACACACACAAACATAACCACTAACAAACATACATACACAAACATACACACAAGGGTCACCGTGCACCACCTTTTTGGTGTGTGGATTGGAGGGGCATGGAAGAGAGTCTCCTTCAGCCGTGGGGCTAAGGGGAGATTTGATACCCTGGGCAGGTACTGGGGTTGAGAGGGAGTGATGAGCTGAGGTGAGGCTATAATTTCCATGGCCTGGAAGCCTTTGGTCCCAGTCAGGGCTTGGCTTGCAGCCAGGGGTGAGGGCCAGGCCTGAGGGGAAGAGGGGGAGGGGGCACGAGGAGGAGGGAGCCGGGCCCAAGGCACACTCCCATGGCAGCAGTGGCCAAGGGCATGGCTCAGGGTAGGGCAACAGGGTGGGTGAAAGACCCCAGACTCCTGGGATATTTTCTTCAACGGGAGGGTGCCCCAGAAACCAAGACTCCAAACCAGTAGATGCAATAAGCAAAAAGAGTTTATTCAGCATTTGCGCAAACGGTCTCTCTGCCTCTGCACAGGAGAGAGCCCGGAGGAGCAGTTACAGGCATCTGGGCTCCAAGACTCTTTACTCAATTCCTTATTTCCAGAAGAGAGGGGGGTTTGTGCTAGGGCGAGCAAGTTTACAAAAGCAAAATCAGCAGTGAGCAATTGTAAAATGTATCTCTAATTTTTAATCTTTCATTCCCTCCTTTTTCTTTGGGCTAACTTTAATCTTAAAATTTAGGGTGTCTCTATATTATCTTGTGGGGTGTCAGTTGTTCTCAATGCTTGATATTTGGATCTCAGAACTAATAAATGAACTGCGCTGCTCTTTTTCTTTTACAAAAGACACCAGTCTGTTGAGTATACAAGGTCCGATTGTAACAAAATTAACAGTACCAGGGCCACTTACATTTTTTTTCCCACCAGTCCTGACTCCGTGTATCACAGTTAACTTAATTTTATACTAGCTTTACTTGTAATCTCCAATTTTAAGACATACTCATACCATCTGCTACATACTTAAACTTTCTGAGGTTTGTCTTAAAGACAATTCTTACTTTTCAAATTTCTCCAATTCCTTTTCCAAGGCTTTCTTTACTACCCTCTTTTTTGAAAATTCCTTGAGCATCTTTGTGGCTGGAGTTTAAAACTGCCCAATTTTCCTTTGGCTTGTGGAACCTTTATCTTAGAACAGCCTTAAGGCACCACTGTGATGCAGAAGCTTGCTAGATTTTAAGGCTAAGAGTATTACCTCCATTGATAATACACTCAGGTTATTACCATACCAGAGCCAAACTAGGCTGTGACCATGGAGAGGATTTCTAGTCACTATGCACTGAAGTACCTAAGGCAAGCAAGCCAGCGATATCCTTGTCCCCAATATCCACTGTGGGAAGAGAGGGTTTCTGGATATCACCCAAAAGAATGTCCCACAAGATCTTAGATTTAGCAGCAGTCAACCAGGAAGCAGACTCAGGTGATGGAATCAGGCAGGAGTTCCTCCAGGTGGCTTTCAGGCCGTAGTTGAATGCAGCAGCAGCAGCAGCAGCAGCAGGGTTTCTCAGTGGCTCCAAGGGACTGTCACACCTCATGCTGGGCTGTAAATTCCTACACAGACTGGTTAAGGATACATTGCATAGGCTTGGCAGGCTTTGATCCTGCTGGTTTTTAATATCTTTAAACAATAGCCCAGGACAATTTACCAAAATCACAACTTTTTACTAACCAGATATTTTGTAAATAGACACAGAAGGCTCAGAAGGCTTAGTCTTGTAGCCATCTCTGACAGATGCAGTCTCCACACCTTGAACACCTACAACAGTTAACACTATTCTTTATGCCTTTTTTAAAAATTATTTTATCTATTTTTCCTCATTTCTCCAAAACTGACTCTGGACCCTTGATCTTAAATTGGGGGTAGAAGGGCTAAAGTCCATCTTCTGTAACTTTTTCAAGCTGACTTCAGGGACGTTAATCCTACCTAGCCAGGAACCTTAGCCTATTTTACAAAGAGGCCATCAGGGTTAGATGTCATTAAGAACAATATTTAACTTTTGACAACTGCACAGACCTTTTCTCCGGCTACAGCAGTATAGCTTGTTTTTCACTCTGGTTTGCAAAAGCATCTTCCTAGATGGCTTAGGAATGTGATCTCTAATGATCCCAACAATGCCTGAGACAGATATCAATAGAAACACATTCTCTGTATTTTTCCTGAGCAAGTGAAATTCATGTAACTAGTGTCAGCTCAATTAGAGTTGCCAATTAGAGCTTTTGGCACATAAAGGGGTTGAGATTTAAACTATCCCCCACGTTTTATAACATTAGCTTTTTACTATCACAGAGGACTGGCAAGTTCCTGTCCCTCACAAGGTAGATAGTCATGGACATTAGGCATGCTTACAAACTCTTTTTATGACCTCCCGGCTCTGACCAGTTTTAAAGGGCCATACACAAATGACTCTAGGATCTGACATTTCTGCCATCCAAGCAGTGGCTTACTGCCTCTGGATGCTCCTCCATTGCTTTTGTCCCAGGAGTGTCTTCTTCACATTGGGATAAATGCCTCATTGGCATTTCCCTTTAGCTTGTTGCTGGACTTGAACTCGGGGCCTGAGCACTGTCCCTCAGCTCTATAGCTCAAGGCTAGCGCCATGCTCAGTCATCGGTTTATATTACTGTCCAAAACTCTTAGTCCACAGCAGCCGATTTTTGACCACAGTTGAAGCTCGGGGTTTGGCCTGGAACCATTGGTCCTCAGTCTCCTCACAGGACAGTTGTGAGGAAACAAGGGATCAATACAAGGGGAACTCTGGGGCAGAGCCAGGCATAGAGGCAACGATCATCAGATAAGTTTCTTGGCAATTCTGTGAGCATATAACAAGAAGATACCTGGAAAGGACTCAGAAGGGGCCTGTTATTTATAATGCAACAGGTATGGGATTATGAAACAAAACATCCCTCTCCTCATCCTTACCCTATCCCCATGAGGAACGGGATCCTTCACTGTTCAGCTTTGCAGCTGGGGAAAACGAGGCACGGAAAAGCTGGGTGACCTACTCATGATCCCCAGGTGACAGGAAGCTTGGCCTGACTTCTCGGCCATTCTCCCTAGGACAATGGGTGCTATTCAGTCCATTTATTGTGGTGGGAAGTCCACTTATTGTCAGTCATGGGGCTTGAACTCTGTTTACAAGCTGCTCAGATCAAGTTTAGGGCTCAATCAGTTGAGCCATAACACCACTTCAGGTTTTCTGGTGGTTCTTTGGAGATAATCGTCTTACAGACATTCCTGCCTGGGCCAGCTCTGAACCATGATCCTCATATCTCAATGTGTAGTTACCATTGTAGGCCTGTGCCACCGGCAGCCTGCTTAAGTGTAAGTCTCTCTCTCTCTCTCTCTGTCTCTATCTCAGTAACTTGTTGAATTTGTCGTGGAGGAGTTGGCTCAGTGTCCCCATGTGGCTGGGACCCAATGTGACCCTCTCATTCTGGAGGTAGGCTGTGTGTCAGGGTCATTCTCACTTGGACTGTGGAACTAGCTCCCTTTGGTAAGCCCCTCTGTGCCTGGGGTAGACCGTGATGGTTACTCATTGTCAGGCTGTCCAGTGAGTCCTTCCCCACTACCCTCTGCCAAGACAGGTACAGGAAAGTGGATGAACAGGCCTCTCATTGTCCAACTGCACAGCACTATCCCAAGCCTCTGATCCTCCCTGCCACCTATCTGGCCAGACCCTGATTAGAAGAACCTGAATTCACTCTATTCACGTTGCTGCAGTGTGTCGTTTTGGGGAATAGAGTCAGTGTGCAGAGGAAAGACCCCAGGTCCATCACCTCTTGGGGGACATTTGTTCTGTGACAGCGCAAAGTCATTGCTGTGGAAAAGGAGGAAGCCAGCATCAGACTGAGCCAGAACAATGCTCAAAGGTAGGTAGTCTGTTGAAGTATCAAACACATCCAGGTCTGCCTCCCACTCACAACAAGGAGGGTGCAATGCAGGTAGCCCAGCACTGGCCCTAGAGAGTTATCAATGGATGGTGGTGGTCAGGTGCCAGTGGCTCTCACCTGTCATCCTGGCTATTCGGGAGGCTGAGTTCTGATGGTCGTAACTCAGAGCCAGCCCAAGTGGGAGAGTCTGTGAGATTTTTTTTTTTTTTTGGTCCAGTCATGGGTCCTGAACTCTGGGCCTAGGCACTGTCCCTCAGCTCTTCAGCTCAAGGCTAGCACTCTGCCACTTGAGCCACAGCGCCACTTCTGGCTTTTTTTTTCTTTTTCCTTATGTGGTGCTGAGGAATCGAACCGAGGGCCTCAGGCATGCAAGGCAAGCACTCTGCCACTGAGCTACCTTCCCAGCAGCAAGTCTGAGATTCATATCTGCCATAAACAAACTCCCTCCCCCCCTGAAAAATGCCAGTTTTGGTGCTGTGGCTCAAGTGATATAGCCTCAACCTTGAGTAAAAGAAGCCCAGGGATGACACCGAGTCCCTGAATCCAAGACCTGGGACTCACAAAAAATAAAATAAATGAATAGTGGGCACTTGTTATCTTACTACCAAAAAGGATGGATGCATTCTTCTTTCTGGTACTTGTAGCCAAAGGTAAGGGGCTTCCCTTGATGTTTCTCTCAAGCTCTCCTTCTCTCTATTATCACCCTGTCTTCAGTTGCAGGATAGAATTCAGATCATCCCACTTGATGTAACCTTAAGTACCCTCCCCTCCCCACTTTTCTTGGGGTGGGATCCTGGATGTACTCACCACTGGGTGAAAGAAGCACCAGAGTGTTGGAGGTAGGTATCCCTGAAACTCATACTCTTTCTCTCTCTCTCTCTCTCTCTCTCTCTCTCACACACACACACACACACACACACACTCACCTAGGCCAACTCTGACTGGCGTTTTCCAAAGATACTTTATCTCCTTGGATTAACTGACCTAGGAGAGGAACTTGATCCCCTATAAATGACTATTTTAAAAAGGGCTTGCTAGTTGACACGAGATAAACAGAAGCTCAAAGGAAAGGTTCTGGAGCCTGTCTGGCTCAGGCTCACACTTGACATCCTGGCTCCTTGGTAGGCAGAGATCTGAGGATCAAAGATCGAAGCCAGCCATAAGCTGGAAGGCTGATAAGACTCTTCTCTGCATGGAACCACCAAAAATCCAGACGTGGAGCTGTGGCTCAAATGGTAGAGTAGCAGCCTTGATTGAACATGAAAACTCAGAAATACAGCTCCCAGATCCTCAGTTCAAGCCCACACAAGAAATGGCACCATTTGTTGCCCCCAGACTGCCTGGGTCTCAAGTGCCCTCTCACAGAGTGTGATACCGCACTGGTTCCTGGGTAGTGTATCAGAGCCTTCAGAAATTGGGTGGTGAAAGCTAGGCCTTCGCCTTTGTGCACTCTCAACCCACACCAGCTGGAAGGCAGAGCATGACAAGGCCAACAGCCTGCAGTTTGGAGAAGATCCGCCTCTGCCAGGGTGATTGGAGCGGGCTTCTTAAAGGTAGCAGTTGAAAGGAGTTCTTGCTTAATAAGGAGGATATGACAGGAAGCATAAAGAGAAAAGATGCCATAGATAAATTACAACATATCGGAGCATGTCCTTTTCCGGCCAGGGCTGCTGGTTAGAAACTCAGTAAAGCTGGGCAAGACTGTCCGAGACAGGCCCCAGGGGTCACAGAAGAACAGCTATCCAATGTTGGGATTTTGTCTTAGCAGTAGTGGGCTCACCTAGCACACAGGAGACCCTGGGTTCGAGTCCTAGGTCCCACATACACAGAAAAGGCCAGAAGTGTTACTGTGGCTTGGGTGGAAGAGTGCTCACATCAAGCAAAAGAAGCTCAGGGATAGCGCCTGGACACCAAGTTCAACCCCCAGCATTGTCAATGTAAAACTGCACTCCAAGGGACCTGGGTGACAGGTGGATGGCTGTGCCCTGTAGCTCTTAGTAGATCCATCCACGCTTTGTGTCTCCTTCTTTGACAAAGAGGATCTGGACACTCCTTCTGCCCTAGGCACCCCTGGACCCAGTTATCAGCAACCTTCCAACGTCTTCCACTGGGACATGGAGCAGCTTGCCTCAGAAATTTTCAGGTACCAGTTGGATGTGGCGGGGGATACAGGGCAGGCCTAAAAAGTCCTAGTGGGTCTGATATGCCCCCGACAACCAGGCCATCCAGAGGAAGCGGATGGGAGCTTAGAAAGGGGTAGTGATGTGAAGGGGGCCCTTTAATGCCCATGGCCCTCCCCAGATTCTGAGCCTCCCTTTGCTGTCCCTGAGGGAGGCAGAGGAGGGTCTAGGTGGTAGTGTCTAGAGGAAGACTAGTTGGGAATTGTAAAGAATGAGACACCATAGGCCATGTGGTGATGGCTCACGCCTGTCATCCTGGCTACTCGGGAGGCTGAGATCCAGAGGGTCTTGTTTCCCAGCACAAGGAGGAAATTCCTTTGAGATTCTCATCTCCAATCTCCAACCGGAAGTGGTGCCATGGCTCAAGTGGTAGAGCACTGCCTTGAGCAAATTCATCATCAGAGACAGTATCCAAGCCCTGAGTTCAAGCCCCTCATCCAAAAAAACAAGAAAGAAAGACACCTCTTGATTGCCAGAAATGGTGAAGGAGTGGGGTTTCTATGGTTCGGACACCAGTTTCTGGCCTCAGTGTACAGCCATTTCTAAGAACTCCCCAAATTTGCCCGAGTGTAAAGTTACATCAGGCTGGACGTTGTCTTACCAAGAACTCCAGAGGTTGTTGCCTATCTTAGGCAGGGAGTGGGCGAATGAGAGTAGGGTTGGAGGGTACTGTCGATTATATTCTCTCCAACCAAGGAAGAATGGCTTTGGATACTGGTGTCAAAGTCTGAACGCGAAAGGTTGCATGTGCTTTATGGTCTGACAATTTGGATTTCCCCTGGTTGTAAGAAGGTGGCTGAAACTGGGCAATGCCTGTGTCTCACCACTGTCATCCTAGCTACTCAGGAGGCTGAGATCTGAAAATCACTGTTCAAAGCCAGCTTGGGTAGGAAAGTCTGTGAGACGTTAACTCAAGGGAAGCACCAGAAAACTGGAAGTGGTGCTGTGGCTCTAGTGGTAGAGCGCACACCTTCAGCTGAAGAGCTGAGGGATAGCAGGCAGGCCCAAAGTTCAAACCCCATGACTGACAACCAAAATGCTGTGGCTGACTTTTCTTCATAGTGCTGTGTACAGTAGGAAATGCCATGCTGTTTTATGAGCAATTCCAGATGTGTGAGAGGCTCTCAGTTTTGTCAACATTTGGTCTGAGGATGGTAGTGTCATATTCTTGGAGTTTGGGATGTTCAGTTGCTCAGGGACTGCTGAGACCTTGGGCTACCCGTGTGTGTGTATGTGTGTGTGTGTGTGTGTGTGTGTGTGTGTGTGTGTGTGTGTGTGTGTTTCTGTGTGTGTGTCTTTTTCCGTCATCATTCTCTGCCCACTTCCTGGTTGCTTGTCTGCCTCTTCCTGACCTTGGATGGTGCCCTTCCTCAATAGCAACCTTGTCTTTAGTCCCCTATCATGGTCTACAATGAGTCCCAAATTGCCAGGGACCTGCATATTCCAGCTTTTCCTTGGGACCCAAGTCTGGCTGTCCATATCTTTGTCCTCATCCAGGGGATTCTGGGTCCTCAGGGTAGGCTGGCATATGTTCTTTCCTGCCTCTGGGGGCCAGGGTGACTCATGCTCTGTCCTGTTTTTTCTCAGCTGGGCCCCTGGCTGCATTTCCCACTCCCAGCATGCTGGTAGTGGTGTGGGGGAAGGGTGGTTGCAAGTGGCTCTGGCCAACTCGACATTGATAGCTGACTAAAGGCTTCCCAAACAAGGATAACCTGGGGCTACATGAGAGGTGAGTCCAAGGTGGCTTGGATGTATTGTTCGATGTGTAGGAAATGTCAACATACCTTATCGTAGGCAAATCTATCTTCTGGCAACAGCTGGGCCTCTCAGGTCCTTCTAGACAATTCTGGATTTGCAGAATACAGAGGCATATACTTTAGATTCCAGGCCCAGGGAACTGGGGGATGAGAGATTGGTATAGTACCTCAATGTTCTGGGGCATTAGTTTTGACTTGGATGAGCTGAGCTACAACTGGGGGGCAGTCCTGAGTCATAGTCACAGTAAACTCTCAAGCCAGATCAAGTGGTTTCTCCCTAAGTCCTTCTTGGGCTGAGGGGTATGGGCCATGTCATTAAGTTCCATGGAACCTGCCCCTCGATCTCAACATGGGGCTACAGGATCAAGGGAAGGACACTAGGGTTCCTCCTTGGTTGTCGGCCCATGATTGCAGACCTTCATCTGCCCCCCTCCCCCAAGCACTGGTGAGGAAAGCAGGGCACCGAGCCCTTGAACTCCTGGGATAGTGACTGCTACAAGCAGCAGCCAGTTGGCTGTGGATTCCTGAGCCTACAAAATTTTCATGAGCCCAACTCAACACCTGCCCAAGGTCTGACTGGAAAATTTGCACTCTTGTGATACTCATGTGACTGGGCATTATCTGGTATGACATCTTACAGCTCCTGCCCCTCCTGGCCCAGAACTGTGGTCTGAGACAGTGACTTACTGTTCTGATCCACATTGCACCCATGACAGATGCCATTCTGATGAACTTCATGCCCCACAGCTTGATACTTTTCTGATACTGTGGCCTGCTCTGTAGGCAATGGCCTCCAAACAGGCTTCTATCAAGACTTGTAGGACACCTAGACATTAGGGGACCCTCAGGGGCCCACTGCAAAGAACTCTGCCTAGAGCTACAGAGTAAGGTCTAAGCAGGCCAGGTGTTGGTCATGGGGCTTGAACTCTGGGCCTGGGCTCTGTCCCCCAGCTCTTCACCTTACCACTTGAGCCACAGAGCAACTTCCGGTTTTCTGTAGGTTCCTTGGAGATCTGAGTCTCCCAGACTTTCCTGCCTTGGCTGGTTTTGAATAGTAATCCTCACATCTCAGCCTCCTGAGGAGCTAGGAGACAGGCTGAGCCACCTGTGCCTCGATGATCTGGCCTTACACCACAGTGGACTAGGAGCTCCTGAAATCTTTTCTTTAATTTTCCTGTGCTAGTATTGGGGCTTGAACTCAGGGTCTGGGCTCTGGTCTCTAAACTTTTTCCTTCAAGGTTACCACTTTACTACTTGAGCCACAGCTCCATTTCTGGATTTTGGTAGTTAATTGGCAAGAAAAGTCTCATTAACTTTCCTCTCCTGAGCTGGCTTGACCCTCGATCTATATCTGAGTCTCCTGAGTAGCTAGGATTTACAGGGGTTGAGCCACTGGTGGCATTGGGCTAGAAGCTTTTCTAAAGCAAGAGTTTTTCTCTGCGTTTGCCCTGACTCCTCCATGCAAAGGAGGCCTGAGGGTCAGGAGTTGTGAAAACAGGTTTCAAGCCACAGGAAATGGCTTTGGGTCCCTGGCGAAAAGAAAAGCTAATCTTCCCCCTGGGCGCTATTCTGGGACCCCACCCTCTGCCCTGTGACTCAAGTCAACGCTGACCCAGCCTTGAATATCCTGCCAGACTTTTCTGAAGGCATAAAACCTTCACACCATTCACACCACCTGCACTACAGCACACCTCAGGACCTTTGCCCATGCTATACTTTCTTCCAGAGGCTCTCTGTCTTGTACCCACATATGCGAACTACTGTGGAATTTTGGCACTGGGTTTATCACTTCCTGGAGCAAGTCTTTCCTTCCCTTCTCCATCTTTATTTATTTTTTAATATTGAGTTGCTAGAAATGGAATTTGTGTAGGCTGACTGGCAAATGCTCTATATTGGTGTGTGTGTGTGTGTGTGTGTGTGTGTGTGTGTGTGTGTGTGTGTGTGTGTGTGTGTGTGTGTGTGTGTGCCAGTCCTGGGGTTTGAGTTCAGGGCCTGGATGTTATCCTATCCCTGAGGTTTTGTGCTCCAGGAAAGCACTCTACTACTTGATCCACAGCTCAACTTCTGTCTTTTGGGGTGTTTACTTGGAGAAAAGTGTCTCATATTGACTTTCCTGCTTGCAATTGGGATCTTCAGATCTTATCCTCCTGAGTAGATTACAGGGGTGAGCCTCCAGCACCTGCCCTCTATCCTACCTCTTACCTATAACTTTGGCCCTCCTCTGAGTTCAAGAATAATATATCTCACCAGGCTCAATTTTTTTTTTTGCCAGACTTGGGCTTGAACTGAAAGCTCATACTTAGGAGAGACTCTAAACATGTGAAGACTGAGACAAATGCTTCCATTTAATTATGTATCATGTTTCAACACTTAATAAAATGTTAATTAAAATGAGCCAATGCCCTAAATTATTGTGTATAATTTTATAATAGATGTGCAAAATATAATATTATGTGTATAATAATACTAAATACAATAAATAAATGAATCAAAGAAAAATAATATACAAAATCAATTATAAAATTCATAATATGAAATTAACATCCATATAAATGTATATATCATGTATTACACATGTATAGAAATATTTCTTCCATTGCAGGGCCATCATTCAGGCCCTGGGAACACTATCCTGGATTTATTTTCCTCAAGGACAATGAGCTTCGCATTCACCCATGGGGCAAAGAGTTACCTCGACGGTGAGCTCAAAACCTAGCAATGGCAGAAATACTGGCCCCAGTTCTAAGAGAGTGACTTATTTTTTTTTAAATGTTACATAATCCTCCTTTAATAAATAAGGTGAAGATTCAGTGTCATGGAGGCAAGAAAGACGGCCTTTGTTTTCAGCATTACTGATTCCAAAAGAAGAGGACTTGTCACAATTAGAACACAAGGCCAGCTATAGTATGGTCACGTCTATCAGAGCTCAATCACAAAGAAACAAATAGCATCAATAAATAGCTCTTTTTTTCTATTCTTATTGTAAAGATGATGTACAGAAGGGTTACGGTTGCGTATGTCAGGAAAGGAGTACTTTTTTTTATTATTATTGTGAAAATATCGTACAGAGGAGTAACAATTACATGGGCAAGATAATGAGTACATTTCTTATCAAGCATTGTAGCCTCCTCCTTTGTTTCCCTAATTTTTTTGATAGAAGCAGTTATGTTTATTCAGTTTCATACTGAATATTAAAAAAAGCAATATAGAGTTTTGAACAGCTATTCAAACATCCTTCCCTTACCTTCAAAGTGCTTCTCTGAGAACTACATTGTTTCTCTTTTTTTGTATACTTTTTATTGTAAAAATGTTCTACAGAGGGGTTACAGTTCCAGGAGCAAAGTAATGAGTACATTTCCTATTGAACATTGTTTACTCCTCCTGTGTTTTTCCCCTACCATCCCTTTCCTCCCATCTCCACAACTACCTCCTCCTGCCGAGGTCAATGACTTACTTTTTCATTTTTGGTTGGCATGGAGTTTGAACTCAAGTAATGGCAACTCTTTGCTCACATTGCTACAGATTTACCAAGACTCTGAGTTCAAATCCCAGGCTAGAAAAGAAAACTGGCAGAAATTCCAAACCAGGGAGCTTTATTTTTTAAATTTATTTAAATAATTTATATATATATATATATATGTATATATATATATATACATATATATATATATATATATATATATATAATTTTTTTGGCCAAGCATGGGGCTTGAACACAGGTCATGGAAATTCTACTTCAGCTTGGATCTCCCTTTGCTGGGGTGCAGTCTCTGGTCTCATAACCGATCCTGTGATCCTGGGCCCAGAGGGCTTTCAGGAAGAAAAACAATTTGGAAAGCACGAAAAGTGGTGAGCTGCAGAGAGTTGGGGGATTACGATTTTTTTCTTAGGACAGTGACCATCCTGGGTTTGAATGACAAAGCTGCAATGTGGACCTGACCTGCCATTGCTGGTGGCTGGTGGGCTATTATTGAAGCCATAGTCCAACCTGTCAACCTAGGCCCTGGGTTCAAATCGCAGTCCTGACATCAATTGCAGGAGATCACAAGAGACTCATTCCTATGCATAGGAATATTGATTGAAAGAGTAATTTATACGTTGGTCTACGCTAAAATTGGATGCAATAATCCTAGAATACTGATTGAGCTTAATTAATAGTTTATTAAGTATGAAAAGAATAATATTCCTTCAATTGTGGTATAATAAATACCTAAGAGTTGGAAGGAACATAGTAGGTGTCATTCCATCATAGATAGACGGGTATGGAACTCTTTACCAATATATATTTTTATTTGTATACCTCTGTCTGCCTATCCATGTATCGCTGTTTTGGCCAGAGCCTGTGAACCACCTGACATCTTCATTGGCTAGAGGCTGCCATGATCAAACTCACCCAATGATGAATTGGGTCTGCTAGGCACTAAGTTCAGATCCTGGCACTGCCAGGCATGATGGAGAACATATCTAACATCTGGATGTTTTGTGACAGGATGTAAACAAAGTAATAAATGGTATAGGTGTCATCAGAGTCAATAAAATAAATTCTAAATAAATGAATGAAACAAGAAATTAAATAAATAACCACACCAAACACAATATGGACTGAACATCTGTATGGATGTATAAATCCTATATTTAAAATATACATAAGGAGGGCTGGGAAGGTGGCTCAATGATAAGGCGCTTGCCTTGCATGCATGAGGCCCTGGGCTCGATTCCTCAGCACCACATAAGCAGAAAAAAAAGCCGTCAGTGGTGCCGTGGCTCAAGTGGTAGAGCGCTAGCCTTGAGGTGAAGAGCTGAGGGACAGCGCCCAGGCCCAGAGTTCAGTCGCACGAGCGTACCAAAAAAAAAAAAAAAAAAGTATATAAGGGATAACTTTTCCAGGCCTGAGGCTTGAGTTCAGCCCCCCTATGCAGAGGAAATGGCGGGAGATCCTGAGATACTCATTTCTGGACCTGGGATGAGTCATGGAATGTAATCAATCTCAACCTTGAATGAGAAGTTTGTGCATGATGCAAGTAGGAAATGATAGGCAAGACTCATGGGGTATCGATTATTTGTAAAGAACAGTTGATGAAGCATGACAATAATCATCACAGTATGAAATGGAGGCATCAGGAAAGATCCAAGAATCGGTAGTCACACAGATTGGATTCCACCACAGGTTACCATCTCTCCTACTCTATACAAATGTGTACTTATTTGCATACTACCTTCACCTTATGAATGGATGACTGTTGTGCACCCTGCTGTCCCCTCGGGGACGGGGCTCAATTTCAGTTCCTTGGAACAGTCTAGCTCCTTCGTGGCTCAAAGGCTGGTGGGCTCATATGACCCCATTCCCCACTTGGTCCTGCTAGGTCCCGAGTTCAGATTCCCTGCCCTGCCAAAAGATTCATCTTGATGTCAGAAGTCAATCGTTGCACCTGTTTTCTTTCCTGTGCAAGTCCTGGATCTCAACTAGGTCAGAGAATGCATGGGCCACCCTGTGGCCATGGGAATAAGTTGTTATCCATGTCAGCCCAGTTATACCTGTCATCATATACTCAAGAAAATATACAATACACCCATGAATAGCATACAAAATAAAGAGAATACACTTAATGCACGATGCAGTCCACACACGGATGTGAACATACATCCCATGTTTCAATGATCATTGAGGACTATTTTGGCCTCCCTGGGGCTCGATCTCAGTTCCTGGGAATGGCCCAGCTCCTTAGTGGCTCACAGTCTGGTGTGATCACGTGGACCCATTGGGCAGTTGGGCCTCCTAGGCCCAAAGTTCGAATCCCATCACTGCCAAAAATTCACCCTGATGTGAGAAGCCAGTCGTTGCACCTGTTTTCCTGTACTGGGAAAGTTCTGGGGCTCAGCTAGGAAGAGAATGTATACGCAACTCTATACTCAAGGGAATAGGTTGTCATCCAGTTCACCACAGTTATATTTGTTATCCTATACTCATGGAAATACACAATACCTCAATGAATAAGACACAAAACAAAGAGAATGACTACACCAAACGCAAGATGCCACCCACCCATGTTTGGAAATATAGATCCTCTATTTAATTATGAATTTATGACTATATTGGCCCCCATGAGGGTTCCATCTCAGGTGCCTGGAATGGCCTAGTTCCTTAGTGGATCTTAGCCTGGTGTGCTCACCATTACCCATTTCCCAATAGGGCCTGCTAGGCTTTGAGTTCAAATTCCTGCACTACCAAAGATTCATTCTGATGTGAGAAGCCTATGGTGGCACAGGTTTTCCTGTCCTGTGAATGTCCTGGGTCTCATTGAGGATGGAGAATGCTACATAGGCAACTCTTAGCCATGTGAATAGGTTGTCATTCATGTCAGCAGTTATGTCTGTCACCTCATACGCAATAATATACACAATACATCCTTGAAAAAGACACAAAATAGAAAGAATAACTACACTGAATGCAAGATGCATACCTCACCTGCAGGTAAAGAGAAATCCTATGTTTAAAAAAGGTGGGCTTGCTATTTTGTCCAGTGCTGGGGCTTCAAATCAGGTCCTGCACCAGGCCTGACATTCTACTCTTTAAAGATGGTGAGCTTCCCCTTCTCCCACAGTGCAACAGAGTTACCCAGACCTGAGCTAAAATCCCAGCACTGACAACTGATTCATCCTGATGTCAGAAGCCAGTTGTTGTACCTTTTATCCTCTCCTGGGTCTCAAATACGATGGAGAATGCATAGGCAACTCTGTAAACATGAGAACAGGTTGTCATCCATGTCAGTACAGTTATACCTGTCACCATGCTTATTAAAGTACACAATACCTGCATGAATTAGAGACAAAATAAGGAGAATAATTGCACTGAACACAAGATGCTGACCACACATGTATGTCAATATAGATCCTATGTTTTAATTATGAATTTCTGACTATAGACGACCACCCTGGGGATCAATGTCAGATTCTGGGATTGGCCACACTCCTTAGTTGCTCACAGGTTCATATGATCACCTTGACTGATTGACCAATTGGTTTTTCTCTGCCCTGAATTCAAATCCCAGCACTACCAACAAGTGAATCATGGAGTAAGGAGCGTGAGAAACTTTTTTTTTCCTTTTCTCTGAGTATCCTGGGGGCCAGGCATCATGGAAAACATTTTTTCAAATCTAGATGTTCTCTGATAGGTTGTCATCAATATAATAAACACAATGGGTTTCATCATAGTAAAATCAATGATAAATAAATGAATAAAACAAAAGATACCAAGAACAACCACACCAAACATATATGGACTGAACATCTATAGGTAAGTATAAATCCTATCTTTACAATATATATAAATAGCATGTTTTCCAGGGCTGGGTCTTGAATTCAGGACTAGTGAACAGGACTGACTTTTTTATCTTCATGTAAGATGATCTTCTCCTTTATCCACATTGCTGCAGATTTACCCAGATCCTGAGTTCAAATCCAAAGCCTGTAAGAATAAACTGTGTGAATTGCAAGCCAGGGAGCTAATTTTTTCTCAGCATGGGGCTTGATCTCAGGTCGTGGCAAGTCCACCTCAGCTTCGATCACCCTAGGTTGGGGTGAAGCCATTGGACACACAGGTGCTCCTGTGATCCAAGAACCCCAGGTCTTTCAGGGAAATCAATGCACAGAAAAAATGTGGCCTTTTATGTTTTCTTCCTTTGCAGTGACCCTTCTGGTTCTGAATGACACTGTTGCAAAGGGTACTTCACCTTGCATTGCTGAAGGCTGACAGACTATCAGGGAAGCTATAGGCCCACGTGGCATCATAGGCCCTCGTTTCGAATCCCCTTTCTTGACACCAGCCAATGGCAGGAGATACTAAGAAACTGGTCCCCATCCAAAGGAATAACACTGGAGTTTTCTCAATGTCACAGCTGAGTGAGTTCATGGTGCATGGTGATCCCATAAAATTAAACAGCATCATTTCAGAAGGCTGGTTGATTTTATTTAATTTTGATGAAACATTAAAAGAATATTATTACTTAGAGGAACCCAATAATTTCAGGACACTGTGCTTTCATTAATATTTTAAGGATTTAAACAATAACATTACTTACATGGATGCATAATGAATACTCAGGAATTGGTAGGAATATAGTCTAAATAACTGAATTATGTATAGATATCTCTGGCACTCTATAAATATATAGATTTATTAGCATACTGCCATCTGCATGTCAATCTGTTTTTATTTTGTTAACCTCTGGGGCTCATTCTCAAGTCCTGGGAACATCCTGGCAGCTCAAATTGCCCCAGGATGGCCTGTTGACACTCACCCATTCTGCTTGCTTCACAGGATTCTTGCCACACCCCGATTCTTTCATGTTTCTTTCTGACCAATGGGATACAAGAATGCTGGCCACGCCCACATTCCATGCTGCCAGGTAGCACTGGGATTCCCTCTGTTAGTTTACACCACTACCAGTAGTTGAGGAAGGTAGAGGTGACTGAGTGGTGAGGAAGAGACTCGAGGTGACTTTGGAGTATAGTAGGAAATTGATGCTCCCACCCCCACCTGGCCCCTTCCCTCCCTTCATGCGGTGCCAGGTTTCAAACCTCAGGCAATGGCGTGCTGCCAGCAGGCCTAAATCCCCGACCTGGTCTCTGCCCCTAGTCATCTGCTCTGGGCTCATGTGTCCACAATGCTGCTGCCATAGCTGCTGCCCCATTTGGAGCAACTGCCAATAGATTCTCTCAGCAGCACAGGTGAGTGGCCACCCCAACACCAATGCAACCCGGGTCAAACATCCCCCCTGGGGGTACCATGACCCCCATGCTTGCTTCCTCTCCCCGCCTCTGATGAGCCACATTTCTGTCTTGAGCATTTCTGAGATAGAAACTAAATATATGCTCAGGCTGGGCTGGATAGCGGTCCTGCTGTGAAAGATATGCTCCACCAGGCCTGGTCCTCTCTAGTTGGGATGGTAGACATGTGGCACCAAGCTCAGTCGTTGGTTTAGATGGATTATCCCAAACTCAGTCCACAACAGAGGATTCTTGACCACACGTGAAGCTCTTGGTAGGGCCTCAACCATTGGACCTCAGTCTCCTCATAGGACAGTTGTGAGGAAACAAGGTATTTATATAGAGAGATCTCTGAAGAATGGCTAGGCAGAGAGGGAGCAGCCTTCAGATAAGTTTTTGGCAATTCTGTGAGCATATGACTGGAAGATACCAGTAAGGGCTCAGGTGGGGCCTGTTATTAATCGTGCCACAGGTGTGGAATTATCAACTGAAACATGGCTCTCTTTCATTATTAACCTATCCCAATGTGGAAGGAGATCCTTCACTTTGTTCAGTTTTGCAGCTGGGGAAACTGAGGCACAGAGAAGCCAGGTGACCTACTTATGACCTCAAGTTCACAGGAAGCTCGGCCTGACTTCTCTACCATGCTCCCTAGGACAATGGGTGTTATTCAGTCCACTTCTTGTGTTGGGAAGTCCACTTCTTTTCAGTCGTGGGTCTTGAACTCTAGGATTGGGCACTGTTCTCGAGCTCCTCAGCTCAAGGCTAGCACTCTATCACTTGAGCCCACAGTGCCCCTTCCACTTTTCTGGTGGTTCTTTGGAGATAAGATTCTCACAGATGTTCCTGCCTGGGCTGTCTATGAACCATGATCCTCATATCTCAGTCTCCTGTTTAGTTAGGATTAGAGTTCTAAGCCACTGGCACCAGATTTAACTGTAATTCTGGTTCTCTCTCTCTCTCTCCCTCTTTCTCTCTCTCTCTCTCTCTGGGACTGGAACTGGTAGAATGGGTGCTGTAGGAGGTGGCCCAACGTCCCCAGGTGGCTGGAACAAAAGATGGCCTACTCATTCTGGTTCTGGAGGTGGGCTGGGGGTCAGGGGTGGTCTCATTCATCGTGTTGATACATCTCCATGAGGTAAGCCCTCTGTGCCCTTGCTACACTGTGAGGGTTATTCATTGTCCATCTAGCCTTACTGGATTTATTTTATTGTATTCTATTCTACATCATTTTCTAGCACCAGGCCAATATTATGGTACATAGTTATGGAATAAAAATATAATATCAACTTAAGAAAGTCATTTAGGGCTCTGGGAATGTGGCTTCGTGATACGGTGATTGCCTAGCATGTATGAAACCCTGAGTTCAATTCCTCAGTACCACTTAAACAGAAAAACACTGGAAGTGGTGCTGTGCCTCAAGTGGGAGAGTGATTGAATTGAGCAAAAAAATAAATAAATAAATTCAGGAATTATTCCCTAGCGCTGAGTTTAAGCCCCTTGACTAGGAAAAAAAAATTAGTTAGTAAATACAAAATAAGGAACCCATACTTGGAATATATAATTGCTCCTGCCATACTGACACCTGACAATAGTATTCCCTAATTCATGTAAGTTACTTATATTAGTATATTGTGTTGAAAAAAAAAGTTTTGTTCATTAGGTCACAGCAATTAATGGCTTGAACGTGCTTAGATGTCAGGTGAAGATTAATTCTGGAAATTCAAAGATTCCAGGTTTGTGAATGGTCACTGCTAATCACAATGAGAAGGGTAGTCTAAATGAGATTTGGAAATATTTTTGGTCATTTATGGCACCAAAACAGCAGAGGCAAATTAACAGTTGTGACAGAAGAGAAGGTATAATTCCAGAGTTAATGAATAAACGACAGTAACTAAGATATACCAGAATTTGTTTTAGAGAACCATTTTTCGTTATTGAACAAATAGTTATCAACTAGTCTTATTTCTCATTACCATTAGCATTCTAAATCTCTTAGGCTACTTCTTAATTTCTGTGTAAAAGATGTATCTCCTTCTGTGCTGTTCTTTCATACCTTATCTTCTTTGCTTTCTAAAAATTGTCTTTCTATATTTCTCTATAAACATTTCCTGATACTAAATACACCTACACAGATGGCAGAGGATGCTAATGTAAGGGTCCCATAGCTCATGAGTCATTAATGATTAATGAAACAACATGGAAAGGAGGACATATTTATTGTTACCTCAAATTTCCTGAAAAGCTGCAATGCCATCATTCGATTCAAATTTCCATTATTTGTGTCCATTATATATTGTCCAATATATATTGTGTCCATATATATATTGTGTTCCATTATATAGTGTCATTCAGTGCACATAAACGCAAATATGTGTTAGGTGCTGGTGGATCACGCCTGGAATCCTAGCTATTCAAGAGACCAGAGGATTGTGGTTGAAAGCCAGCCTGGTCAGGAATGTCCATGAGACCCTTATCTTCAGTTAACTGCCAGAAACCCAGAAGTGGTGCTATAGCTTAAGCGGTAGAGCTCTTGACTTGAGCTGAAGAGCTGAGGGAGTGCGCCCAGGATCAGAGTTCAAGTCCCACAACCAACAAAAAGTGCAAATATTACCTTAAATTTCCCCAAAAGGAAGGACAAGATCAATAATCTTCCCAAGCAGAAAAAATAATTTCAAAATGATTCAGTGCACCTACTTTTGCTGAGTTATTTAAGTTATGGCTTCTTTGCTAGACATATTCTCTTCCTTTATAAATTGTCAAATACTAGCTTTACAATAAACTTCATCTAATATTTTTTGTTTCAAAAGAGAAGTCCACACAGTTGATGTCACTTAGCTTTCTTACTATCTTAATTCAAACCAAACCAGGCAGGAGAGTGTGTCAAACTCTTATCACAAATTGAACACCAAAAAACCAGAAGTGGAGTTTTGGCTCAAGCAGTAGAGTACTAGCTTTGGGGGCAGGTGGGCAGGAAAGACAACTGTTCAGGGACAGGATCCAGCCTCTGGGTTCAAGACCCAGAACCAGCAAAAACTAAACAAACAAGCAAACAAAAAGCCCAGATATTTCTTTGGGACCATCCTTAAAGTTGTACTGATCAGAGAAGAGGCTTCTTTTGCTGATCATATTGACTGGATCCTGCTTTTTTGGAATCCTTAATGCTCTGAAGAACTCAGGACCAGACCAAAGGAATTGATAACTGACTCCTGCATCAAGAGAATCATCTCAGGGGTCAAATATCCATCCATAAGACACTTTAAAACCTTCATGTCTTTGTTCCTTTGCAGGAGAACACTTTTAAAACAACGTTATTTCATTTTGTTCTATGCTGGCCTTCAAATGGTACATTATTTCCTTTTGTAATACTCTCAAAACTAGAAGTTTACAGAAAAATTTTATATGAGTAAAGAACATACTCGGAAAAGCCAGGGATAGAGTTTCCTTCAAGGCTTGGGATACTTTTCTTGTACAGTAAAAAGGAAAGCACAAGGTAATTTGAACTTTGTTATTCCTCTATGTTCCATTGCTCTCCTGGGGTCAGTTTCCTCATCCAGTAACAGTTACTTCCAGTAACAATCGATGGTGGTGCTGCTTGAGGTATAATGAATGTTTTCTGGCTTCACTGAAATAACACTAGGACACCTTTGGACCTGAGGTAACACGTGTTTCAGAGACAACTTATTAAAGAGAAAATATGAAATTTATATTGCTTATAAATACATTATACATGAGTACATTGAGTTCAAACTTTGTAAGTTCTCTGTAAATTAAGGCAAATTTTAAATGGGAAGAAGGTTCCCAGAACATTCGTTTTGTGAGTGTACGTGCTGTTCATTATTTCCCAAGTTTACATGTGCTAACAGTAAGGGCAACAATAGCAATAATAGAAGAAAGAAGTTCTGAGTTTAAGTATAAGGGTTCAATACAATATAGAAGACTACAAATAAGACAACCTTGAAACAATAAAGCCAAGTCCAGTATGTAGATTTATGGGAGTGATATACAGAAAGTAAGACTCCTACGTGGAACATGGATTATGAGGCCATTCTCATTCTAAATCATGCTTGCTAATCATGCAACTTTGTAGAAAGTAGAATAGAAGAATAATCCTGTTTCCAAAGCAAGTCAGATATAAGAGCATGGATCGTGTGATGGCCTACAGCCTGGCTTTCACTCCTGTGCATATAGGCTGTTTGACCATCGACATTGGGGGTGGCATGATCCGTTTATGGAATATACTGCCCATAAAAACCGACTATGATGTAAACAATGTTTGACAAGGTGTTAAGTCCAAAGTTACAGTGGTAAGGATGATTACTATTAAGCTTTTTTTTGGGGGGAGGGGTGTCCAATAGTAAGGCCTGAACTCTGGGCCTGGGCGCTGTCCCTCAGTCCTTCAGCTCAAGGCTAGCCCTCTGCCACTTGAGCCACAGTGCCACTTCTGGCTTTTTTCTTTTTGCTTATGTGGTGCTGAGGAATTGAACCCAGGGCCTCAGGCATGCAAGGCAAGCGCTCTACCACTGAGCCACATTTCCAGTCCTAGCTATTTTCTTTAAATAGTTAATTGCTTTTTAAAGTTTATCTGCTTATTTAATCTAGGAAATCAAAAGTTAATATTTGTGTTTTTTGGTGAAATTTGAAACTAGGCAAATAAAAGCACTCATTTTCCTCAAATTCAACATTTAAAATTATTAAAACTTTGTTCATATGTTCTAGTTGTCAGAAATTTGAGCCACACATGGTAGCTCATAGTTGTAATGCTGGCTATTAGGTCTTGAATGATACAGAGAGGATTATGATTTGAGGCTAGCCCAGGGAAACATTCACAATATTGGATCTCAATCAACATCTGAACACAATGCATTGTGCTTTATATTTCATCTACTCAGAAAAGGTAGAAAGAAGGATTGTGGACCATGCTGGGCTGGTCATAAACAGAAAACCCTGCCATAAAAATGGATAAAGCAGGGCTGGGAAGGTGGCTCAGTGGTAGAGTGCTTGCCTTGCATGCATGAGGCCCTGTGTTCCATTCCTCAGCACCACATAAGCAGAATAAAAAAAAGCCGGAAGTGGAACTGTGGCTCAAGTGTTAGAGTGCTAGCCTTGAGCTGAAGAGCTGAGTGACAGTGGCCAGCCCCAGAGTTCAGCCCCCCGCCCCAAAAAAATAAGTATAAAGCAGAGCTGGGTGCCGGGGGCTCATGCCTGTAATCTTAGCTGCTCAGGACGTGAGATCTGAAGATCACAGTTCAAAGCCAGTCTAGGCAGGAAAATCTGTGAGACTATTATTTCCATTAAACCACCAGAAAATCAGAAGTGGCACTGTGGCTCAAACAGTAGAGCACTTGCCTTGAGCTGAAGAGTGCAAGGACAGTCTCCAGGCCCAGAGTTCAAGCCACATGACCAAAAGAAAAAAAAGTGACTAAAGCAAAAAGAGCAGGCAGTGGCTCACCTTTTAGAGGACCTACCTTACGTGCATGAAGCCCTTAATTTAACTGCTAGTATAGAAAGGAGGAAAGGATGTGAAGAAAAGAAGTAAGGGAGGAATTATGATATAATCAAATACTAGAATGATAAGTATTAAATAAAGGGATTACAGGTATTTTATATGAAAAGATACTGATTATTTACTAAAAGGAAAATTATAAAATGTGGAATTCAGGCTGAAATACATGTACAACTTTTGTTTTTTTTGTAAAATGATACTTATGTGCCCCTTTAGTTTAAAAGTAGTAAATGAGTTTAAAACAATATGAGTGGTTAGAAATGAATCATTATTTCTTATCACTTTTTCTGCTATATTCACCACTTACAAAATCAAAACAATGTTGGTCACTTTAATTATTAATTCATTAATTTAATCTTTCATCTTTAGTGTATAGTCTATTGTGCACATCATTTAAATGTTTGAATTATTTTTGTTTGTTTGCTTTTTATCCATCATGGATCTTAAACTCTGGCCTGGACACTGTCCCGTAGCTCCTCACCTCAAGGCTTGCACTCTACCACTTGAGCAACAGTGCCACTTCTGGCTTTTTCTGCTTATGTGGTACTGAGGAATTGAACCCAAAGGTTCCACATGCAAGGCAAACACTCTAGCACTGAGCCTACTTCCTAGACCTGATTTCTATTTGTCCTTCAGACATGGGACTTGAACACAGGGCATGGGTATTGTCCCAGAACTCCTTTGCTCAATGCTAGTACTCTACCATACCAGTTTAAACCACTTAGTGGTTAATTGGAAATAGCAGTCTCATGGGAACTTTTCTGCCCAGGTTGTCTTTAAACCACCATATTCATTTCTCAGCCTCCTGAAAAGGTAGGATTACAGGCATGAGCCACCTGAACCCAGCTGCTCATTTTTTAAAAAAAAATGTTATATGTTTAGTTTCCCCTCAAATACATACGAAGTGAGATGCAAATTAACTTTAAATACACCACCAATTGAAGATGTTGAGATTACAAGTGATTGCAATTTTTTTTACATATTTTTATATGTGGGGCTTGAACTCAGGGCCTGGGGGCAGTCCTTGTTTTTTTGTGCTCAAGGCTATCACTCTACCAGTTTGAGCCAGTGCCCCTTCTGGTTTCTTGCTAACCAGTTTATGAGATAATAGTCTCACAGACTTTCTTACCCAGGTTGTCTTTAAACCTCAATTATCAGATCTCAGCTTCCTGTGGTGCTACGATTACAGGCATGAGCCACTGGCACCATCTTTTTAAAAAAGGGACAACAATTCATAAGCCAGAAGCCTTGACTCATGCCTATAATACTACCTACTCCAGCGGCTGAGACCTGAAGATGATGATTTGAATCTAGTGGTGCAAAAACGTCTCTGTGAATCTTTTATCTCCCATAAACTGTTCAAGAAAATCCAGAAGTGAAGCTTTGTTCAAGTGGTAGAGTGTACTCTTGAGCAAAAAAGAAGCTCAGGGATAGCACCTAGATCCTGTGATCACACTCCATTTCTTACACACACACACACACACACACACACACACACACAAAAAAGTAAATAGAAAATATGAAGAAATCAATGAAAAATTTGAATATTGTAAGGACTTCTGGGTTTAGAGGTATGACTCAGTTGGTAGGACAATAGCTATTGATTGAAACTATCAGGTACCAAGGACATAAAAAAGAATTATCTGCTCTGTATTTTCTTATTCTCATATGTTCTCATTTGGGAACACTCTTCTTCAAAAAAAAATGTTTTAGCGGCTATATAGAGCAGGGTTACCTTTCTGTATGTCAGGTAACTAGTACATTTCCTTCCTTTTACATAATCTCATCTGTTCCCACATTCTCTTCCATACCCTCCCTCCCATCTTGACCCTCGACTTGCATGGTTCACTTTCATCAATGTCCAGTAGAGCCAGAGGGCTCTGCTGCTGCCTTTTTTCACCCACTTCCCACTAATTCTGTGCCCTTCCCCCATCTTCCCTGTATATTAGGTGAAGAATACAGACTCATTAGAAAATGAAAAGACAAATTAAGAAAAGTTCCTTTGTTTCCTTATCATTGCAATTCAATATATATATATATATATATATATATATATATATGTATATATAGTATTATGTAGAAAAGGTGCTTGGGTAATATAACTTTGTGATTTTCGCCAAATGCTTCCTCTTCTGTTCTTACTGTAAATGATGTCTAGAATCCTGTACAGTATATCATATCCCATGGTGTTTTAAACCTTTCTTCCATATATCAGGGGAACAGGTACCATTTGTCAATTTGATGTTGGCTAAATTTCTTAACATGATTTATTCTAGTGTCATCCATTTCCCTGCAAATGACATTATTTTATCCTTTCTAATGGCTCTGTAAAATTTCATTGTATATAGATGGCATAATTATTGGTTCCATTCATTTATTGTGGGGCATCTGGGTTGTGTACATTTCTTGTCACTGTGAATTGAGCAGCAAGGAACATGGTTGTGCAAATGTCCTTGCCATTTTCTAATTTCTCCACTTCCCCCCCAATATTTGTTGTCTAATTCAAGATATTTGGATAAGATGGTATCTCAGAATTACTTTGATTTATATTTTCTTTATGGCCAGGGATGATGAACCTTTCCTGATATGTTTCTTTGCCATTCTTACCTCTTCTTATGAGAAGTCTCTCCTTAGCTCCTCTGCCCATTTGGTGATTCGTTTATTAGTTTTGGGAGGGGTAGTTTCTTGAGATCCATGTATACATTGAAAATTAGCCCTTTGTCTGATGTATTGCAGGTAAATATCTTTTCCCAATTTGTTGGCTGTCTTTTTAGTTTAGTGGCTATGTCTCTAGCCTGTGTAGGTTTTTTCCTTTGATGTAGTCCCATTTGTTGGGTCTCTTTCCTATCTGTTATGCCTCTGGGATTCTATTCAGGAAGTTCATTCCAGTACCTAAAAGTATTTTTTTAATTATTATTTTGATGGTAAAACTTTATTTACTTTTATAAATACATCGCAAGACAAAATTTTTCAAAAATACTTTCCCCCCCCAAAAAATTTAAAAAATAAAGGAAAGCTCGTAATAGGTAGGCAGACTGTCTTGAGACCTCTTTTTGTTCTTAAGGAGAGCTCTCTGCTGTGTAGGGCAGGACAATCGCCACACACCCAACACTGCCATGGGTTTGGCCTTGGGGAGAGAAAAGCCCAGCCTGGACTGAGTGTCCTCTCCTGATCACAGCCATAGTTACACCTTCTAGTAATTAACACTATCTAGGATTATCTAGTATGAATCCTATTATAGTTGGGCTATGCTGTATACAATGTTAACCATTGAGAACATATCTCTCTCTCTCTGCATATATGTGTGAATTATAAAGTATGAGTTGGATTCCAAGTTCAACAAACACAAGGTATTCTCTACATGTTCCCAGTGCCCTATGAGGCTCTCTCAACAAGCTGTTCATCTTTCCTGTTTAGATAACATTAAACACCATTGTTTTGTTACGTGAAGAATAAAGATGAGGGGTGAAAATAAACTTTTGCCTTTAAACAGTTTATTATCCTCAACCCCAAACTAGGAGTTAAATTAGAAAACATTTTGTTGTTGTTGTTGTTGTCTCCAGAGCGATTAATCCATTACTGGTGAGGCCTGTGAGGTGTGGGGTACACCCCCAGCCTCCCCCATGCCCTGCTGGACCACAACCAAGGCCACCCTGGGCCTTCCACTGGGCTCCATCCTTGAAAAGCTGCCTAATGGAGGGAGGTCAGAAAGATCTGCATTTACAATGTGCTAGAACTTTTTTGGGTCAGTTTTATAGAACTTTCTTGGTCAGTTATATTCCACCTCAATCTCTCCAGTATTTTCCAAGCAGATCAAGTCACTTGCAGATAATGAAGAAGCTTTGCGGCCCAGGGGTCCATGGCTTGGAATCAAAGATAGTATCAGGAGGCCCAGGGGTCTCATGTATGGTAGAGATGTCCAGGTGATTTGAGTTTCTGAACTTCCTGTTCTCCATGAGGCCTGAGCAGTGTGGAGGGCAACGAGGAGGTGTCTTCTACAATAGCCACTGAAGTGAGGGAGGCAGAAGGTCAGCTGTTCCAATGGGCAGATGTGGAGAGGTTTCTAGAAGGGGATCAAGTCCGCTGTTTTGGGTAGGAGAATCAGTTATTTTTACAGAAAGCAACAGAGAAATTAATTTTCTTTTCTGACTACTGAAAAGTGGAAAGATGCTCAAGTTTACCATTTAAAGGAACAATAGACATTTCTAAAATCTCTGTCTAAACTTTGGTTTTCTTTAAAAAACACACAAAAAACCAGGTCATCACAAAAAGTAATGTAAGTGGAGGCTGTAGGCAGGTACTGTTCTGTCCGTGGCAGTCTTTTGTGTAAAGTAAGGCGTATTGGAGCTCTAATTTAACTGATGCAGTGGGGTCTACTGGCTATGCATGCCGAGGCAGTGCAAGTCGTCCGTGCCCTTGCTGTCGAAGCCTGGGAGGGGCTGACCATACTTGTCCACACACCAACAGATGCCCCGCTTTCTGCCTTTGGAGGGGCGACACTGCTTCTTCTTATAAAATCCTTTCTTGTCGTAGTTGGGGATGTGCACACCCCTGGGACTCAGCACATTGGGGAACTTCAGGTGATTCAGGGTGTCTTGCATCTCTCTAAGGAAGGGACCATATTCTATCTCCAGTTTGGACTCCGAGGAGAAGGTCTGGGTGTCCGTGCTCTGGGACTCATAGTCGACTTTGTAGTGCTGGCTGTCCTTTGTGTGACCTTTCTTGATGGTGTCCAGCTTCGCGTGAATGGAATGGAACTTGGAGTCAGGCACCCTATGTGTGCTGGGAGGGGCATGGCTCTCCAAGCTCCCCATGCCTAGGTCCTCCTCTGACTCACTGAGTCAGAGGGCGCCAGCAGCAGGTAGGCGCTCAGCCGGCCAGGACGCTGGCATTGGCACAGAACCCGCGGCCATCCAGCAGCGCCTGCAGTGGGCGTGGCTCGGTTGGTGGCAGCTGGCAGCTGAGCCCCTAGCTGCAGAGTTCTGTGTAGACACCTCAAGGCTGGCCCTCCCGCAGAGCACATGTCAGGCAGCTGCCACAGCCTGGCTCGCGCACCAGCTCGGCACACGCAGGCACTGCAGGCAGAGGCTCGCACTGGGCCAGCGCGATCCCATCACAGTGCTCGCATTGCAAGATGGGACCCTCGTCACCGGTGGCCTGAGGAGCAGGGCCAGGGCGGTGAGTAGAGCTGCCCTGAGCGCCGGGCGCCGCAGGAAGCATGGCGCCCATTGCAGGGGCCAACTGGAGTAAGCAGTTACTGGGTCGAGGCACGCAGTGTGAGATTGCAGGATCTGGAGCGCAACTACCGGTGCTCGGCGTGCAGCTGCCCAGCTTCCACCTCAGTACCTATAAGTTCTAATGTCACCCTTTTTCTGTCTTAGAGTAGTTTGGCTGATTTTAATGTAGTTAATCCATTTTGAGTTGATGTTAGTGCAAGCAGAGATCCACTTCCAGTTTTCTGGCTATTGATGTCCAGTTTTCCCAACACCAATAGTTGAAGAGGCTATGATGTCTGTGTATGTGGTGTGTGTGTGTGTGTGTGTGTGTGTGTGTGTGTGTGTGTGTGTGTGTGTGTCTGTGTCTGTCTGTCTGTGTGTCTGTGTCTGTGTCTGTGTGTGTCGGTCATGGGGCTTGAACTCTCGGCCTCGGAGCTACCCCTCAGCATTTCATCTCCAGGCTAGTACTTGAACCACAGTTCCACTTCCCATTTTCTTGTGGTTTATTGGAGCTAAGAGTCTCATCGACTTCCCTGGCCCTGCTGGCTTTCAACAACCATTCTCAGATCTCAGCCTTCTGATTAGCTAGATTAAAGGCATGAGCCACAGTCACCCGGCAAGGCTATGTTTTTTCCACATTACATCTTTCACTCTTTTGTCGAATATCAGATGATTGTAAGTATGTAGTTTTATTTCTGGGTCTTTTCATCTTTTTTAATACTTTTTTTTTGTAAAAATAATGTACAAAGGGATGGCAGTTACATAAGGTAGGTAATGAGTTCATTTCCTCTCAAGCATTGATACTTCCTCCTTTGTTTTTCCCCTACCATCCCTACCCTTCCACCTCCACAACTACTCCTTTCCATCCCTCCTTCCCACTCCCTGCCTAAATTGTAAAGTTCGTTTTTGACCATAGTGTCTTGATCTCATTGTTAAAATGGGTCAAACTGTATCCCTAGTTAAGCATTTGGTTTTTTCCCTTCACCTCCCAAAGCTAGAGAAATGTACATACAAGATACAGGGCACCAACATCAAAGAAACAAAAAAAACCACATAAATTAGGTTACAAGATTGGGTGGAAGAATGATGACTGTTGACTTAATTTAATAAGTATTCTATAGTTTTTAATGGTAAGGTTTATTAACTCAAAGGGGGAGAAAAAACATTCAGAATAGTGGAATGTGGCTACTCATTTGATGTGTGTGGCTAGATTATGATTAATAAAAATATATCTATTAATTCCCAGTGGTAGACTGCTATGCTAACTGGGAGGAGACTTTGGTAATGCCAGGGGTTTGAATACTGGTAATGAAGCAGAATATGAGGGGAGAGCATTTGCTAAAGATGTAACTTCCTAGGCTCATACTAAATACATTGAAGTAGAATGCTAAGTGATGATCGACTGAGCACCAAATTTTATTTGTTGACTTTTTGTTTTGTGAAGTCCAGGGATTTGAACCTAGAGCCTGGGTGCTGTCCTTTAATTTTTTCTCAAGGCTAGTGCTCTACCAGTTGAACCACAGCTTCAAGTCCATAATTTTGGTGGTCAATTGGAGATGAGTCTTTCCAAATTTCCTCTTTGGGCTTGCTTCAAACGTGATCCTCAGGTATCGGCCTCCCGAGTAGCTCGCATGCCAGTTGTGAGCCACCAGAACCTGGCTAGAATCACATTTTAAAAGTATTCTCTAGGTGAATCAGATGTGTCTAGGTACTATGTGAGCATTTTGGTTCCATTGGGTTATTTCAGATTTAGAATAACATCAGAATTTTTCTTCTTGTAACTCACAGCATCCAATATCTATATAATTTATTCAGATCTTCATGTGTGATCTTTTTTTCTTCATTGTACCTTTTTATTCTTACTTCACAAGCAAGCACGTCAGTGATGTATTCCTTTTCTGAAGCAAGTTACATCCTTTCCCATCAATGAGGGATGTACTTGCTGCTCTTACTGCCTGGAGTACCTGCTTCTAGTTAATTGCATGGATGATGGCTCTCAGGTTAACTATCTCCTCCTCAGGAATATCTCCTCACATAACCGCTGTGAAGTTGTTGCCACAAAACTACCAATGTCATGTCTCTGATTTATAAATATTATCATTATGATTTCTGGTTTTCTTTTCAGCATGAAATTGATGAGGAGAGAGCCACATTCACTTGTTTCTCCAACACCTATAATAGTGCCTGGTCCTTAGTGCTCAGGAGCCTTGCATAGGGATCAGCCTTCTCCAGCTCAATTTATCTTAGCTTCTGGTCAAGACAGCTCTTGAAGCTGACGTCTGGTGGCTAGCAGTCATTCCCTCTCATTCTTTGTGCCTTTCTGTGTTGCTGAGTCCGCCTCAGAGCAAGATCAGTGCCTGACACCTATTTGCTGCTATGGAAAGATGGCTATGACATCATACAAGTTATGGGCATTGTTTTGTGAAACTGTGTGCGGAGACGCATCTCCACACAAGTTCTCCAAGGCAAGTGTCTCCCATGCCCAGGAGTCAATTCCACAACTCAGCATCCTAACTGTCACTTACTCCCTAATGCACTCAGTGTATATTCCCATTTCCATTAAAAAAAGAAAATTCAAGATATGCCTTTGATGATTTGTCATTGAATTACTGAAACAAAGTATATAATTTTGGGGCTGGGAAGGTGGTTAGTGGTAGAGTGCTTGCCTTGCATGCATGAGGCTCTGAGTTCGATTCCTCAGAACCACATAAGCAAAAAGAAAATAAGCTGGAAGTGGCCCTGTGGCTCAAGTGGTAGAGCGCTAGCCTTGAGCTGAAGAGCTGATGGATAGCACCCAGGCCCAGAGTTCAAGCTGACAACCGGACCCAAAAAAAAGTATATAATTTTATGTATTTGTAAGTCTTTGTCCATCTCTCTTGAGCCCTTGGCATATTTCTATGTGTTTGCAACTTGGGAAGGGAAATAAGGTTTAATTCAGGATAGTCAAAAACATTTTGGGAGGGAATGCCAACTTTCCATCTGATGTTCTACAGATGGCCATCTTGTCACAGGAACTGAGTAGACTGTCATAGCATAAGAGGCTTGTCCTGACTTCTACTGACTTTCCTCTGTGGTCACAGAATGTGATCCTACTGCATACGTGTCGCTTGGCTACACTCGAGGGACCAGGTCTTCTCTGAAAATCTAATGGCATGGGGGTAAGAGAAACTAAAACTCAGAACCCAGCTTCCCACATCACTAGGATTACAGGCCTGAGTCTCATATACTAACTCATAACTGCCTTTTTATACATCGTGTAGTCTGTTTCATTATATTCACCTCATAGACAGATATACAAATATATGTTTTTATTTATCCATCTATTTATAATCAGTGTTATATCTAGAAACACAAAAATATATATTCATATAATTATAATCAAAGTTATATTACCACTTTCCCCAATAATATTTTACACTAATATTATGTGAAAAAATACTTAAGATTGAAAAAGTTAAAAGCCCTTGTAGTATGAAAAATCATATTTGATCTTACATATCATATAATATACTATATAAAATGTAATGAATATAACATGTATTTCCATATAACTGATTTAATTGCTCCCTGATTTTGTGTTTGTCGATCTATATAAGCCTTCTTTCTTCTATTGATGATGGCTTATACTTTCCAGTGTCGATATTTCTTATGTATTTTGTCAAATATATTCAGCCCTAAGTAGAATTTTTATGTTAATGGAGCCAAATTTTTCTTCAATATTTCCCAAAGCACAATGAATATGTATACAGACTTGAACTCACTGTTGGAAGAAAGTCCCACATACCACTATAAGTATTGTAGCATTTGTCCCAATTGACAGAACAGCTTTCTAGGTCATCTGATCTGGTATGTCCTAGATCTTTTTTAGCCACCTTATCACCCCATGCAGGCATGGCCTGGCTTCCTTGCAACTCCCTGTGCATTTAACCATTCCCTTTATATCCAATAGGCTCTCTTGTTCATCCCACTGTCACTCTGTTTTCCCACACACAGAACACATGTGCATGGTGCTTTACATTGTAGGTTGAAAAAAAACACATTTAAGGCTCATGAATTATATAATATAACATAAACACTGACATTTTAATAACGTTAGAAAAATAACTAGAATGATCATTTTACAACAATCAGGACCAAAAAGAAATATAACGATTTTCTAAAGAAGGGGGGAAGCAATCTCTAAATCTGGATTGTCTTCTAAGTTGGCTTCAGACACAAATTCTGCCTCAGAGTCCTCAAAAGGATCTACTTCCTCATTAAAGGCAGTATTTTCTTCCCGAGTCTATAGAGGGACAGATCTTATTTCTCAATTGGAAATTGGATCCCCAGCAGAAGGACAGATTGGTCTGGATATTCTGTGAGGACAGATTCCCTTTCCTCAACTGAATCTAGACTTTGGACCTAACTTATTGGTTTTCTTGAACATAGACTGGGGTCATTTTCCATTAGCACATATTTACCCTGCACTCCAGGACCAAAACATTTTTTACTGGTTTGGATGTGATCTAGGTGAATTGTGAACATCAATGGAAGACATTCTGGATCATCTTCTTCCTTGGTGGTATGTGCAGGTACACCTACATCACATGTGGAGTTCAGAACCAGTGGGATGTCCACAGGACTCAAAACCTAGTTGGGCCTTTCTACACATTGAAAAAAGCCTCTATGTTCACATGCTTTCTGGAGTCCAGTTTTGGCTTCCAATCTCCATCAGTCACAATAGGCGACATCACTGATGGGTTCTTTATCTGGAGTTCAGCAGGAAGTTCTGTACAGTGACACAAACATAAGAATGTAAATAGGTACAGGAGTCTTAGATTAGACTCTAGAAGTTAAAGTGTGACTAAACTTCTATGAGGATTTAGTAGGAGAAGCTGTAGAACTTGAGTTTGGGCTGAACACTGATGAGAAGGTAGGGTGTTTCTAATGAGTGGTTATGTCCAAGTTCTTTTAAAAAGGGAACAGGCATTACCCGGCATAGAACATCCATAAAAGGACATTTTGCCAAGCTGGGTAGTACAAAGGGCTCTTGGCAAAGCAGGCCCATCCCTTGAGACCTAGATTCCATCCCTACTCAAAAGCTCTAAGGCATCTAAACAAGGACTATTTACTCTTTTCCTTGGTCTCACGGGTCATGCATTGCTCCAGCTGGTCCAGAAGAATATGTAAGCAGAACAGCAAGTCTGAAGAGGGCATGTTGAGCTTGTCATACTGTGTAAGTTTTTTCAGGATGTCAAGTTTCTTATGCTCATAAAAATCATCAGGGTAGAAGTCCATCCAAATAGTTAAGATGGAACAATTGATGCTGTGGGCAGATTGGTGACAAGGAAAATGAGAGTCTGCCCTCTCCATCCTGAGCCTTCTACCATAGACCCTTTGTGGCAGGACTAGAATGCTGGGAAGTGGAAAGAGACTCCTGGAAGCAGAATTCTCTTCACAACCCACTTCTAGAAATTTCTAATGCAACCCTCCAAAATTCTCCCTGTGATGGGCAGAGAAAGTTGTTTCCCCACTGTGTCTGACTTGCTACACACAACCCTCCCTGTCATCGAGGGATTGTGATCCATGCTGGCCTGGTCATAAACAGAAAACCCTGTCATAAAAATGGCTACAGCAGCGCTGAGCACAGGTGGCTCATGCCTGTAATCTTAGCTACTCAGGAGGCTGAGACCTGAAGATCCCAGTTCAAAGCAAATCTAGGCAGGAAAGTGTGTGAGACTCCTATCTCAATAATCCACTAGAAAACTAGAAGTGGCACTGTGGCTGAAACAGTAGAGCACTCGCCTTGAGCTGAAGAGTGCAGGGACAGTGTACAGGTTCAGAGTTCAAACCACATGACCAACAAAAACAAAAGTGACTAAAGCGAAAAGAGCAGGTGTGTGGCTCACTTTGTAGAGCACCTACCTAAAATTCATGAAGCCCTGAGTTTAATTGCTAAGATTGAAAGGAGGAAAGAATATGAAGGAATGGAAGGAAGAAAAGAAGGAAGGGAGGAATTTTGATATAACCAAATACTGGAAAGATGTGAAGTATTAAATAAAGGTATCTAAAAGGCAAATTATAAAATGTGGAATTCAGGCTAAAATACATGTACAGTTTTGTTTTTCTGTAAAGTGATACTTACGTGCCTCTTTAGTTTAAAAGTAGTAAATGAGTTTGAAAAATGGAAAAGTTGTTAGAAATGAATCATTATATCTTATCACTTTTTCTGCTACATTCACCACCTACAAAATTGGAACAATGTTCATCATTTTAATTATTAATGTATTAATTTAATCTTTCATCTTTAGTGTATAGTCTATTGTGCACATCATTTGTTTGAACTCTTTTTTTTGTTTGTTTTTTGTCCATGATGGGTCCTGAACTCTGGGCCTGGGCACTGTCCCTCAGCTCTTCACCTCAAGGATATCACTTTACCACTTGAACCACAGTGCCACTTCTGGCTTTTCTGCTTATGTGGTACTGAGAAATCGAACCCAAAGGCTCATACATGCAAGGCAAGCACTCTACCACTTAGCCACCTTCCCAACCCTGAAATCTTTATTTTTTCCTGCAGACATAGGCTTGAACACAGGGCATGGGTGCTGTCCCAGAGCTTCTTTGCTCAAGTTTAGCACTCTGCCATACAAGATTAAACCATAGTGCCATTTCTTGTTTTTTAGTGGTTAATTGGAAATAGCAGTCTCATGGGAACTTTTCTGCCCAAGACTGGCTTTGAACCAACATCCTCATTTCTCAGCCTCCTGAGAAGGTAGGATTACAGGCGTGAGCCACCTGTACCCTTGTGCTCATTTATTTTCTTTTAAATGTTATATAAGTTTAGTTCCCCCACCCAAATACGTGCAAACTGAGATGCAAATTGGCTTTAAATAAACCTCTACTTGAGGATGCTGAAATTACAAATGATGGCAAATTGTTTTTAACATTTTTTAATATGAGAAGCTTGAACTGAGGGCCTGATTGAAATCCCTATTCTCTTGTGCTCAAGGCTATCACTCTACTAGTTTGGCCCACAGGGCCCTTTTAGTTTCTTGGTAACCAGTTAATGAGATAATAGTCTCACAGACCTTCTTATCCAGGCTGTTATTAATCCTCGATTATCAGATCTCAGCCACCTGAGTTGTTATGATTACAGGCATGAGAAACTGTCACCAGTTTTTTAAAAAGCAACAACAGATTACTTTAGGGGAGGATGGAGGAGGAGAAGCTAGAGGCTAAACAAGCTCTCGCATAGAAAATAGTTGTAGTGTTCCACTGAAGAGTCCTAGGTCAAGAATGACCAAGTGTGCCATCACAGTACAGTTTGGGCAGAGAGGGAAAATCCAGACAAGGAGACAGATCTGAGCACTTGCCATTAGCTGCAGCTGTGGTGGTGGCGGCAACGGCAGCAGCCTAGCCGCCAAAAGAACAACACAGAGTCTGGGACAATGGTGCCAGACACAGCAGGTGACCGGATTCTACTTAAAACCAGAAAGAACTGATAAGTAGCAGATATCTTCATCCTGCATATCACAGACCAGAGACAACCCAGGAACCAAGACTCCAGCGTGAGTAGAATCCTGACATACTCACTCCTTCTTAGGGAACAGAGGAGGGAAGGCCACCCTTACCATCCTCACCCCCGGAGACCTCCATATTTGATATTGAAAAGGCCCAGTTGAGCAGCAAGCTCCATCTCAGGCCTTGGAAAAAAAACAAAAGAGTCATTTAGGAGGTCTCAGGCACCTGACCTGACCTGCCAGGCTCAGCTCCTCCCTGGGAAAAATCACCCAGCCCAGGCAGACAAAGCTCTGCCCCGAGGGGAATGACTTTCTTCACTGGGTAAACAGAGCCAGAGGCTGCCCCTCCCTACAGCAGCCTAGACAATCAAGTGAAATTCAGTAAACATAAACCCTGATAATGGCTCTAGGCTGGGCTCTGTGAGTGTCTCAGAAGTTACCCCTCAGGGAAAAGCTGCAATTTGCTAAAAGGCCTCAATTCTACCCAGAACATAGCCTCATCAAAGCATCTTCAAATTAGAGGAAACAGCCATCTCCCTCTTTTGTGAAACTCAAAGCAGATCTCCCTCTCATTAAACTATACTGGGAGGAGGATCACAAAATCCTGATCATTTTTCTGCCTGCTCCAACAAATTGACTTAAGAAACCAATCAAGCCACAGGCAAACCAAACACCACAAGCAGACTAAAGACTCCACCAAGAGACTGGTTACAGACACAGGGTGATACAGGTTCTTCCCATCTACTCCCCCCCCCCCCCCCGCAAAAAAAAAAAGAACTCTTTTTGGTACCTTTTTTAATTTTTAATTTTTTAAAAAAATTGTTTTCTATTCATTTTTTTTCTCCCCTCCTAATTTTTATTTTAGGTGTATGTGTGTGTGAGTGTGCTTTGTTTAAATCTCTACTGACCTTTTGGTCTTTTTATCTTTTTTTTTCTTTTTCATTCTTTTCATTTTTCTTCTGTTTCCTTGTTTTTGTGTGTGACTTATTTGCTGTTCTGCTCATCTTCAGATATATGCCCATTGTCAAATATTAGACCTTACCCCCATTGTATACACATTAATCAAGAATTTTATTACTCAAAACAAAACTTCTTAGCCTTAAATTCTGTAATAGCAGTATTATCTCTTTAGGCCTATATAATTTTTGAGAATTTTTATTTTTTAGTTTTTCATGTCTCCTTTCTATCCCTCCCCTCCTCTCATCGTATCTTTTTCTTCTCTCAATATCACCTTAAACTTAGATAATTTTTAAGATTCATTTATTAAACTTAAATATTTGTTTTTCCCATTTTTTCTTGTCTTTTTTTCTCTCTCCTACTATTCTGTCCAATCCATTTCCCTCTTTGAGATTAGAACTTTGTTAAATTCACTCTCCTTTTACCTCTCTACATTCTTCTAATCCTATTTTTCCTCACATTTGTCCCTAAATATAATAATTTCTGGTTTGCCAAATTCGTCCTTGCTGTTGTTAGCCCATTAATCCATAGTTGTTTGATGTTGAATAGATTGTATCTGTTGAACTAGATTATATCTGTGTCCTTTTGCCTGTGCAACTGCAGGACTTTGGTTGATGCATGCTTTCAAAAGTATTCTAGCAGAAAACTTTCATATCAAATGGGCAGAACAAGCCAGAAAAACACAAGAAAAATGAAAGTCCTGGTATCTCAACTCCCACTCATGATAACCAGTATTCCAGAGGAGAGTTCCCCAAAAGCTCAATAAATATTACTTGGAAACATGGTGAATGAACAGATAGAAAACCTGCAAAGGACTCAGTGTGAACATGATAGAGAGATAGAGGAAGCAAACCAAAGATCAATACAGTAATCTCATGAGCATGAGGAAGCTACTCAAAGATTGATACAGAAATGCATGAATAGGTTGAGAACACTCAAAGAGAAATAAAGGAATTGTGTGAGCAGGCTGAGAACCATCATAGAATTATAGGAATTGCATGAGCAGGCTGAAAACAGACAAAGAGAATGTCAGGAATTGCGTGAACAAGCTGAGAACAGTCAAAGAGAACTACAGGTATTGCATGAAAATGAGGAAGCTAATCAAAGAGTAACACTGGAATTGCAAGGGATGGACGAGAATAAACAAAGTTCAATAGAGGCATTCATGGAATCCATAAACAGACAGTTGAAAGAATTCAGGGAGACCACAAAGGGAATGCTGAATGGAACCCGACAGAAGGAATGGGAGTATAAGGAAACCATAACCAAACAACTAAGTGATTTGAGAATAAGAACTGAACACCAAATTAAGGAAGTAAAGAAGTCCATTCAAGATCTAAAACAAAGCTCCAACAAAGAATTTGAAGTAATCAAAACCAAACAATTAGAAGGAAAATGAATAAAAAACAAAGAAGAAAGTCTTGACAGTAGGTTAGACCATGCAGAAGATCGAATCTCGGTAAATGAAGACAGCCTAGATATTATACAGAAACAATGTACAACTATCCATGACAAATCCAGAAAAATGATAGATATATTCAGCAATTGGAAGACACCATCAGAAAGCCTAATCTGAGAATAATGGGTGTAGAGGAGCACCTAGAAACAGAAGATAATGGTCTAGGAAATTTGTTTACCAGGATCCTAGCAGAGAAATTCCCAAACATGCAAAAGGATAGGCCTATTCAGATACAAGAAACGTTTAGAACCCCAAATTGACCAGACGAGAGCAGGACATCCCACCGTCACATTATAATATGCACAAGATCAATTCAGACCAAGGAAAAGATCCTTAAAGCTGTCAATGAGAAAAGATCAATCATCTATGAAGGGAAAACAATTAGAATAACTTCATTTTTTTCATCAGAGTAAATTAAGGCAAGAAGAGCCTGGAATGAGGCATGCCATGACCTAAAGACAAAGTATGAACCAAGAATACTGTAAACAGCTAAATTCTCCTTCATAACCGAAGGTGAAATAAAAATCTTCCATAGAAAAGAAAAACTGAAAAAATATATATCTCCACCAAACCAGTCCTACAAAAGATACTTAAAGATGTCCTACACAGACAGAACGGACAAGATCACAATAAAGACAAAGAAATGGCACCCAAACTGAGAATCCAAAAACCATAGGAAGAACCAAGTTGAGGCAGCCCCCAAGAAGGCGGATAAAATGGCAGAAACTACCAAACACTTCTCAGTCCTTTCTCTCAATATTAACGGATTTAACTCTCCAATTAAGCGACATACACTGTCTAGTTGGATTAAAAAGCAACATCCTTCTATCTGCTGCCTTCAGGAATCACACCTTGCTCATAAAAACAAATACACTTTGAACATGAAAGTCTGGAACAAAATCTACCAAGCAAATGGCCCGTATAAACAGACAGGAATTGCAATCATAACATCAGATAAAATAGACTTCAAATTAAAATTAGTGAGAAGAGATAAAGAAGTTCACTACATACGAATTAAGAGATCTTTCTTTCAGGAGGATATTGCAATACTAAATACTATTCGCCAAACAATGGATCACCGAAATTTATCCAACAGATACTACTTTCCCCAAAATCTCAAATAGATCCAAAGATAAGAATTGTTGGGGACTTTAAAAGACCACTATCCACAATACATAGATCAACTCGAAAAAACTCAACAGAGAAACTGCAGATCAAAAGAACTGCCTAGATCAGCTAGATTTAACAGAAAACTACTGAATATTTCACCCAGCAGCATCAGAATACATTTTTTCTCACCATTACATGGAACATTTTCCAAATTAGACCACTTTTTTATTGTGAAAATACTGTACAGAGGGGTTACAATTACATGGGCAAGACAATGAGTACATTTCTGATAAAGCATTGTAGCCTCCTCCTTTGTTTCCCCTTCCCCTCCCATTCTCCCCCCGTCCCACCACCCAACCCTCATCCCCCCCCACCAAAGTTGTAAAGTTCGTTTTTGACATAATGACTTGTATGTCTCGTTGCAATGGGTCCACCTATTTAAATGATTTGTTTTTTCCCTTCCCCTCCACAAATGATAACATCAAATACAGGGAAAGCAGGGGTTATTCAGTGGTGGAGGCACATGTAAAGCAACAAAGAAATCATCTTGTAAATGTGTTAGAAACAATTGCATGAAAGAAAAAAATCATTTGAATAAATATCATAGGGTTCATTTCCCTAACATCAGCTTATCTGACCTTTTCTGCTTGACTCAGACTTATACAAGTTATTACAAATAGGGGAAGCCATGGGACCTAAGTGTCTTTGGGCCTGGCTTACTTCACTTAATATAATTTTTCCCAAGTCTTTCAATTTCCTAACAAATGGGGCAATGTCATTCTTTCTGATGGAGGCATAGAATTCCATTGTGTATATATACCACATTTTCTTGATCCATTCATCTACTGAGGGGCATCTGGGTTGGTTCCATATCTTAGCTATGGTAAATAAGGCTGCAATAAACATAGCTGTGTTGGTAACTTTCTTGTAGTTTTGTTTGTGAACATTTGGTTAAATGCCCCATAGTGGGATTGCTGGGTTATAGGGGAGCTCTATGTGGAGTCTTTTGAGGAACCTCCATACTACTTCCCAAAGTGGTTGTACAAGTTTACACTCCCACCAAAAATGCATTAAGGTTCCCTTCTGTCCACATGCCATCCAGCATCTGTTGTTATTAGAGTTCTTCATTCTAGCCATTCTAACTGCGGTGAGGTGGTATCTCAATGCTGTTTTAATTTGCATTTCTTTTATTGCTAGGGAGGTTGAGCATTTCTTCATGTGTCTATTGGCCATCCTTCGTTCCTATTCAGAGCAGTTTCTCTTTATGTCTTTAGCCCAATTATTTATTGGGCAGTTTTTTCTTTGAAGGTTTGTTGTTGGGGGGTTTAATTTTTTGAGTTGCAGGTATATTTTAGATATGAGACCCTTGTCTGTTATATGGCTAATGAAGACCTTCTCCCAATCCGTGGGCTTTCTACTGATCTTGCTAGTTATGTCCTTTGCCATGCAGAAGCTTTGCAATTTCATGCAATCCCATTTGTTCAACCCTTCTTAGATTTGTTGTGCTTCTGGGTCACTATTAAGAAAATTTCGGCCTGTGTCTTTAGATCTATGTGGGATTTGAGGGAAAGTAGTGTTTCTTGGATAACTTTGGGTGCTCCGTTGTTTGGCGAATACATATTTAGAATTGTAATATCCTCCTGAAGGAGAGATCCCTTAATGAGTATGTGGCGACCTTCTTTATGTTTTCTCACTAGTTTTAATTTGAAGTCTATTTTATCTGGTATTAGGATTGCAACTCCTGCCTGGTTATGGGGGCCATTTGCTTGGTAGATTTTGTTTCAACCTTTCACATTGAAAATGTGTTTGTTTTTACGGGCAAGATGTGACTCCTAAAAGAAGCAAATAGGAGGATGTTGCTTTTTAATGCAAGAAGAGAGTCTATGTCGTTTAATTGGAGAGTTAAGTCCGTTAATGTTGAGAGATAGGACTGAGGTATTTGGGAGTTGCTGCCATTTTATCCACCTTCTTGGGGGCTGTGGAAACTTGGTTCTTCCTATGGTTCTTGGATTCTCAGTTTGGGTATGGTTGCTTGGCCTTTATTGTGATCTAGTTGGTTTTGAAGGAGAGTTTATCTGGGTACAGTATTCTTGGTTGATAGTTGTTTGTCTTTAGGGCATGGCATACATCATTCTAGGCTCTTCTGGCATTAATTGTTTCTGCTGAGGAATCTGAGCTGATTCTAATTGGTTTCCCTTTATCGGTGATTGAGCTTTTCTCCTTGACAGCTTTAAGGAACTTTTCTTTGGTCTGAATTGATCGTGTGTATATTATAATGTGATGGTGGCATGTCCTATCCTGGTCCCGTCTATTTGGTGTTCTAAAAGCTTCTTGTATCTGAATAGACCTATCTTTGTGCATGTTTGGAAAGTTCTCTGCTAGGATCCTGTTAAACAGATTTCCTAGACCATTAACTTCTGTCTCTACACCCATTAGCCTCAGATTACGCCTTCTGATGTTGTCTTCCAAGTGTTGAATAGCTCTGTCATATTTCTTGGATTTGTCTTGGATGGTTGTATGTTCTTTCTTTATAATAACTAGGCTGACTTCAATCCCTGAAATTCATCTTCAGCATGGTCTAACCTACTATCAAGTCTTTCTACTTTGTTTTTTATTTTTCCTTCTAGTTGGTCGGCTTTGATGGCTTCAGATTCTTTGTTGGAGCTTTGTTTTAGATGTTGTATGGACTTCTTTACTTCCTTAATTTGGTGTCAGCATTTATTCTCAAATCACTTAGTTGATTAGTTATGGTTTCCTTGGACTCCTATTCCTTCTGTTAGGTTCCATTCAGCATTCCCTTTTGTGGCCTCCCTGACTTGTTTGAGCTCTCTATTTATGGATTCCTTGAATACCTTTAGTGATCTTTCTGTATTCTCATCCCCCTCTCTCAATTCCTCTATTACTCTTTGATTAGCTTCTTCATATTCACACAGTTCCTGTAGTTCTCTTTGAGTGTTTTCAGCCTGCTCATGACATTCATGACTTTCTCTTTGACTGATCCCAGCCTGCTCACTCAATTCCTTTATTTCTCTTTAAGTGTTCTCAAGCTACTCTCGCAATTCCTGTATCAATCTTTGAGTACCTTCCTCACACTCATGATATCCTTTGTTTTGCCTCCTCTCTCTCCCTATCACGCTTATAGAGAGTCCTTTGCAGATTTTCAATCTTTTAATCTACCATGTTTACCAGTAGTATTTGTAGAGCTTTTTGGGAACTCTTCAATGGATTATTCATTATCTTTTTTGTCCCCTTATTATTATTAGTGGGAGTCGAGATAGCTGGACTTGCCATTTTTCTTGTGTTTTTCCAGATTGCTCTGCCCATTTGGGATGAAAATAAACCAGTTTTGTGCTAGCACACTATTTTAAGGCAAGCATCAACCAAAGTCTGTAGTTGCACAGTCAAAAGTCTGCAGATACAATATAATTCAATAGATATATCTATTCAACATCAAACAACTAAGTATTAATGGGCTACGAACAGCAAAGAAGTTGGCAAACAGAAATTATTAAGTTTAGGGCGAGATGTGGGTAAAAATAGGCATAGAGGGATGTGGAAAGGCAGTGGGAGAGTTAATTCAAACAAATCCTAATATCAAAGCGGGAAATAGCTTGGATAGAATGATAGTAGAGAGAGAAAAAAAGAAGAAAGAGAAAGAAAAAAGACAAGAAAAAACAGAAAAACAAACATTAAAAATTTAGAAGTGCAACACTTAAAAATTATGCAAATTTTAAGACATAATATTCAGAGAAGAACGCAGATAGAATAAGAGAACAGGAGGGATAGAATGGAGATATGGAAAACTTAAATATATAAATGCTAAAAATATTATATAGGTATTAAGAGGTAGTACTGCTATTACAGAAGTTAAGTCTAAGCAGTTTTAAACTGAGTAATAAATTTCTGGATTAAGTGTGTACACAATAGGGCTAAAGTCAAATAATCAACTACAGGTATATATGAGGATGAGAACAGCAATTTATCATGCAAAGAATGAAAGAGAATAAAACGTGAAAAGAAAGAGTAGGAAAGAAAAAAAGGATCAAATGGTCACTAGAACTAAACAAAAAAATTTATTTTAAAAGATAAAAAGAGAGAGTTCCGGGAAGATGGCAGAGGAGATTCTGGAGGCACAACAAGCTCTCGCATAGAAAGCAGTTTTACAGTTCCAGTGAACAGTCCTAAGCCAGAGAATCACACCAAGTGTGCCAGAGAGGGAAAATCCAGACAGGGAGACAGATCTGAGCTCTTGCCAGCAGCCACAGCCACTGCGACAGCAGCGGTGGTGCTGGTGACTGAACCCACCATACCTGAATCACAGAATCTGGTACAAAGGAGCCAGATTCAGTGGGCGAGCGGATTCTTCTCAACACCAGCAAGAACCAACAATGAGCGGACATCTTCACCATGCAGTTCACAGACCAGAGACAACCCAGGAACCAAGACTTGGCATGAGTAGAAGCCTGACATCCTCACTCCTTCTCAGGGAGCAGAGGAGGGAAGGCCACCCCTCCCCTCCCCAGTACTGGAGATCTCCATCTTGGATACCAACAAAGCTCAGCGGAGCTGCTAGCTCCAACTCAGGCCTTGGAAGAAAACTAGAGTCATTTAGCAGGTCACAAGAACCTAAACAGACCTGCCAGACTCAGCTCCTACCAGGGAAAATTCACCAAGCTCCGGCGCCAGTGCTAGGAGTGGCTTTCTTCACTGGGTAATCAGAGCCAGAGGCTGTTCCTCCCTTTAGCAGCCTTGATAATCAATTGAAATTCAGTAAACATAAATCCTGAGAATGGCTCCAGGCAGGGCTCTGTGAGTTTCTCACTAACTAGCCCCCGGTAAAAGCTACTATTTGCTGAAAAGCCTCAAATCTACCCAGAAACTAGCCTCATCACAGCATCTCCAAATTTGAGGAAAAAGCCACCTCCCTCTTTTGTGATACTAAAAGCAGATCTCCCTCCCATTGGAATAAACTGGGAGGAAGATTGCAAAATCCTGGGCAAAGTAGAGCATTTTTCTGCCTGTTCAAACAAACTGACTTAAGAAACCAGCCAAGCCACAGGACCACAAGCAGACAGAGTCTCCAACAAGAGACTGGTTACGGAAACATGGGAGATACAGGATTTTTCCCAACCCTCCCAAAAAATTCAAAGAAATTTTTTCTTCTCTTCTTTTTTTTTATACCTTTTATAAAATTTTTTTCTTTTCTAAAACTTTTTTTTTAATTTTTACGTTTTTTGAAAAAAATTGTTTTCTAGTAACTTTTTTTTCCTCATAATTTTTATTTTAGGAGTACATGTGTGTGTGCCGTTTACTTTTTTTCTTTCTTTTTATAAAAAAAAATTCTTTTTGTTTTTGTTTAGTTCAACTGAACTTTTTATCTTTTTTCTTTCTCTCTTATGCTTTTCACATTTTCTTCTCTTTTGTTCTTTATGAGACTTAATTGTTGTACTGCACATCCTCAGATAAACCCATAGTTGACTATTATACCCTATCCCCCATTCTGTACACACTTAATCCACAAATTTATTACTCAATTCAAAACCTCTGAGACTTAAATTCCTTAATAGCAGGACTACCAATTTATACCTATACAATATTTTAAGTATTTTTATTATTAAGATTTTCACATCTCCTTTATATCTCTCCCCTTCTCTCATTATATTCATGTTCTTCTCTGAATAGTTTGTTTTCGATTCTGCATAATAATTTTTACTTTTCTCTTTTTTCTGGTCTATATTTTTTCCCTTTCTTTTCTTCTTTTTTTCTCTGTCTCTACTTTCATACTATCCAACCTATTTCCTGCTTTGAGATTAGGACTTAGTTTACTCTCCCTGTCCCTTCCCACATCACTCTATTCCTATTTTTTACCCACATCTCTCCCTAACCCTAATAATTTCTGGTTTTCAAAATTCTTCTTTGTGATTCATAGCCCATTAATACATAGTTGTTTGATGTTGAATAGATGTATCTGTTGAACTAGATTGTATCTGCAGACTATGGACTGTGCAAATTCAGACTTTGGTTGATGTTTGCCTTAAGTTAGTGCTCTAGCACAAAACTGGTGTTATTTTCATCCCAAATGGGCAGAGTAAGCCTGAAAAAACACAAGAAAAATGGCAAGTCCAGGTATCTCAACTCCCACTCATGATATTCAGGGGACGGAACAGATAATGAATAATCCAGAGGAGAATTCCCAAAAAGCTCTACAAAAACTGCTGGTAAACATGATAAATGAAAAGATTGAAAACCTACAAAGGACTCTGTATGAGTGTGATAGGGAGAGAGAGGAGGCAATTCAAAGGTTTACACAGGAATATCATGAGCGTGAGGAAGCTACTCAAAAACTGATACAGGATTTGCTTGAGCAGCTTGAGAATACTCCAAGAGAAAGGCAAGAATGGCGTGCACATGCTGAGAACATTCAAAGAGAACTACAGGAATGGCATGAACGGAAGGAAGCTAAGCAAAAAGTAATACAGGAATTGAGAGAGCAGGATGAGAACACACAAAGATCGCTAAAGGCATTCATGGGATCCATTAACAAAGAGCTGATGGAAGTCAAGGAAACCACAAAGGGAATGCTGAATGGAACCCAACAACAGGAATGGAAGTCCAAAGAAACCATAACAAATCAGCTAAGTGATTTGAGAGCAAACACTTAACACCAACTTAAGGAAGTAAAGAAGTTCACACAAGATTTAAAACAAAGCTTCAACAAAGAATTTGAAGCCATCAAAGCTGACCAATTAGAAGGAAAAGAAATAAAAACCAAAGTAGAAAGTCTTGACAGCAGGTTAGACCATGTAGAAGGTCGAATCTTGGGGATTGAAAACAGCCTAGATATTATAGAGCAAGAACATACAACCATCCAAGACAAGTCCAAGAAATATGAAATATGAAATATCCAACACTTGGAAGACACCATCAGAAGGCCTAATCTAAGGATAATGGGTGTAGAGGAGCACCTAGAAACAGAAGTTAATGGTCTAGGAAATTTGTTTAACAGGACCCTGTCAGAGAATTTCCCAAAAAGATAGGCCTATTCAGATACAAGATGCTTTTAGAACTCCAAATAGACCAGACCAGAATAGGACATCCCACCGTCACATTATAATCCACACAGGATCAATTTAGACCAAGGAACAGATCCTTAAAGCTGTCAAGGAGAAAAGATAAATTACCTGTAAATGGAAACCAATTAGAATCACCTCAGATTTCTAAGCAGATTCAATCAAAGCAAGAAGAACCTGGAATGATGCATGCCATGCCTTAGAAACAAACAACTATCAACCAAGAATACTGTACCCAGCTAAACTCTCCTTCATAACTGAAGGCCAAATAAATACCTTCCATAGCAAAGAAAAATTGAAACAATACATCTCTACCAAACCAGTCCTACAAAAGATTCTTAAAGATGTCCTACACGTAGAAAACCAACAAGACAACAATAGAGGCTAAGAAACTGCACCCAAACCGAGAATCCAAGAACCATAGGAAGAACCCAGTTGCCCCAGCCCCCAAGAAGGAGATAAAATGCCAGGAACTCCCAAATACCACTCAGTCCTATCTCTTAACATTAACGGACTTAACTCTCCAATTAAGCGACATAAACTGTCTAGCTTGATTAAAAAGCACGATCCTTCTTTCTACTACCTTCAGGAATTTTGCCCATAAAAACAAACACATTTTCAATGTGAAAGGTTAGAACAAAATCTCCCAAGCAAATGGCCTCCATATACAAGCTGGAGTTGCAATCCTAATATCCGAGAAAATAGACTTCAAATTAAAATTAGTTAGAAGAGATAAAGAAGGTCGCTACATACTTATTAATGGATCTCTCCTTCAGGAGGATATTACAATTCTAAATATTTATTTGCCAAACAACGGAGCACCCAAATTTATCCAAGAAACACTACTTTCCCTTAAATCCCACATAGATCCAAAGACATTAATTGTAGGAGATTTTAACACACCATGCTCCCCACTAGATAGATCAACTCGGCAAAAACTCAACAGAGAAACCGCAGATCTAAACAGCTGCATACATCAACTAGATTAAAAAGACATCTATCGAATATTTCACACAGCACCATCAGAATACACGTTTTTCTCAGGAGCACATGGAACGTTTTCTAAAATAGACCACATTTTAGGCCACAAAGCAAACTTGTCCAAATTCAGAAACATTGAAGTTATACCTTGCATTCTCTCTGACCACACGGGAATGAAATTAGAACTCAACAGCAAAAGCCACCAAAGAAAGTCTGGTAACATATGGAGGTTGAACAACACTCTGCTGAATTACGAGTGGGTCATGGAAGAGATTAGAAAGGAAATTCAAATATTCATGCTATTCAACAAAAATGAGCACACAAATAACCAGCTCCTCTGGGACACAGCAAAGGCAGTATTCAGAGGCAAGTTTATAGCTCTGAGTTCCTACATCAACATATTGAAGATATGTGAAACCAACAATTTAACGAGACATCTGAACCTCCTTGAAAAAGACCAGCAAATAAACCCCAATCCAGTAGAAGGAAAGAAATAATTAATATTAAATCAGAATGAAAAGAATTAGAATCCAAAAAAAAATATAGATAGAATCAACAAAACAAAGAGCTAGTTCTTCGAAAAAATTAACAAAATTTCCAGACCTTTAGCAAATCTTATCAGAAAAAGAAGAGAACACACCCAAATAAATAAACTCATAGATGAGAATGGAAACATCACCACGGAAACAACCAAGATTCAGAACATTTTAAGGGAATACTTCTCAAAACTTTATGCTAATAAGTTTGAGAACTTGACAGAAATGGACCTTTTCCTAGCAAATATTGACATGCCAAAACTAAACCAAATGAGTTAAACCATTTTAACAGGCCCATATCAAGCATTGAAATAGAAGCAGCAATAAGAGACTTTCTAGCTAAGAAAATTCCAGGACCAGATGGTTTTACAGCGGAATTCTACAAGGCCTTCAAAGCAGAGCTCAAAGCAATACTCCTCCAAATCTTCAATGAAATCCGAAGAGAAAGTTCACTACTGAACACATTCTATGAAGCTATCATAACCCTCATCCCAAAACCGGGCAGGGACTCATCAAAGAAATAGAACTATAAACACATTTTCTTTGATGAACACTGATGCAAAACTTCTCAACAAAATTTTGGCCAATCGACTTCAACAATTCATCCAAAAAGTCATACACCACGATCAAACAGGATTCATTTCAGGGATGCAAAGCTGGTTCAATATACGAAAATCAATTAATATTATCCATCACATCAACAGGAGCAAGAATAAGAAACACATGATTATCTTAATAGATGCAGAAAAAGCATTTGACAAGATTCAACACGCCTTTATGATGAAGGTTTTGGAAAAATTAGGAATCCATGGGACATTCCTCAATACAGTAAAGGCTGTATATGACAAACCTACAGCCACCATTATACTTAATGGTGAAAATTAAAGCCATTCCCTCTTAACTCAGGAGCAAGACAAGGATGTCCACTCTCTCCACTTCTCTTCAATCTAATATTAGAATGCCTAGCTACAGCAATTAGACAAGATGCAAACATAAAGGGGATCCAAATAGGGAAAGAAGAAATGAAACTCTCCCTCTTTGCAGATGACTTGATCTTGTATTTAAAGAATCCCATAGACTCTACTCCCAAATTACTCAAGCTGATTCAAAACTTTGGCAAAGTAGCAGGGTATGAAATACCAAATAAGTGAAGGATCTCTATGATGAAAACTTTAAAAGCTTGAAAAAGGAAATCCAAACAGAACTTAGAAAATGGCAAAACTCCCATGTTTCTGGATTGGAAAGATTAACATCGTGAAAATGGCAATACTTCCCAAGGCTATCTACAAATTCAATGCGATACCTATCAAAATTCAAACCTCATTCTTCAAGGAAATAGAAGAGGCAATCCAAAAATTCATATGGAACAATGAAAGACCCCGAATAGCAAAAACGCTCCTCAACAGAAAGAATGCTGCTGGAGAAATATCAATACCAAATTTCAAACTCTACTCTAAAGCCATAGTAATCAAAAGAGCTTGGCACTGGCAAAAGAACAGACCGCAGGACCAATGGAATAGAATTGAAAACCCAGAAATAAACCTACAGACTTATAGCCATCTAATCTTCGATAAGGGAGCTCAAAAAATAGAATGGAAGAAAGACAGCCTCTTCAGTAAATGCTGCAGGCAAAATTGGTTAACTACTTGTAGAAAACCAAAGCTAGATCCTTATCTATCACCTTCCACCAGAATCAACTCCAAATAGATCAAAGACCTCGGAGTCAAGCAGACACTCTGAAAGCATTACAGGATGGAATAGGGGAAACCTTAGTTCTCCTTGGAGCAGGCCGAAATTTTTTTAATAGAGACCCGGAAATAAAACAAAGCAAATAAAGTTTGGACAAATGGGATTGCATGAAATTGCAGAGCTTCCGCATGGCAAAGGACATAGCTAGCAAGATCAATAGAAAGCCCACGGATTGGGAAGATCTTCGCTATCCATACAACCGACAAGTGTCTCTTATGTAAACCATACTTGCAATTCAAAAAATTAAATCTCCCAATAACAAATCCTCAAAGAAACAACTGCCCAATAAATAAGTGAGCTAAAGACTTAAAGAGAAACTTCTCTGAAGAAGAAAGAAGCATGGCCAATAAACACATGTAGAATGCTCAACCTCCCTCGCCATAAAAGAAATGCAAATCAAAACAACATTGAGATACCACCCCACCCCAGTTAGAATGGCAAAAATTAAGAACTCTAATAACAACAGATGGTGGAGGGGATGTGGACAGTAGGGAACCTTACTTCATTGTTGGTGGGAGTGTAAACTTGTTCAACCACTTTGGAAAGTAGTATGGAGGTTCCCCAAAAGACTCCAAATAGAGCTCCCCTATGTTCCAGCAATCCCACTTTTGGGCATTTACCCAAAAGTTTACAAACAAGACCACACTAAAGCTACCAGCACAACTATGTTTATTACAGCATTATTTACCATAGCTAAAATATGGAACCAACCCAGATGCCCCTCAGTAGATGAATGGATCAAGAAAATGTGGCATACACAATGGAGTTCTATGCCTCCATCGGATAGAATGACATTGCCCCGTTTGTTAGGAAATGGAAAGACTTGGAAAAAATTATATCAGTGAAGTATGCCAAGCCCAAAGAAACATAGGTCCCATGGTTTCCCTTATTTTCAATATCTAGTACATGTATGAGTCAAGCAGAAAAGGTCATATAGGGTGAAGTTAGGAAAATGAACCCTAAAATATGTATTTAAATGTTTTTTTTCTTTCATGCATTTGTTTGTATTGCATTTATAAGATTATTTCTTTGTTGCTTTGTATGTCCCTCCCCCACAGTATAACCCCTGCTTTCATTGTATTTGATGTCGGTATAATTTGTGGAAGAGAAGGGGAAAAATAAGTCGTTTAAATAAGGACACATGTGGACCCATTGCATCAATGAGAAGTACAAGTTGTCATGTCGAAAACGAACTTTACAACTTTGTTGCGGGTGATGGGGGGAGGATTGGGTGGGAGGGCGGTGGGAGGCTGGGAAGGGATGTGAAGGGTAAACGAAGGAGTAGGCTACAAAGCTTGATAGGAGTTGTACTCATTGTCTTGCCTATGTAATTGTAACCCCTCTGTACAGTATGTTCATAATAAAAAAAAGAAAAAAGAACAAAATAAAATAATTTAAAAAAGAAAACAACACACACACATATAACCCCAAAATAAAAATCATAAGAGGAAGAAAAAAAAGTTAATAGAAAACAAAAATTTTGAAAGTTTAAAATTTAAAAAAAAGTTTCAGAAAATTTTTGTTTATAAAAGTACAAAAAAAGAGAATTTGATATTTTGGGGGAAGGGGACAATCCTGTATCTCCCTTGTGTTCATAACCAGTCTCTTGTTGGATTATCTGGTCGGCTTGTGGTGTTTGATTTTCCTGTGGTTTGTATGGTTTCATTAGTCAATTTGTTTGAACAAGCAGAAAAATGCTCTGCTTTACCAAGGATTTTGTGATCCTCCTCCCAGGCTAGTTCAATGGGACAGAGATCTACTTTGAGTTTCACAACTGTTTCCTCTAATTTGGAGGTGCTGTGATAAGGCTAGGTTCTGGGTAAAGTTGAGGCCTTTCAGCAAACAGCAGCTTTTCCCTGAGGAGTTAGCTTCTGAGAAACTCACAGAGCCCAGCCTGGAGCCATTCTCAGGGTTTATGTTTACTGAATTTCAATTGATTGTGAAGGCTGCTGTAGGGAGGGGCTGCCTCTGGCTCTGTTTACCCAGTGAATAAAGCCACTCCTGGGGCTGGCTGCTCAAGCTGGGTGACTTTTCCCAGGGAGGAGCTAAGCCTGGCAGGTCAGCTTAGGTTCCTGTGACCTGCTAAATGACTCTTGTTTTCTTCCAAGGCCTGAGTTGGAGCTAGCTACACAGCCACGCTTTGTCAGTATCCAAGATGGAGATCTCCGGTAATGGGTGGGAAGGGTTGGCCTTCCCTCCTCTGCTCCCTGAGAAGGAGTGAGGTTGTCAGGCTTCTACTCATGCCAGAGTCTTGGTTCTTGGCTCATCTCTGGTCTGCGAACTTCAGGATGAAGATGTGTGCTCCTTGTCAGTTCTTGCTGGTGTTGAGTAGAAACCGCTTACTTGCCCCGTCTGGAGCTTAAGTCCCGGACTCTTTGTGTTGCAGGTATGGTGGCTATGGCTGCTGCTGCTGCCACCACATCCGTGGCCACTGGAAAGTGGTCATATCTGTCTCCTTGCCTGGATTTTCCCTCTTTGGCCTAACTCTCTGTCCTTTGATGGCACACTTGGTGTGATTCTCTGGCTTGGGACTGTTTATTGGAACACTAAAATTGCTTTCTATGAGAGAGCTTATTTTGCCCCCAGCTTCTCCTCAGCCATCTTCATCAGAAAATAACATTTAAAATCAAGCCCATGCAGGAAAGTACATGGGACATTTTTTCTGTGTGTGCCAGTCATGGGGGTTGAATTTGTTCTACTTTATTCAAGGCTGGTGTTCTATTACTCTCAGCTAATCGGTGGGATGACTACCAGCTAATTGGAAGTAAAGAGTCTCATGGAATTCTCTGTGCAGGCTGACTTCAAACTGGTAATCAGATTTCAGCTTCCTGAGACATTCTGTGCTTTGCATGAGACACATCTCCAATGAACCACCAAAAAGAAGAAAAAAAAACACCTGGGGTTGAGATGTGGCTCCAATAGCAGAAATGAGACAATGATTTCTGGGACAGCACCCACACCTTGAGATCAAGCTCCAGGACCAGCAGGAACAAGAATAAAATAAATAAATGAAAAGAAAGGTGGAAGAAGAAAAGGGAGAGCCGATTTCAGAGGTTATAATGAGCAAAATTGAGTTAGTTTACACTTGTTACTGTACTTACTCAAGGGTCTCACATCTGAGGATCACTACTCAAGGCCAGCCAAGGCAGGGGAGTCTATGAACTCTACTCTAATTAGCCAACTGCAGGTTTTTTTTAAAGCTCTGAATTGTGCTGTGGCTCACATATTAGAGGGCTAGTATTAAAAATGCACTGGGAGGGGACTGGGAATGTGACTCAGTGGGAGAGTGCTTGCCTTGCATGCATGAGACCCTGGGCTCAATGCCTCACCAACACATAAGCAGGAAAAACTAGAAGTGGAGCAGTAGCACAAGTGGTACGGTTCTAGCCTCAAGCTGAAGAGCTGAGGGACAGTGCCCAGGCCCAGAGTTCAGGCTCCATGACAGGCAAAAAAAAAAAAAAGGAACTGGGACAATACCTAGGCTCTGATTTATAGCTCCAAGCAGCATACATATGGAAATAAAAAGTAGAAATTAAAAAATGTATAAGAAAATCCAATTAAATTTTCAAAAGGAGTCATGAGTTTTTGGTTTTTGTGTGTAATCCTCTTTTTTTGGTCGGTTGTAAGGCTTGAACTCTGGGCCTGAGCGCTGGTCCCTCAGCTCTTCAGTTCAAGGCTAGTGGTCTACCACTTGAACTACAGTGCCACTTCTTTTTGTGTGTAATCCTACATACTAAGATAGATTAAATCTGAGGGCTCTGGTCTCTCATCTTCAAATCACCAGCGAAACAAAAAAACAAGAAAACAGTAGTGAATCTGCAATGGAGTTGTAAAGAACCAGGCTTGAGTGAGAAAGCTATGAAACAGTACCCTTGCTCAGAGATCCAGCCTCAGGATCACAAAAATGTCAATAAGAAGAGAATCTGGGGCTGGTGACTCATGCCTGTAATTCTCCAGGAGGCAGAAATATGTGTATCCAGTATAAAGGCCAATTCTAGCAGGAAAATCCAGAAGACAGTTGCTTGTGGGCCATCCTGGGGCTAGAACTGTAGTACTCCCAGATTTTTAACAGTTAATTGGAGGTAAGGATCTGAGACTTTCCTGGTCAGCCTGGCTTTGAACCATGATGGTAAGATTTCAGCCTCCTGAAACAGGCCAGGCCTTGCATGAGTTCTGGCTCCAGCACTAGCACACTCACAAAAAATGAAATGAATACATGCAAAGAAGACAAGAAGAGAAATAAGAACCAATAACTGAGGCTGCAATGAGCCAATCAGCCCATCACTGGTGTTTCATAACTGTAATTCTGTTTACTCAAGAGGCTAAAATGTGTGAATAATATTTATTTATTTATTTATTTTTATTTTTGGGTCCGGTTGTGGGGCCTGAACTCTGGGCCTGGACGCTGTCCCTCAGCTCTTCAGCTCAAGGCTAGCACCCTACCGCTTGAGCCACAGCGCCACTTCTGGCTTTTTTCTTTCTGCTTATATGGTGCTGAGGAATCAAACCCAGGGCCTCAGGCATGCAAGGCAAGCACTCTACCACTGAGCCACCTTCCCAGCCCGTTTGGATAATATTTAAAGGCCAAACCGAGTAGGAAAGTAACTAAGACTTGTGTGTGTGTAAGTATGTCTGTGTGTGAGTCCTGTTGCTTGAACTTTTACTGTTTTGCTCAAAGCTCTACTAATCTCAGCTTTTTAGTGGTTATAATTGGAGATATCATGTACTTTCCTGCCCAGGCTCGCACCAACTTTGATCTCATATTTCAGCCTCATAAATCTGGTCTGGCTCTACATTATATTCATTTCTAATTAAATACCAAAACAGAAAAAAAATCCTGGAGTTTAGCTGTGGTTCAATTGTCAGAACTGGGAAAATTTCTGGGACAGTGCCCAGACCCTGAGTTCAAGCTGGAGAATAAAGAGAAAAAATAAAAAGAGGATAAAATTACAAAAGGAAGAGTCAGTGACAGAGGTTGAAATGAATCAAACATTGGTTTCTCACACATGTTGTACAAGGTACTCAGGAGAATTAAATCTAAGATTCATGGTTCATGGTCAGCCCAGGCAGGAGAGTCCATGAGACACATGTACCTAATTTGCCACCAAAAATAAGCTACAATTTGTACTTTGGCTCATTCTGTTGAGTGCTAGTCTCAAATAGAAACTTTGGGACAAAACCTGGGCCCTGAGTTGAAGTCCTAGACATACATTTCAAAACAAACAAACAAACAAATACCCCCATGACTTAAAAAATGATGGGAAAAAGAAAACTAAGGTTTAAGTTGGTTCATGTGTGTATTCCTATCCATTCTAGGTTCAAAGCTAGACTGGGCAGGAAAGTACATGAAACTGTTAACCCCAACTACCCAGCCAAAAGCTGGAAGTGCAGATATGACTGTAGATGTAAAGCACTGTATTTGGTGCAAAAGGTAATTTAAAAAACTGCTGACCCAGAGTTCAATTCTTAGTGCAAAAAATTGTAGGAGAAGTGAAGAAAAGGCCAATTGTAAATTTAAATATAAGCCTGGTGTTTGTTGATCATGGCTGTAGTTGATCCCTGGCTTGATCTTGGGATCAAGTTTCAAAGCCAACCAAAAAGCAAAGTCCAAGAGACTTTGTGTGTGTATGTGTGTGTATGTGTGAATGTTTGGGTGTGTGTGTGTGTGTGTTTCTATGTGTGATGTGTGTGTTTCTGTAGTATTCTTTACCTAGTGCCCTAGCATTCCCAGCTTTTGGGTGGTGAATTGGAGATAAGAGTGTCATGGACTTTCCTGTCCAGGCTGGTTTGAAACATGGTCCTCAGATTTCAGCTACCTTATTTAGCTGGAAGTTGAGCTGTGGCTTAAGTGGCAAACTGGGCAAATATTTTCTGGAACTCCACGCGGACCCTGAGTTCAAGCCCCAGGACATGCACAGAAGAAAGAAAGAAGAGTAGAAGTAACCAAGGAAGAGCGAATGACAAAGGCTAAAATCAATCAAGCATCAGTGGCTCATACATGTTTTACTAGCTATTCAAGAGCCTGAAATCTGAGGATGATGGTTCATGGCCAGCCTTGGCAGGACAGTCCATGACTCTTGTCTCTAATTAATCAACCCCCACAAAAAATGCCAAAAAGTTATGATGTTTCTCATGTAATAGAGGATATCATTGAATAAAAACTTTTAGGACAGAATATGAACCCCAATTTGTAGACCCAGGAACAGCACACACATACAAAAAATAAAAAGTAAACAAAAGAAGGAAGTGGCAAGCACATATTAAAGTTTTAAAATGACACAAGGGTTGTTGGTCCTGTGGATAATCCTAACTACCCAAGAGCCTGACATCTGCGGATTGTGGTATCAAGTCATCCTGGGTAGGAACGTGCTTGAGATACTTATCCAAGCTTCCAAGCACAAAGCCCTGAGGTGGAGCTGAGGTGGTAAACAACAGCCTTCAGTTAAAAAGCTAAGAAACAGTCCCCAGAGCCAGAGGTCAAGCTGCAGGGCCACTAAAAATTACAAATAACAAACAATCAATACAAAGGAGAGCGGAAGAAGAGAGACTGAAATCTGAGGATCCACAATTCAAAATTAATCCATGCAAGAAAATCCATGAGACATTCTGGTATGTGTGCATCTGGGTGCCATCTTGCAGCTTGTGTGTACCTCCTTGAACTTGTGCTGATTTGTTCAAGGACAGAGCTCTACCACTCCAAGATTTTCAGTGGTTAATTAGAGGTCATGGTTTCATGGATTTTCCTTCTCAGCCTGGCTTGATTCATGGTAGGCTTTCCTCAGACTCTTATCTCCAATTGATTGTCAAAAAGAAAAAAAATGCCTGGGAATTGAGTTATTGCTCAAGTGGCAGAATTGGGCAATCAGTTTCTGGGACAGCAACCAGGACCTGAGTTCAAGCCCCATGACAATCACAGAAGGATTAAAGAAAGAGAGGCTAGTGGGCTGGGAAGATGGCTCAGTGGTAGAGCGCTTGCCTTGCATGCATGAGACCCTAGGTTCGATTCCTCAGCACCACATATGCAAAAAGAAAAAAAAAGCCGGGAGTGGCGCTGTTGCTCAGGTGGTAGAGCGCTAGCCTTGAGCTGAAGATCTGAGGGACAGCGCCCAGGCCCAGAGTTCAGGCCCCACAACCGGACCAAAACAAAAAAAAAAGAAAGAAAGAGAGGCTAGAAGTACAGAAGGAAGATCTAATGACAAAGGTTTAAATAAATCAAGCATTGGTAGCTCACCGATGTTCTATCAGCAACTCAGGAAGATGAAATCTGAGGATCACCATTGAAGGCCAGCCCAGGTAGGAGAATTCATGAGACCCGTATGTCTCATTTGTCACCAAAAATATGACACTAGCTGTGCTCTGGTTCCTGTGGTATACAAAAACAAAGAAAAAAGAGCACAAAATATTAAAGATGAGAGAAAGAGAAAATTATCATTTCAAAATGAGCCATGGGTTGTTGGTTTATTTGTGTATCCTCAGCTACTGAAGAAGTTGAAATATGAGGATCACACTCAAAGCCAACCTGGGTAGGAAAGTCATTGAAATTCTTATCTTCAACTACCCAGCAAAAGCTGGAAATTAAGGTGTGATAGTAGTTGTAAAGTACTGAAATCTGGCGAAAATCTGGGATACGGATTCCTGGTCTATAATTCAGCCCAAAGTCGACCAAAAACAAAACTGAAAGAAGAGAAGAAATGACAAGTTGAGATTTAAAAATAAGCCTGGCGCTGGTGGTTCATGCTTATAATTTTAGCTTTCAGGAGGCTGAAGTTTGAAGATAGTATTGAAAGGCCAGTCCAAACAGGAAAGGACATGGGGCTTTTTTCTTTGTGCCAACCTAGGGTTTGAATTTGTGTAGGAGCTCTACCACTCCCAGCATCTTAGTAGTTGATGAAAAGAATCACATGGACTTTCTTGTTCAGGCTGGCTTCAAACTGGGATACTCAGATTTCAGCCTCCTGAGTCTTGCTGGGCTTTATATGAGACTCATTTCCAAAAGGAAGAAAAATAAAAACTGGCTATTGAGCTGTGGCTCCAATGGCAGAAATGAGAAAATAATTTCTGAAACAGCACCCAGATCTTGATATTAGCTTCAGGGCCAACACACATACAAAGAATAAAATAACTGTGGAGGAGGGTGGGAGAAGAAAGAGCCAATTTCAGAGTTTAAAATGAGCCAAGCATAGGTGGCAAACACCTGTGATGGTAGCTCAAATTTGAGGCTCACAGTTGAAAGCCAGCCCAGATAGGAGAATTCATATACTCAACTCTAAGTAGTTACTTAAAACCAAACAACATCAAAAAATAGCCACAAGTTGTGCGGTGGCTCATGTCTTAATTTGCTAGTCTTGAGTAAACCCCTCGGGGATAGCACCTGGGCTGATTTGTAGACCCAGGACCAGCATACACAAGGAAATAAAAATACAAATAAAAAGGTGTAACAATGGCAGGAATTATGGCTTAGTGATAGAGTGCTTGCCTAGCATGTTTGAATTCCTGGGTCTGTTTCCTCAGTACCTCATGAACAGAAAAGGCTGGAAGTGGCACTGTGGCTCAAGTAATAGAGTCCTTACCTTCAGTAAAAGAAGCTCAGGAACAGTGCCCAAGCCCTGATTTCAAGCCTCAAGGCTAGGGAAAAAAATGTGTGAGAACATCCAATTAAAGTTTCAAAATTATCCATGAATTTTTGGTTGGTGTGTTTAATCCTAGTGATTCAGAAGGCTGAAATCTAAAGGTTGTTGTTCATAGCCAAACTGGGCAGGAAAGTGCCTAAGTCTCCAACTAATCAGCAACAAAAGCCAGAAATGAGGATGTGCTTGTAGTTGGAAAGCACCAGCCCTGAGGAAAAACCTATGAACCAGTGCCCTGGCTCAGAGATCCAGCCTCAGGATCACAATAAGAGAATTAAATGATTGAAGTAGAGAACCTTGGACTGTTGGCTCATGTCTGTAATTCTAGAAAAGCAGAAGGTTGAAATATAAAATCCAGTGTAAAGGCAAATCCAGTCAAGAAATTCCAGGAAACCATGGGACCTATGTTTCTTTGGGCCTGGCTTACTTCACTGAATATAATTTTTTCCAAGTCTTTCCATTTCCTAACAAATGGGGCAATGAGATTCTTTCTGATGGAGGCATAGAATTCCATTGTGTACTGAGTCAAGCAGAAAAGGTCAGATAAGGTGATGTTAGGGAAATGAACCCTTAAATATGTATTCAAATGTTTTTTTTTCTTTCATGCGATTGTTTCTAACACATTTATAAGATTATTTCTTTGTTGCTTTATATGTCCCTCCCCCACAGTATAACCCCTGCTTTCACTGTATTTGATGTTGGTATAATTTGTGAAGGGGAAGGGGAAAAACAAATCGTTTAAACAGGGATACACTTGGACCCATTGCAACAATGAGATGTACAAGTCGTTATGTTGAAAACGAACTTTACAACTTTGGTGCGGGGGGGGGGGGGGGGAGGGAGGGGGAGAGGGGACGATTGGGTGGGGGGGTAGGGGGAGGATGGGAAGTGATGGGAAGAGGAAACAAAGGAGGAGGCTACAATTCTTGATAAGAAATATACTCATTACCTTGCCCATGTAATTGTAACCCCTCTGTACAATATTTTCACAATAAAAGGGAAAAAAAAGAAATTCCAGGAGACTGTTTTGTGTGTGGTAGCCACACTGGAGATAGGATTTTTTTTTGATTGAATGGAAATAAGAGTTTCATGGACTTTCTTGCTCAGGCTGCTTTCAAACTATGATGGGCAAATTTCAGCCTCGTGTATCAGGCCAGGCCTTGCATGAGTTCAAGCTCCAGGACCAACAAACACAAAAATAAATAAATGAAAAGAAGGGTAGAAGAAGAGAAGAAAGAGGCAATACCAGAGGTTTCAATGAACCAATCATTGGTGGCTTATATCTGTGATTCTAGCTACTCAGGCTGAAATTTGAGGATACTGTTTAAAGCTCAGCTCAGTTATATGAGTTCATAAGATCTCTCTCTCTCTCTCTCTCTCTCTCTGTATCTCTTTGTCTCTCTATCTCTCTCTGTCTCTCTCTCTGTGCCAATCCTTGTGTTTGAACTTGCACTGTTTTCTTCAATGACCTACTTACTTTCAGATTTTTAGTGATTAATTGGAGAAAAGAGTGTTAAGGACTTTCCTCAATTTTCAGCTTCCCGAATCTGACCTACCTCTATATGAGTCTCTTTTCTCCAGTTAACTTCCTCCCAAAAGCCAAATGTTATGGTTAGTCCCATATATGTACTGAGACAGCATCTGAGCTTCATTTTCTACTCCTAGGACAAGCAAAAATGAAGAAAATAAGAAAAGGTGGAAGCAAGCACATATTAAACTTTTTAAATGACCCAAATGTTGCTGGGTATGTGTAATCCTTACTATACAAGAGCCTGACTTCTGAGGAGTGCAATGTCAAATCAGCCTGGGCAGGAATGTGCTTGAGACTCATCTTCATCTACACAGCACAAAAACTTGAGCTGTGGCTGAGTTTGTAAAAGCATCAGCCTTGAGTGTAAAAGGTAAGATATAGGCCCTAGGGTTAGAGATCAAACCACAGGACCAATAAAATTTTCAAAGAAGAAAAGATGAAGAGAGGCTGAAATCTGAGGATCATAGTTCAAAGCTAGCCCACGCAAGAAAGTCCATGGGGCTTTCTCTGTGTGTGCATCAGTGTGCTGTCCTATGGCTTGAACTTGTGCTGTTTTGTTCAAGGATAGAGCTCCACCACTCCCAACTTTTCATTGATTAATGGGAGCTAAGATTCTCATGGACTTTCCTGCCTTGATTGGATTTGAGCCATGATCCTCTGATTTCAGAAAACTGATCAATGCTGGGCTTTGCATAAGACTCTTATCTCCTATTAGCTACCAAGAATTAAAAAAAAATACTGGAGTTGAACTGTGACTCAAGTGGCAAACTGGGCAATCACTTTCTAGGACAGCACTCAGGGCCTTATTTCAAGCACCAAGACAAAACAAGTGTAGCCACAAGTTATATTTTGGCTCATGTGGTAAGCCACTAGTCTTGAAGAAAAAGCTCTGGTATTGTATCCAGGTCCTGATTTGAGGCCCCAGGACTAGCACATAAGCAAAAATAACAAGCAAGGAAAATTTTAAAAACAAAAATTGGAAAAAATGACATATTAACGTTTTTAAATGAACAATCCGTTTGTGTATAATCATATGTATAATCAGAGCACTTCAGGAAGCTGAAATCTGAGGATCATGGTTTGAAGCCAGACTATCCAGAAAAGTACAGTAAAATCTTATGTTCAATCAGCCAGCAAAAAGCTAGGAGTGGAGCTATGTTTGAGTTGTGAAACAGAATCCTTGAGTCAAAAAACTAATAAACATAAGGGCGCTGAGACTCTAGCCTGTAATCCTAGATATTCAGGGGTTTGATATATGAAAATCATGGTTCAAAACCAACCTGCAAAGGAAAGGTAATGAGTACTTATCTCCAATTAACCACCAGAAAACCTGAAGTGGCTCTGTGGCTGAAATGGTAGAGCATTCACCTTAAGCTGAAGAGCTCAAAGACAGCATTCAGGCCGAGGGTTCAACTCCACCCTCTTTAAAAATAGGTAAGAAACAGCAATGAGGCCTAGAGATCAGGTCTACTGACCGCAATTAAAAAGCATTGGGGTTGAAGTCAAAAAAGAGCTGAGTAAATATATTAAAATGTCAGAGGCTGGTTGCTCATGCCTGTAGATTCTAGCTACCCATGCCACAGTTCAAAGCCAGCACTAGCAAGAAAGTCCATGAGATTTGTGTATGTAATTACCAGTACTAGGGGTTGAACTTGCCCTGTTTTACTCAAGTCTAGAGTATTACAACCCCCAGCTTTTTGGTGATTAATTGGAGATAAGAATCTCAGACTTCATCTGGGAAGTTGGCTCAGTGGTAGGGTGCTAGCCTTGCATACATGAGGACCTAGGTTTGATTCCTCAGAACCACATAAGCAGGAAAAGCCGAAAATGTTGCTGCAGCTCAGTTGATAGAGCACTAACCTTAAGCTGGAATGCTGATGGACAGCGCCAAAGCCTAGTTTTCGGGCCCATAACCAATGGCAAAATAATAATAAAAACCCTCAGGCTTTGCTGCTCAGACTGGCTTCCAACCAAGATCCTCAGATTTCAGCCTCCTTAGTAGTACTGGGGTTCTCATGAGACTCTTCAAAAAGAAAGAAGCTGGAAGTTGAGCTGTGGCTCAATTGACAGAACTGAGCAAAATCTGAGACTGTGGTCAGTCCCTAAATGGAGAAAAAAACATAAAAAATGTCAATAAATAATAAATTGTAATACAGAAAAAATCATATTTAATATGGTACAAAGGAAAACTGTTTTTTTTTTTTTAAGTGCAGCAAACAAAAATGTACTACAAAGTTTCAAAATGACATACTGAGAGTAAGGGGAAAAGGAAAAATTTTAAAATTCATGTAAATATTAAATCCAAACTGACATGACCAACACCTAATATGATCAGAAACTTATCTCTCACTTGTAATTACTTACAAACAATTGTCCCTCCAGTTTCAGCACTAGCATGGGGATTTAGGAAGGACCTCTCTATGCAGCCTTGACTGAATAGGCATCTTCCTGCTTTAGCCTCTTGAGTTAGAAATACAGGCTTTGCCCTTATTTTAATACACAAATTACACTTTAAAAGTCAACATCAATATTCAAATAATGGATTATGCGTGTAAAAGCGTGAATAAACATCCACCAGAGAAGCTCTGAGCAATACAATCATAACAGTAGAAGAGCACCTACTACTTAAGGAAGGTAACAGAGGGAAGATTTAGCATTTTTTTGGAAGTGCAGGGGTTTGAACACAGGGCCTCATGCTTGCTGGGTATAAAATTCAGTGACATTAATTATACCCACACTACTATTTTTGTTGTTGCTGTTGTTTTTGGGTCCGGTTGTGGGGCCTGAACTCTGGGCCTGAGCGCTGTCCCTCAGCTCTTCAGCACCCAGGCCTTCAGTTCAAGTGCCAGGGCTAGCAAACACATACCAAAAATGTGGTATTTACAACCAAAGAATAAATTTTAATTTGATCTCTTTTTAGCCAATTTAATGTCCGAGCTCTTGATCTGCAAGGCTCTTGGCCACTCTACACCTGGAGAATAACAATTATTCAAGTGGAAAAGAAGGATCTAGAATGATTCACCATTAGAGATGCTGATGTTTGAAAGATTATGTGGAAAAAAATACTTCAGTCTCTAAAAGAATATAGCACTCACAGTGGAAACTCTGAGTTTGTTAATTGATGGTCAGTATCTAGGCTTGAACTCAGAACCTGGGCTTTGTCCCTCAAGGGTAGTACTCTACCACTTGAGACACATCTCCACCTCTAGTCTTTTTGGCTGTCAATTGGAGTAAGAGTCCCATGGATTTTCCTATCTGAGCTGGCTTTGAATAACGATCCTCAGATCTCAGCCTCCTGAGTAGCTAGTATTGCAAGCTTGAACCTGTGATGGCTAATTGAATTTTAATGGTACCAACTACCAGAGATGGTAGTTAAGACATTTACATCCACCACAAAAGTCCAAGTTAATTTCAGGTTTGGTTTCTCCAACACACTTAAGAGAAAGATCAGTAGAGATCTATCATTAAAACTTAATAGTAGAATTCAAATACCCTTGGCTTATTTTTTAATTGTGAGAATACTACACAAAGGAGTTACAACTACATGGGCAAGATCTTGGCTTATTTTGAGTCCTGTTGAATCCTAGATTTCAGGGACAAATCCCAAAATACAAGTGTTAGGAGGTCAGAGACAGGAGAGTTCCCTGAAATTGCATTAAAATTAATATTAACAATAATATCATTTGTTTAACTACCAATCTAACAAAGACACTTAATATATTTTTTTCCAAGCCTTTTCATTTCCTAACAAATGGAGCAATGTCATTATTTTTCATAGAGGCATAGAATTCCATTGTGTATATATACCACATTTTCTTGATCCATTCATCTACTGAGAGGCATCAGGGTTGGTTCCATATCTTCCTTATGGTAAATAATGCTGCAATAATTAACATAGTCCTGCTGGTAGCTTTAGTGTGGTCTTGTTTGTGATCATTTGGGTAAATGCCCAAAAGTGGGATTGCTGGGAAATAGAGGAACCTCCATATTGCTTTCCAAAGTGGTGGAACAAGTTTACACTCCCACCAACAATGTAGTAATGTTCACTTCTCTCTGCATCCCCTCAAGCATCTGTTGTTATTAGAGTTCTTGATTATTGCCATTCTAACTGGTGTGAGGTTATATCTCTATGGTTTGATTTGCATTTCTTTTATGGCTAGAGAGGTTGAGCATTTCTTCATGTATCTATTGGCAATCCTTCTTTCCTCTTCAGAGAAGTTTCTCTGTAAGTTTTTAACCCACTTATTTATTGGTCAGCTGTTTCTTTGGAGATTTGTTATGTGGGGATTTAATTTTTTGAGTTCCAGGTATATGTTAGATATGAAACCCTTGTCAGTTGTATGGCTAGTGAAGATCTTCTCCCAATCTGTGGGCTTTCTATTGATCTTGCTAGCTATGTGCTTGGCCATGCAGAAGCTCTGCAATTTTGTGCAATCCCATTTGTTAAACCTTTCTTTGATTTGTTGTGTTTCTAGGTCTCTATTAAGAAAATTTCGGCCTGTGCCAAGGAGACCTAGGGTTTCTCCTATACCAACTTGTAAAGTTTTCAGATTGTCTGCTTTGACTCTGAGGTCTTTGATCCATTTGGAGTTGATTCTGGTGCAGAATGATATATAAGAATCTAGCTTTCATTTTCTACAAGTAGTTAACCAATTTAGCCAGCACCATTTACTGAAGAAGGTGTCTTTCTTCCATTCTATTTCTTGAGCTTCGTTATTGAAGATTAGTTGGCTATAGGTCTGTGTGTTCATTTCTGGGTTTTCAATTCTGTTCCATTGGTCCTGAGGTCTGTTCTTATGCAGGTACAATGCCGTTTTGATTACTATGGCTTTGTAGTAGAGTTTGAAATTTGGTATTGATATTCTTCCAGCCCTGTTCTTTATGTTGAGGATTGTTTTTGCTATTCGGGGTCTTTTAATGTACCATATGTATTTTTGGATTGCCTCTTCTAAATCCTTGAAGAATGAGGTTGGAATATTGATTGGTATTGCATTGAATTTGGAGATAGCCTTCGGAAGTATGGCCATTTTCCCGATCTTGATCTTTCAAATCCAGAAGAATGGGAGTTTTTTCCACTTTCTAAGTTCTGTTTTGATTTCCTTTTTCACGTTTTCAAAGTTTTCTTCATAGATGTCCTTCACTTCTTTGGTTAAGTTAATTCTTCGGTATTTTATTTTTTGTGGGGCTATTACAAATGGAGTTGCTTTCTTAATTTCAGCCTCACTATTTCTTTGTTGGCATACAGAAAAGCCATTGATTTTTGAGGGTTAATTTTATACCCTGCTACTTTGCCAAAGTTTTGAAACAGCTTGAGTAATTTGGGAGTGGGGTCTGTGGAATTCTTTAAACACAAGATCATGTCATCTGCAAAGAAGGAGAGTTTTACTTCTTCTTTCCCTATTTGGATCCCCTTTATGTTTGCATCTAGTCTTATTTGTAGCTAGGCATTCTAATACTAGATTGAAGAGAAGTGGAGAGAGTGGACATCCTTGTCTAGTTCCTGAGGTAAGAGGAAATAGCTTTAGTTTTTCACCATTAACTGTAATGCTGGCTGTAGGTTTGTCATATACAGCCTTTATAGTATTGAGGAATGTTCCATGGATTCCTAATTTTTCCAGAACCTTCATCATAAAGGGGTGTTGGATCTTGTCAAATGCTTTTTCTGCATCTATTGATATAACCATGTGGTTCTTATCCCTGCTCCTATTGATGTGATGAATTATACTAATTGATTTGTTTATATTGAACCAGCTTTGCCTCCCTGAAATGAATCCTGTTTGATCGTGGTGTATGATTTTTTGGATGAATTGTTGAAGTCGATTGGCCAAAATTTTGTTGAGAAGTTTTTCATGAATGTTCATCCTAGAAATGGGTCTATGGTTCTCTTTCTTTGATGAGACCCAGCCTGGTTTTTGATGAGGGCTATGATGGCTTCATAGAATGAGTTCCGTAGTGAACTTCCTCTTTCAATTTCATTGAAGATTTGGAGGGGTATTAATGTGAGCTCTGCTTTGAAGACCTTGTTGAATTCTGCTGTGAAACCATCTGGACCTGGGCTTTTCTTAGATGAGAGATCTCTTATTACTGTTTATATTTCAGTGCTTGTTATGGGCCTGTTAAGGTGATTTAACTCATCTTGGCTTAGTTTTGGCATGTCAGTATTTGCTAGGAAATGGTGTATTTCTGCCAAGTTATCAAACTTATTAACATAAAGTTTTGAGAAGTATTTCCTTATAATGTTCTGAATCTTGGTGGTTTCTCTGGTGATGTTTCCATTCTCATCTCTGAGTTCATTTATTTGGGTATGTTCTTTTCTTTTTCTCATAAGATTTGCTAAGGGTCTGTCAATTTTGTTAATTTTTTCGAAGAACCAACTCTTTGTTTCATTGATTCTTTATATGGCTCTTTTGGATTCTAATTCATTCAATTCTGATTTAATTTCTCTGTCCATTGGGCTGGGGTTTATTCTGCTGCTCTTTCTGAAGGAGGCTCAGATGTCTCATTAAATTGTTGGTTTCAGATCTCTCCAATATGTTGATGTAGGAACTCAGAGCTATAAACTTGCCTCTGAGTACTACCTTTGCTGTATCCAGAGGGGTTGGTAATTTGTGTGCTCATTTTTGTTGAATATCATGAATATTTGAATTTCATTTCTAATATCTTCCATGACCCACTCATGATTCAGCAGAGTGTTGTTCAGCCTCCATGTGTTACAGGACTTTCTTTAGTGGCTTTTGGTGTGGAGTCCTACTTTTAATCCCTTGTGGTCTGAGAGAATGCAAGGTATAACTTCAGTGTTTCTGAATTTGGACAAGTTTGCTTTGTGGCCTAAAATGTGGTCTATTTTGGAAAATGTTCTATATGCTGCTGAGAAAAACGTGTATTCTGATGCTGCTGGGTCAAATCTTTGGAAGATGTCTGTTAAATCTAGTTGATCTATGCAGTTGTTCAGATATGCACGTTCTTTGTTGAGTTTTTGCCAAGTTGATCTATCTAGTGGGGATAGCGGTGTGTTAAAGTACCCAACAATTAATGTCTTTGGATCTATGTGGAATTTGAGAGAAAGTTGGGTTTCTTGGATAAATTTGGGTGCTCCATTTGGTGAATAGATATTTAGAATTGTAATATCCTCCTGAAGGAGAGATACATTAATTAGTATGTAGCAACCTTCTTTAACTCTTCTCACTTATTTTAAATTGAATTCTATTTTATCTGATATTAGGATTGCAACTCATGCCTGTTTATGGGGGCCGTTTGCTTGGTAGAATTTGGTCCAGCCTTTAACATTGAAAATATGTTTGTTTTTATGGGCAAGATGTGACTCCTGAAGGCAGCAGATAGAAGGTTCTTGCTTTTTAATCCAACTAGTCAGTCTGTCTCTTAATTGGAGAGTTAAGCCCGTTAATGTTGAGAGATAGAACTGAGAAGTATTGGGGAGTTTCTGCCATTTTATCCACCTTCTTTGGGGCTGTGGCAACTGGGTTCTTTCTAAGGTTCTTGGATTCTCAGTTTGGCTGCGGTTTCTTGGCGTTATTGTGGTCTTGTTGGTTTTCTATATGTAGGACATCTTTAAGAATCTTTTGTAGGGCTGGTTTTGTCAGATATATTGTTTCATTTTTCTTTGCTATGGAAGGTTTTTATTTGACCTTCGTTTATGAAGGAGAGTTTAGCTTAGTACAGTTTTCTTGGTTGATTGTTGTTTGTGTTTACGGTATGGCATACATCATTCCAGGCTCTTCTTGCTTTGATTGTCACTGCTGAGAAATCTGAGGTGATCCTAACTGGTATCCCTTTATAGGTGATTGATCTTTTCTCATTGACAGCTTTATGGTTCTTTTCCTTGGTCTGATTTGATCCTGTGAAGATTATAATGTGATGCTGTGTTGTCCTGTTCTGGTCCTGTCTATTTGGAGTTCTAAAAGCTTCTTGTATCTGAATAGGCTTATCTTTTTGCATGTTTGGGAAGTTCTCTGCTAGGATCCTGTTAAACAAATTTCCTAGACCATTAACTTCTGTTTCTAGGTGTTCCTCTACACATATTATCCTCTGATTAAGCCTTCTGATGGTGTCTTCCAACTGTTGAAAAGATCTACCATATTTCTTGGACTTTTCTTGGACGGTTGTATGTTCTTTCTCCATAATATCTTGGCTGTCTAAATGTCTAAGACTTCGTAGGAACATAGTAGATATCATTGAATACTAGATACATGGCTTTGGCACTCTCTACTAATACACATTTATTGGCATAGTACCACCTGCCTATCCATGTATGGCTATTTTGGCCACCTCTAGGGCTTGATCTCAGTGCCTGCCAAGAATTTCATCCTCGAGTAAGAAGCCAAGTGTGACACCTGTTTTCCTTTTCTGGGAGAGTGCTGGGTGTCAGGCATGATGGAGAACAAGTTTACAAATCTAGATGCAATTTGATAGTATGTAAACAATGTCACATATGTTTAGGTGTTCTCATAGTCGGTAAAATAAATGGTAAATAAATGAATAAAACAACAAATACAATGAATAACCACACCAAACATGATATAGACTGAACATGTATATGGAAGTTCAATCCTATCTTTAAAATATATATAAGGAGTATGACTGGGGCATGAATTCAGGCCTAGGGAACAGGCCTGAATTTCTGGTCTTCAAGCATCGTGAGCTTCCCCTTCCCCCACAGTGCAACATAGTTACCCAGTCCCTAAGTTCAAATCCCAGCCCTTGCAGATAAAAAGCACACATTCCAAGCCAAGGAGTTTCATTAGCATTTTTAATATTTTTTAAAGTTCACTTTGACTTTATTTGAAACATTTTGATTTTATAACATGAGATTTTTTTCAAAAAACGTGTTTAAATTTTTACATTTCAGCATAGCACATTGGTGGTTTTGACCATCTGCCATGAAGAGTGAGAATGAAAATGAGGATATCATTTCTCCCTAGAAGTTTGGGACAGTTGATGTTATTTCTTATTTTTTCTATTTTTTTTTTAATTTGTCGGTTATGGGGCTTGAACTCTGCGCTTGGTTGCTGTCCCTGTGCTCAAGGCAAATGCTCAAGTACTTGAGCCACAGCACCACTTCCAGTTTTCTAGAGGTTTATTGGAGATAAGAGTGTCACAGACTTTCCTCCCTGGCTAGCCTTGAGTCGCCTTCCTCAAATCTCAACCTCCTGAGTAGCTATGATTATAGGCATAAGCCACCCGTGCCTGGCAGTTGATGTTATTTCTATTTAGAGTTATTTTTATAATTATGAAATGTTTGCAATTGTGTCCTGTGGGTTTTCCTCAGTGCCTACCACGAAATAGACTAGGGGAGTCCTCATACCACCAAAGGTTGAGTTTCTGAATAAACACTCACTTCTGTGAGGACAGTAGTTACTTGTAAGCATTTTGGGAATAAATGGATTCTAAAATGAAAAACAAAAACATTGGTACTAAGATGTAGCTCAGTCGTGGAATAGTTGCCTAAAGAGCATAAGACCCAGGAAGAAAAGTTTCCTAAGGCTCAGAATGTTAGGATTTTGTAGGAACAAACTTCTTTCCTTTTTTTTTTTTTTTGTCGGTGGTGGGGCTTGAACTCAGGGATTGGGCATTATCCTTGTGCTCTTCAGCTCTTTGCAAGCACTCTACAACTTGAGCCACATTGCCACTTCAGGTTTTCTACTGGTTTATTGGAGGTAAGAGTCTCCCGGGGTTTGCCTTGAACTGCCATCCTCAGCTCTCAGCCTCCTGAGTAACTAGGATTATAGGTGTGAGCCACTGATGCCTGATACATGAACAAACATTTTAAGATTGATTCTAAAGAAAGAAACTTCAAACATACTTTTTGTACAAGTAATTTATAATGCCATGGTTAAGGCACTAATTTAGAAGTATTTTTTCATTGGCTGGTTTCTTAGTTTATTTATATATATACATGATTAATTTATATATACACATATTATTAAAAACATAGCTTTGAAGTGTACCTAAGAACATATGGGCTCATGTAAAATTATACAAATGCACAAGATTGATTTTCTTTCAGTTTGATGGTACCATAAATTAAGTGGGATTTGTGCACTGTTTTTTTGTTCTCTGTTTTTGGAGGATTTCCCTCCCCTTTATCCCCCTACCCTCCTCTCCCCGCACTTGAACTCAGCTTGCTCTTTCTTGGCTTGGTTGTTCGTAGCTAATTTTCTACCACTTCAGCCATACCTGTAGACGGGCTTTTTGCTAGTTAATTGGAGATGATATCTCTCAGGCTTTGCTGCCTGGATTGGCTTTGAAACTTCATCTTCCAGTTCTCACCTCCTGAGTAGCTGGGATTACAGATGTGAGCCACTGGGGTGCCTAGGGATAAATTAATTTGGTTGATGTATTCTTTCTGTTTTTCTAAGCATGGGATGATCTACTATAAAATTTCAATGAATGCCTTGGGTCTGAAGTAAGATATATAATACATATGCAAATCTGTATATTTCTCATAAGATGTAATGAATTTAATACATGTTATAAGTCTAATAATAGTCAATAAAATAATGAATGAATAATACAAAACATAAAGTAAATACACTCAAAGAAAATTGCAATAAACATAAGTAGGTAGATATTAATCATTATTTCTAACGTGGATGAATATTACATTAACAGGGCTGGGGATTGAATTCAGGCCTAGGGAACAGGCCTGAATTGCTTGTCTTCCAAGAGGGCGAGTTTCCCCATCCCCCCAGTGAATTAGAGTTACCCAGACTCTGATTTCAATTCCCAGGCATGGCAGAAAAAAAGGACATGAATTCCAAGCCAGGGAGCTTCATTAGTATTGTATGTTTGTATATATGTATGCATGTATGTATGTATGTATATATATATATATATCATGGGACTTGAACTCTGGCCTTGGGAGCTGTCCTTGTGCTCTTCAGCTCAAGGTGAGTGCTATAATACTTGAGCCACAGCACCACTTCTGGTTTTCTAGTGGTTTATTGGAGATAAGTGTCTCACAGACTTCCTGCCCTGGCTGGCTTTTAACCGTGATGTTCATATCTCAGCATCCTGAGTAGCTAAGGTTACAGGCATGAACCATAGCTGGCACCAAGATATTTTTAATATTTTTTAAAGTATTTATTTTTTATATTTATTTGCCCACCACGGGGCTTGAACTCATATCGTGGCAACTCTGCCTCAGCTAACATCAACCTAGGCTGGGATGGTGCAGCCTCTGGACCCACAGACCATCCTGGGATACTAGGCCTCGGGGGTTGACAGGAAAACAAAATGAAAACAGAACCAAAAAAAAAAAAATCCAGGAACCACCTATGGATGGCAGTTCCTTGGTTTTCCTTCCTTGCATGGTGACCATCCCGTGTCCAAATAACACTGCTGCAACCTGTAGGTCACCTGGCATTGCTGAAGGCTTACAGGCTGTCAGCGAAGCCATAGGCCAACCTGGACACTTAGGCCCTGAGTTTGAATCCCAGTCATGCTACTTACAAAGGGCTGGAGAGCCTAAGAAACTATTGCTTGTCCATAGGAATGCCAGAGAAATATGATCAACGTCATGGTTGGATGACTAGTTCATCAATCAGTCTAGTATAAATTTAGACCCAATAATCACAGAACACAGGTTGATTTTAATTCATAGTTTATTATGCATTAAAAGAATACTATTCATTAAATGGAGTCCTCACTAAAGACCTGAGAATCTGTACGAACGTAGTATGTGTCATTTAATTCCACATAGACATCACTGGCAGTATCAAAATATCTAAATATATATTTATCTGTATACCATATATATATATATATATATATATATATATATATATATATATATATATATATGGTATATATACCACATAGAAAGGTACTGCTATTTTGGCCAAACCTGTGGCTCCATCCTAGGTCCTGGGATCCACTTGGCAGCTGAATGGGCTAGAGGCTGCCATGCTGACACTCACCCATTCTAGGCCCTCAGTTCAGGTACCAGCATTGCCAAATATTTCATCTTGGAGTAAGATTCCAAGTGTGACACCTGTTTTCCATTTCTGTGCAAGTGCTGGGTGTCAGGTATGATGTACATAGTATGTGTGCAAAGCTACATGCTACGGAATAGATTGGAATAAATGTAATAAATGATATAGGTTCATAAAATAAATGTTAATTTAATCACTCAATAATAATATATAATGAGTCACCCCAACAAACACAATACAGACTGAATATATAAATGTAAATATAAATCACATATTTAAAATGTCTATAAATGTTACATTTTTCGGGCTGGTGCTTGAATTCAGGCCTAGGGAAGAGTTGAGAAGTTCATACATGATTCACATAATAAATGATAGGCAAGACCTCTGGCACAACAACTATTTTTAATTAAGACGTCAAGAAATGTGGCCATAATAATTACATTCAGGAAATCGAGGCATTGGGAAAGATCCAAGAATTGGTAGTCACATGGTAGATAGGTTTCCAGCTTGCCACATATTCTCTATACAAATAGGTATTTATTAGCATACTAGCTTCAGCTTATGAATGGATGAATACGGTGCACAAACCCCACCCCAGAGCTCAATCTCAAGTCCTGGGTAGGGCCTAGATCCTTAGTAACTCAAAAGCTGTTGTGCTCATATGGACCCAATAGAAAGTTGGGCCTGCTAGGCCCAGAGTTCAACTCCCAGCAATGCCAAAAGTTTCATCCTGATGTGCGAAACCAATCCTTACAGCTGTTTTCCTGTCTTGTGAAAGTCCTGGGCTTCATCGAGGATGGAGAATGCTATATAGGCAACTCTATAGCCATGGGAATAGGTTGTCATCCATGGCAACACAGATATACCTGCCACCATACTCAATAAAATACACAATACATCCATGAATAAGACTCAAAATTTAAAAATAACTACATTGAAAGCAAGATGCATACCACACCTGTATGTAAATAGAGATCCTATGTTTAATAAAGGTAAGCTTGTTATTTTGTCCACTGCTGGGACTTCAAATCAGGCCCTGGACTAGGCCTGACAGTCTAGTCTTCAGGGATGATGAGCTTCCCCTTTCCCCACAGTGCAACAGGGTTACCCAGATCTGAGTTCAAATCCCATGCCTGACAAAAGATTCATCCTGATGTTAGAAGCCAGTCTTTACACCTGTTTTCCTCTCCTATGGAAGTCCTGGGTCTCAGCTAGGATGGAGAATGAATGCATAGGCAACCTTATAACAATGGGAACAGGTCATCATCCATGTCAGCAGAGTTATACCTGTCACCATACTCAGTAAAATACACAATACCTCCATGTATTAGACACAAAATAAGGAGGAATGCACCGAATGCAAGATGCTATACACACACATATGTCAATACATATCCTGTTTCTGTTATGAATTTATGCCTATCCTGGCCTTCACTGGGGCACAACCTCAGGTCCTGAGAATGACTTAGCTCCTTAGTTGCTCACAGGCTGGTGTCCTCACCTTGACTCTTTTGCCAATTGGGCCTGATAGGCACTCAGTTCAAATCCCAACACTGCCAAAACATGAATCCTGATGTGAGAAGCCCATTGATCCACCTGGTTTCCTGTCCTGAGAATGTCCTGAGCCTCATCTAGGATGGAGAAGGAGTAGGAAGCTCTATAGAAATGGGCATATGTTGCCATCCAAGTCAGCACAGTTATATCTGTCATCATATGCAATAAAATATAAAATGCATCCTTGACTAAGACACACAATAAAAAGAACAACTACACTGAAAACATGATGCATTCTCCACATGTATGTAAATAGAGATCCTATGTGTAACATAGATGGGCATATGATTTTTGCCTGAGCTGTGGCTTCAATTCAGGCCATGGGACCAGGCCTGACCTTGTAGTCTTCAACGATAGTGAGCTTCTCCTTCCCCCACAGTGCAAAAGAGTTACCTAGACCTGATTTCACATCCCAGCTCTGGCAGTAAAATGGCGCGAATTCTGAGCTAGAGTGCTTCATTCATAATTTTTCAATTTTTTAATATTTTTTGCCAGACCTGGGGCTTGAACTCAAGTTGTGGCAACTCTGCCTCAGGTCCGATCATCCTAGGCTGCAGCCTCTGGAACCACAGCCCATCCTCGGATCCTAGGACCCCAGGGTTTGTAGGAAAAAATAAGAAGCCGGAGGAGAAAAAGTGGCAGGAAGTTCCAACTGGTGCTTTTAGGTTTATTTTCATTTGAATGTTGACCATGGTGAGACCAAACCCGGTGGACTGCAGATTGAAGGTGACCTGGTGTGGCTGAAGGCCTGCTGGCTGTCGGGGGAGCCACAGGATGACCGGGCAACGGAGGCCCCGAGGTCGAATCCTGGTCAGCCATCCTACATTGAGGGAATGGCAGGAGTTCCTGAGATACTCAATTCTGGATCTAAGAAGAGCCATGAAATATGATCACTCTCTTCCTTGAATGAGTAGTTCCTGAGGATTCGAGTAGGAAATGATAGTCAAGACTCATGAGGTATCGATTATTTTTAGTGAAGAGTTGATGAAGCGTGACCATAATCATCACACTCATTAATTGGAGGCATTAGGGAAGATCCAAGAATCGGTAGGCACAGGGTAGATTGGATTCAATCACAGGTCTCCATCTCTCCTACTCTATACAGATATGTACTTATTTGCTTACTACCTTCAGCTTATGAATAGATGACTATTGTGCTCCCCCTGCCTTACCCTTGGGACTCGATCTCAGGTCCTGGGAATGGCCGAGCTCCTTAGTGGCTCACAGGCTGGTGTGCTTATGTGAACCCATTCGCCTATTGGGCCTGCTAGGTGCTGAGTTCAGTTCCCAGCAGTGCCAAAATATTCATCCTGTCAGAAGCCAGACGTTTCACCTGTTTTCCTGTGTGAGAACTGGATTTCAGCTAGGATGGAGAATGCATGGGCCACCCTGTGGCCATGGGAAAAGGTTGTCATCCATGTCAGCCCAGTTACACCTGTCATATATACTCAAGATCATGCACAATACATCCATGAATAGCATACAAAATAGAGAAGATAACTACACTCAATGCATGAGGCAGTCCACACACTGAAGTGAATATACATCCCATGTTTCAATGATGCATTGAGGACTCTTGTGGCCTTCCTGGGGCTTGATCTCAGCTCCTGGGAACAGCCCAGCTCCTTAGTGGCTCACAGGCTGGTTTGCTCATGTGGACCCATTGGACAGATGGGCCTCCTAGGCCCCTACTTCGAATCACAACACTTCCAAAAATTCACCCTGATGTGAGAAACCATTCGTTGCACCTGTTCTTCTGTGCTGTGCAAGTTCTGGGTCACAATTAGGATGGAAAATGCATAGGCAACTCTATACTCATGGGAATAGCTTGTCATCCAGGTCACCACAGTTATATCTGTCATCCTATGCTCAAGAAAATACACAATATATCAATGAGTAAGACACCAGATAAAGACAATAACTACACAGAACCCAAGATGCCGCCCACCCATGTATGGAAATAGAGATCCTCTGTTTAAATTCTGAATTTATGACTACTATAGCGCCCATCGAGGCTTGATCTCAGGTTCCAGGAAAGACCTAGATGCTTAGTGGCTCACGTGCTGGTGTGCTCACCATGACTCATCCACCACTTGAGCCTGCTAGGCCTTGAGTTCAAATCCCAGCACTACCAAAAGTTTCATCCTGATATGAGAAGCCAATGGTTGCACCAGTTTTCCTATGCTGTGAAAGTCCTGGGTCTCAGCTAGAATGGAATATGCTATATAGGCAGCTCTATACTCATGGGAATTGGTTGCCAGCAGTGTCAGCATAGTTATAACTGTTATCACACTCAGTAAAATACATATTGCATCCATGAATAAGACACGAAATCAAGAGAATGAGTGCACTGAACGCAAGATGCCACCGACCCATGTTTGGAAATATAACTCCTTTCTTTAAATTATGATTTCATGAGTATATTGACCCCCATGGGGCATGAGCTCAGGTCCTGTGAACGGCCTAGCACCTTAGTGGCTCACAGACTGGTGTCCTCACCTTGACCCATTCCCCAATTCTGCCTGCTAAGCTCTGAGTTCAAACACCAGCACAGCCAAAAGATTCATCCTGATGTGAGAAACCAATGGATCCACATGATTTCCTGTCCTGTGAAGGGCCTGGGCCTCATTGAGGATGGAGAATGCTATATAGGCTAATCTATAGCCATGGGAATAGGTTGTCAGCCATGGCAGCACAGATATACCTGTCACCATACTCAATAAAATACACAATACATTCATGAATAAGACTCAAAATTTAAAAAATAACTACATTGAAAGCAAGATGCATACCACACTTGTATGTAAATAGAGATCCTATGTTTAAAAAAGGTAAGCTTGTTATTTTGTCCACTGCTGAGGCTTCGAATCAGGCCCTGGACCAGGCCTGACATTCTAGTCTTCAGGGATGATAAGCTTCCCCTTCCCCCACTGTGCAACGGGGTTACCCACACCTGAGTTCAAATCCCAGGCCTGACAAAAGATTCATCCTGATGTCAGAAGCCAGACATTGTGCCTGATTTCCTCTAATGTGGAAGACCTGGGTCTCAGCTAGGATGGAGAATGAGTGCATAGGCAACCTTATAACCATGGGAACAGGTCATCATCCATGTCAGTACAGTTATATCTGTCACCATACTCAGTAAAGTTCACAATACCATCATGAATTAGACATAAATTAAGGAGAAGAAATGCACCAAACGCAAGATGCTGCCCACACATATATGTCAATACAGATACTATGTTTCAAGTATGAATTTATTCCTATCCTGGCCCTCCCTGGGGCTGATTGTCAGGTCCTGGGAATGGCCTAGCTCCTCAGTTGTTCACATGCTGGTGTCCTCACCTTGACTCTTTCACCAATTGGGCCTGCTAGGATCTCAGTTCAAATCCCAACATTGCCAAAAGCAGAATCCTGATGTGAGAACCCATAGGTCGACCTGTTTGCCTGTCCTGTGAATGTCCTTGGTCTCAGCTAGAATGGAGAAGACATAGGCAACTCCATGGACATGGGAATAGGTTGTCATCCATGTCAGCACAGTTATATCTGTCATCATACTCAATAAAATACAAAATGCATCCCTGGCTAAGACACAGTAAAAAGAATAACTACACTGAAAGCATGATGCATTCCACATATGCATGTAAATAGAGAACCTATGTGTAAAATAGTTGGGCATATGATTTTTGGCAGTGCTGGGGCTTCAATTCAGGCCCTGGGACCAGTCCTGACCTTGTACTCTTCAAAGATGGTTAGCTTACCCTTCCCCAACAGTGCAACAGAGTTACCCAGACCTGAGTTCAAATCTCAGCTCTGGCAGGATAATGGCACGATTTCTGCGCTAGGGTGCTTCCTTCCTTCATATATATACATATATACATATATATATATATATGTATATATATATGTATGTATATATATATATATATATATATTTTTTTTTTTTTTTTTTTTTACCAGACCCGGTGCTTGAACTCAAGTAGTGGCAACTCTGCCTCAGCTGTGATCATCCTATGCTGTGGCCTCTGGGCCTAGAGCCCATCCTCGAATCCTAGGACCCCAGGGCTTGCAGGAAAAAGAGAAAGCTGCAAGGGAAAAAAAGCTGTGGGAAGTTCCACCTGGTGCTTTTACGTTCATTTTCCTTTGTACCATGACCATGGTGGGTCTGAACCCAACGACCTACAGAGTGAAGGTTACCTGGAATGGCTGAAGGCCTGCAGCTGTTGGGGAAGCCCCAGGCCATCCAGACAAAGAGGCCCAGAGGTCGAATCCCAGTCAGCCCCCCTACATTGAAGGATTGGCGTGACATCCTGAGATACTTGTTTCCGGACCTAGGAAGAGTCGTGGAATATTATCAATCTCATCCTTGAATGAGTAGTTCCTGCAGGATGTGAGTATTAAATGATAGGCAAGATTCCTGGGGTATCAATTATTTTTAATGAAGAATTGATGAGGCGTGACCATAATCATCACAGTCATGAAATGGAGGCATCGGGAAAGATCCAAGAATCAGTAGTCACAAGGTAGATTGGATTCCATCACAGGTCGCCATCTCTCCTACTCTAAACAAATATGCATACTATCTTCAGCTTATGAATGGATGACTATTGTCCTCTCCACCTGCCCTATCCTCAGGGTTCAATCTCAGGTCCTGGGAACAGCCTAGTTCCTTAGATACTCACATCATGGTGTCCTCACCTTGACCCTTTCTCCAATTGGGCCTACTAGGCTCTGAGTTCAAATCCCAACACTGCCAAAAGAGGAATGCAGGTGTGAGAATCCACCTGTTTCCTGTCCTGTGAAAATTCTGGGTCTCAGCTAGGATGGAGAAGACTTAAGCAACTCTATAGACATGGGAATAGATTGTCATCCATGATAGCACAGTTATATCTGTCATCATGCTCAATAAACAAAATGCATCCATGACTAAGACACACAATAAAAAGAATAATTGTACTGAATGAATGTATGTGAATAGAGATCCTATGTTTAAAATAGATGGGCATATGATTTTTGCCAGTGCTGGGGGTTCAATTTAGGCCCTAGGAGCAGACCTGGACTTGTAGTGTTCAAGGATGGTAAGCTTCCCCTTCCCCCATAGTGCTATAGTGTTACCTAGACCTGAGTTGGAATCTGAGCTGTGGCAGAAAAATGGTGCAAATTCTGAACTAGAGTGCTTTATTAGTTTTTAGGGTTTTTTTATTTTTTGTTTTTTTTTGCTAACCAAAGGATTTGAACTCACTTCATGGCAACCCTGCCTCAGCTTCCATCACTTTAGGCAGGTGGGCTGCCATAGGCCCATAGTAGACCCTGTGATCCTAGGCCCTGAAGCCTTGCAGGAGTAAAAGAAAAAAAAAACCCACACAGAAAAATAGCCACAGGATGGATTTTTTACATTTTCTTCCTTTTCATGGTGGCCAACCTGGGTCCAAATTACATGGCTACAAAGGGTACCTCACTTTGCATTGGTCGTGGCTAGCAGACTATCGGGTAACCCAGACCTTGAGTACCAATCCTTGGCCTGGCAGAAAAAATGGCTCGAATTGCGAACCAGGGAGCTAAATATTTTTTTTAATTGTGGGCTGTTGAGGAATCCATAGTCCCGCATGGCAACATAGGCCTACAGTTCGAATCCTACTCATGCCACTTCTGGATGGTGGAGATCCTAAGAGACTCATTCCCATTCGCAGGAATAACGATGGAATGTTATCAATGTCATGGTTGAATAGGTTGTTCATGAATGATACTTGAATAAAATTAGACTTCATGATTTCAGTCAGCTGATTGATTATATTTAATTATCTTATGAAGCATTAAAAGAATACTATTTCTCACAGGGATGCAACAATTTCAGGACACTGATTTACTTAATAGTTTATTAAGGATGAAAACAATAACATTAATTACATAGAGGCATAATAAATACACAAGAATTGGTAGAAATGTAGTCTACATAACTGAATAACGTGTAGACATGTCTGGCACTCTATTAAGATATATATTTATTAGCATACTACCTCTGGGTGTCACTCTGTTCTTATTTTGTAAAACCCTGGGGCTCGATCTAAGGTTCTTGGAACTGCCTGTCAGCTCAATTTGCCCCAGGACGGCGTGTTGACACTCACCCATTCATGAATTGGGCCTTGTAAGCCGAAGTTCAGATGCCAGCACTTCCAAAAAATGAATTGTGGAGTAAGAAGCTGATGGTGACAAACGTTTTCCTTTTTTGTGAAAGTCCTAGGAGTCAGGTATGAAGTGAAACATATATGCAGATCTATATCCTATGGAATTAATGTTCTATGTGCCATAATAGTCAATAAAATAAATGGCCAATACATGAATAAAACAAAAAATAAAAATGAATACACTGAAAGCTATATGGAGTCAACCTATATATAAATATAAATCAAATATTTAAAATGTACATGAATAGGATGTTTTCTAGTGCTGGGGATTGATTTCAGGTCTAAGGAACAGACTTGAATTTCATGACTTCAAGGAGGTGAGCTTCCCCTTTCCACACAGTGCAAAAGAGTTACCCAGACCATGAGTTCCAATCCCAGTCCTGACAGAAAAAATGACAACTGTATTCTATGTGATGTCCAATTCTTAGGTATTTCATTCTGCCTCCATTTAATGAATGTGATTGTTTAAATGCTTCATAACGTATTAATTAAAATTGATCAGTGTCCTATAATATAATTGCGTATAATTTTATCCTAGAATCATTCAAGAACTACCCATTCAATCACATATATCACATGCCATTGGTATTTATATGGATAGGATTGAGTTTTTTAGGATCACCTGCCATTTGGAGGTGGCAGGACCAGGATGTGGGCTCCAGCTCTCACCACTTAAACCTGAGGATAAGGAAATCACCGGTCTGTCCAAGAACATCAGCAACATCAATGATTAGGCAGGCACCAATGGCTCTCAGCAGTCCTCCTTGATACTTACAAGGCTGTGATAGGAGGATCATGGTCAAAGTCACCCTAGGCAGGAAAGTCCTTGAGACCCCTGTCCAACTTCAGTGCCAACAAAGCCAGAAGTAGAGCCATGTGGCTTCACTAGTTGAGGGCTAGCCTTGAGCAAAAGCAGCTCAAGGGCTCTGCCCAGATCCTGAGTTCAAGGTCAGGGACTGGCAACAAACAGACATACACAACAATCTGTGCAGCCATCCAGCTAAAGCAGGTCACCTTCTTGTCCTCAACTGGACTGGACAGAGTTTCACGTGAAAGGGGTGCTGTCATCTTGACTCTGCCCATTCTGCCTACATCACAGGATTCTGTCCACACCCCCATTCTTTCATGTTTCTTTCTGACCAATGGGAAACAAGAATGGTGGACACGCCCACATTCCATGCTGCCCAGTAGCACCTGGATTCCCTCAGTTGGTTGACACCACTACTAGCAGTTGAGGAAGGTAGAGGTGGCTGATTGGTGAGCAAGATACTCTAGGCCACATTGGAGTAGAGTAGGAAATTGAAGTCCTAGACAGTGAGTGGGTGAATAGAGGATTTCCCAGACCTTGGGAAAGTGGCCAGCCCATCTTTCCCAGCTCTCAGATATCTGAAACAACAGGATTCCATGAGAGAGCTGCGGGCAAGAAATTGCCACAAGAACACTGGCAGAAGAATCCTCCCAACAGATCTGCAACATTCAAGAAAAATAAGAACTTGAAAAAGCGAAGGATCCCCAAGACAAACACCACTGGGGAGTGTGACTCAAAGGATATTCCAGCCAAATGTGATGCTGACCATGGGCCTCCCCTGCCTTTGGACACAGCCACAGCCACCAGGGTCCAGAGTGTCAATGGTCCCAATAACACCAAGGATCTGCAGAGGTGTACTGACATGTGGTGCCCACCCTGGATCCCAGCAAAAGAAGAAAAGAGGCGCTCCGTGCCAAAATCCAACCACTGAAGCAGGAAAAGACAGACTTGCAGGATGAACGGGAGTAAGAGAGGAGAAGATAGCCCAACTGCACACAGCAATGAAAAGGGAGCTAGAGATCCACAAGGCACCCATACAGAGGTTGGTTTGGGAAGAAAGTAATTTACAATATTCACCAGCCCGCGTGCAGCAGGCGACCAATGACAGAGAAAGGGACAATGAAGCTCTCACCAGGTGCCTGCAGACCGCAGAGTAGCACATGGCAGAGCTGGAGATGGCGGCTTCTGAGGTCACTGCTCACAGAATGAGACCGAAATGTTCTTTGAACAGCTGAATGATGTGACCCTTCAGCTCAAGGAAAAGATCAGAAGCTTCAATGACTTGGAGCAAGTGAACACTGAGTTGCAGGAGAAGCTGGAAGCACTCTGGACACAGTGGAGCAACATGAAGAGCAGAATCTGCAAGTTCCAACAAGTGCTGGCGGGGCGTGAGGTACTAAAGAGACTACTGGACAACCTGAGTTGGATGGTGACTGCAGCGAATCTAGAGAGAGACACCTTCACAGAAGACCTGAACATTGAGAGGTCTGTGCATAAGGAGGAGGCCCGGCGGCTGACCCAGTGGGTGAACCAACTGACAGAGGAGAAGAATCGAGGGGCAAGGCAGGTGTTTGACCTAGAGAAGGAGCTGGGGGAACTGAGAAGGAAGCTGGCAGAGACATGGCCCCCTTCGGGACCATCTCCGGTCAAGCAGCAGATGAAAGCCCAGGCCTATTGCACGCAGATGGAGTTGAAAAACCCAGAAGAACAACTGCACATCCAGGTCCAGGAAAACCAAAGGCTCCATTTCCAGAACACGGAGCAGGAGAAGCAACTGTGGAGACTGGAGAAGGCCAAGGATCAGCAGGAGATCTGCAAGATCCCACGATGCGCATGTGTGCAACGGACAGATGGAAGAACAGCTGGCCCTGCTGAGGGCCAATCTCCACATGATGAGCAGTGAGAAGGAGAAGCTGGCCAGCATCTTGGACTCAGAGCAGCAGGTGAAGAAACATCTGTGAGAACAGCTGGACAACACAGTGAAGAAGATAGAGGAATGGAAAGAGGTGGCTGAGAGAGAGAGAGCCAAGCAGCTTGAGAGCTGAAGGAGTGGCAGGAGCAGTCCCTGGCCCAGATGCAGGAGCTCAGAGCCACCTGTGAGCTGCACATCACCTCCAATGAGCAGCTGAGCTCTGAGAAGGAGGCCCTGCAGCAGCACCTAGAGAGGCAGACCAGCTGCTGGAGCAGCTGAAGCAAGTGCAGGCCCCACCAACTGTCAGGACCAGGTGGTGCCCCCAAAGTGGCAGGACACCCTCAAGTGCCTGAAAGTGACCAGACCACAGGAGGAGAGCCTGCAGGCCCAGCTGAGCTTCCTGGCTTTCCATGGGGAAGGGAAAGTTGAGAGCCCTGGAGAAGCAAAAGGTGAGGAGGCAACTCCCCCAGACATGACCATCGCAGAGGATGGAGACATCCCCCAAACCGAGAGGGACGTGGATCTGGGGGCACTCTACATGGCTGAAATCCACAGGGAGAAACTCCTGCACCAAGAGTGGCAGGCCCACTGCAGGTTCCCAGTCCACTTGGCAGCTCAGTGCCAGAGAAAGCTGGAGCCACTGGCCCCCCACCCTGTGAGCTGGCACCACAGCATATTTGAGGATGGGAAGCAGGATACGTGGGCATCCGAGAAGAAAATCTGCTTTGTCCACGACCTGCCTGTTGATGTGGACTTCTAGAATCCAGTGGATGAGCACCACCATTGATGCACCCAGCTGTTGGCACACATCCACACCATCGAGGATTCCCTCGTGGTGTGTAAAGAGCAGATGTTCATCCTGTGAGCTGTGCCAGGAGAAAGCTGAGCACATGTGCTGGCTGTCCCAGGAGAAGATGAAAAGGAGAGAGCTGTGGGAGCCCCTGTGAAGGGGAAGGCATGGACATCAGGCACCAGATGCCAGCACAGGCTGAGTCCCCCGCCACCACCACCGCTTCAGACACCTCAGACTCTGCGGTGGTCAAAATGAGGGAGGAGCAGAAAGGTTTGGAAGAATTGCCACTTCAAAGCAGTGTGGAAACTGCCAAAGGACAGGTCGGGGTACCCTACCCCATAGAGGACTCCCCGAAGGAGCACATCCTGCCGCAGAAGCCACACATGCAGATCACCCACAGCTCACAGGCTCAGGCAAGGAGTATTCCCTCCCTTTATTCTGTAGACTGATGCAGATGATGATTCTCTATGTGACATACTGACTCTTAAAAGCCTCAGCAGCCACCACAAGTAGGTGGCCAGGTGGCCTTCTCTCAGGCCTCCATCTCCAGGTGATGGGAAGGGAAACTGAGGGTCAGGTAGGGCAGAGGCTTCTGGGAGGTGGCCCATATTCAAGTGACATCTAATGGACCATTCGTGGCCAGGGAAGAGGCCCATGTTATGCTTATCACAAAGAATGAATAGTTTTCAAAGGGAAAACAAGCCTCCAACAAACATTTGTTCTTCCCGTCCTGGGGCTTGAACTCAGTGCCTGGCCACTGTCCTTGAGCTCTTTTCCTCATGGCTAGCACTCCACCACTTGAGCCACAGTGCCACTTCTTGTTTTCTGATGGTTCATCGAGGATAAGAGTCTCACATACTTTCCTGCCCAAGATGGCTTTGAACCGAGGTCCTCTAGATCTCAACTTCCAGAGTAGCTAGGATGACAGGCATGTGCCACCAGTGCCCAGCATGTGATTCCTTTTGAAGGCATCTTGGCTATTCTGTAAAAGGAGCCCCAAAGGGTCTGGATAGACCTTGACCCAGTCAAGGAGCTGGGATAGGGGAAGGCTGATGTTCTAGCAATTCTGTTCCCCAAAATAAAAGATGCCAGCTGGTATTTGATGCATCAAATACCTAGGTCAACAGCCACCAGGCTTAGTAGGGAAAAGGTAGAGAATACCCAAAGATTGCAGTGTAGAAATCTCTGATTTTGCATGCATGTGGTGTGTGTGTGTGTGTGTGTGTGTGTGTGTGTGTGAACTCAGGGCCTAGGCTCTATTCCTGAGTTTTCTTGCTCAAGGCTAGTGCTCTTCTACTTGAGCCATAGCCCCACTTGCTTTTTGATGGTTAATTGTAGGTAAGACTCTCAAGTACATTCCTGTCCAGGGTGGCTTCGAAGCATGATAGGGGCCCAGGGAAGCAAGAGTAAACACAACTCCCAGGTACAATCCCTATGGTGGGTGACTCCTGCCCCCTTGTAGCCAGATGCGGGACATGTGGCCCTGTGCCATCGTGGGGGACTATCGTCATGTAGAGTTCAATTGGGGGAAGTGACCAGGGCCAAGCTGACTTTTGCCCACCCTGAATGCTGATTCCAGAGCAGATCTGTTCCATCCTATGCCAAGAGAGCTCCAGGAGGCCCGGCTTCCAGGGACACAAAGAAGGGACAGGTCAGCTCCAGGCCAAGCTAAGAGCCTTTGGCCATGGACACCACAACTTGGCCTTCCTGATCACTGTAAGGCCTATCAAAGAACAACCCCCACCCCCCAAAAAAACAAAATTGGAGCCATGTCTCAGAGTGGTTGAGCTCTAACATTGAACCAAAGAGCTCAGAGACAGGGCACCACGCTGTGAGTTCAAGACCCCCAGCTGACCCTCCCCCATAAAACAGGTTAACTAAAGGTGAACTAGTAAGATTTGTGAAGTGTTTCTGAAGAATGGTGATACAGAAGAAAGAACCCTAATTCTAATGACAGCTGAACTTGCTATGTGCTGAGTCCTTCACAGAGTGCTATTTTCTGGGTCCTTCCCACATGGGGGTTTTGTGCTGAGTCCTCCAAAAGCATTTGTGTGCTGAGTCATCACAAAGGGTGCTATATTATGAGTCCTTGAGAAGAGTGGGCCTTGCTGGGTTTTTCAAAGGGTGCTGTGTGCTGAGTCCATTAAAGAATGTACTTTATGCTGAGTCCTTCAAAAGGTGCAGTGTGCTAATTCATCCCAAAGGGTGCTATGTGCTGAGCCCTTGAGAAGGGAGGGACAGGTGAATTTTTCAATGGGTGCTGTGGGCTGAGTCCTTTACACAGAGTACTTTTGCTGAGTCCTTCAAAGGGGGCTGTATGCTGAGTCATCCCAATGGGTGCAATGTGCTGCATCCTTGAGAAGAGTCGGATGAGGTGAGTTTTTCAAGTGCTATGTGCCGAGTCCTTTATATGGGGTGCTCTGTACTGTCCTTCAAATGGTGCTGTGTGTTGAGCCCTTCCACAGGGTGGTATATGCTGAGTCCTTCAAAACTCTGCTATGTGCTGAGTTTTGTAAAGGGTGCTGTGCACTGAATGCTTTACACAGGGTGCTACATACTCAGCCCTTCAAAGAGTGGTGTGTGTGGAGCCTTAACACAGGGTGCTATGTGATGAGTCCTGGAAAAGAGTTCTACGTGCTGAGTTTTTCAAAGCGTGCCATGAACTGAGTCCTATACACTGCATGCTATGGACTTCCTCCTTCAAAGGGAGCTGTATGTTGAGTTATCCCAAAGGTTACTATATGCTAAGTGCTTCAAAGGGCACACTGTGCTGAGTCCTTTACACAGGGTGCTTTGTGCTGTTTTTTGAAGTGTTCTGTGTGCTGAGTCATCCCAAAGGGTGCATTGTTCTGAGGTAGTTATCCCCAACAATCTCTCTCTCTCTCTCTCTCTCTCTCCTCTCTCTCTCTCTCTCTCTCGCTCACACACACACACATACACACACACACACAAAGACACCTACATTCACACACACAGGGGTCACCGTGTACCTGCTTGATGTGTGGAGTGGAGAGGAATGGAGGAGAGTCCCCTCCAATGGTGGGGCTGAGGGGACATTTGATTCCTTGGGCAAGTGTTAGGGTTGGCGGGGAGTGCTGAGCTGAGGTGAGGCTGCAATTCCCATGGCCTGGAAGCCTTAGGGCCCGGGCGGGGCTGCTCTTGTAGGCAAGAGTGGGGGGCGGGGCTGAGGGGAGTAGGGGGGGTTGAGGAGAGGAGGGAGTGGGGGAGAGGGGAGGAGGAGGCAGGGCCCAGAGGGCTCACTGTGGTGGTAGCAGTGGCCAGGGGCTCTCAGTGGCAGGCAGGCCTGCATGGAGGGGTTGAAGTGGCCCACAAGAGGAGTGGAAGCAGAGAGAGAGAGAGAGAGCAGAGAGGAGTAAGTACATGCATGAGAGGAAGTGGCTTCAGTGGCTGGCTGAGGCCTCAATTGAAGTGAAGGTCCTGACTGGGAGCGCAGAGCATGAGGAACTAGCACAGCAGACACATCACCTCAAGCAGCCCCATGGTGGCGTGGTGGCGATGGGCTGTCCCAAGTCCAAGGTGCCAATTATCATGGTGGTGGCAGTGGCCACAGAGGAGGAGGCCACTGAGGAGGAGGTAGCTAAAGAGGCAGCCTTGGAGGCAGCAGTGGCAGGGGTGATGGCGGCATCGGCGGAAACAGGTCTGGCTGTGGATGAGGCAGGAGCTGAGTTGTCTGCAGCTGAGGTGGAGGAGAGGCCACGCTTGCCGTACCATGAGCCCTCAGATCCCGCCCCTCCCTCCCTGGCCCTCCCCAAGGTGCCGTGTTTCAAAAATGGCACTGCTAGCCTAGACGTGGCTTGCCTCTCTCAGTTTCCCAGTCCCTGGCTGGCTTGTTTCAGTGACCCGGTCCAGGTCCCTGGTCCTTGGATTCTGGGCCTGCCACACCTGGAGCCACTGCCTACAGCTTCTCCCAGCAGCACACGTGAGGGGCCACCCTGTGGGCCCACACCCTGGGACCCCATTGTCCAGTGAACCCCTCGACCCCCCCTCACAGTCTCCCCCATTCTGCGAACCCGGACCCGACCCGTGCCTCCCGCCTCCCTTCTCCTGTCCCACCTGTGCCTCCCCTGCATCCCATAGTACACCCTGGCTCTGCCACAAATGCACCCCAGGTGTGGGGGGTGGGGGTGGGTGGCAACCCGAGGATCCCTCTCATGTCCCTAGTGGCCAGCGTCCCAGGAAACGGGAAGATGCAGGGTTGGGTGAGGAGGGGGCGACAGAGAGATCCTGGCCTGGAGTAATGGAGCCACACAGACACCCATCTGCACCCTTCCTCACCTTGGTGGGAACCTGGTGGCTTCAGTCAGAGGTGGGGAGCAGCGTCTCCAAACCTGCTTTCTCAGGTCTTTTCCTTTATTTCTGGGGGTGGGGGTGTTGGATGCAGAAGATAGACCCCCTTGCTGTGTGAGCCCTTGTCCTCTATGCTTGGTCACCCTTTCACCTGAGGAGGGTCCCAGAAGAGCCCACTAGGGAGGTGAGGACACTGGGGGGTCAGATAGAAGATGAATATCTGGGAGAAACACACCCCCTCTCACCCACCCCCAGCCTATACTCCCCACCCCAGCTGTCATCAGTTCTCACAGGGTGATCACATTTCCCAGCTCTGCCAGAATCTGCTGGTGCTCCCGGTCCATCTGGTCTCCTCATCCTCCCCCAAAATGCACCAAGTCGCCCAGAAGCATCTAGGCTGGAAGTAGGAAGTCCATCCATGTATGTAACATTTAGGAGCCCATCCATTTCCCCAAAACCGCCCCCATCCCAGGTCAGACACCCCTCTGGGGGAACCATGAACCCCTGCTTGTTATCTGTCCTGGCTCTGAGGAGCCACCTGTCTCAGCACTCCTTTATCCAGCATCCTGGCCTAGGGTTTTGGTTTATGTGGAGTTAAGGTTTGTTGTTCTCAAGAGGAAGATTCTGACCCTGGAGAAAGGGAGAGGCAGGCTGGTTCTTTTTTATTAGAGTGGTTCTCCCCTTTGGTGGGATCCCCTGGTTCTGACAAGGGAACCCCATGCCCCAGCTTGTACATTGTCCCAGATGAGGAACTGACAAACTCAGGAGAGGCACTGTTCTGAGTCTGTGTGTGTGTGTGTGTGTGTGTGTGTGTGTGTGTATGAGAGAGAGAAAGAAAGAGAGAGAGAGAGAAAGGGAGGGAGGGAGGGAGGGAGAGAGATCATTTCAACTTGTACAGCATGACTGTGCTCAGATGAGCGATCAGTTGGCAAATTTCAGGTGCTGCATGGACCAGTCTTCTGTCACAGGTCTGGATTGTGTGTGTGTGTGTGTGTGTGTGTGTGTGTGTGTGTGTGTGTGTGTGTGTGTGTGCGTGCGTGCGTGCATGTTGGGAGAGCAGGGATATGAGGACAATGGAAACATATTTAAGTCACTATGTCTAAAAAGAGCAAAAGCATTTTATTTTTGTGCATGTGTATTGTTCTTTGTCATCAATGCCAAGTATGATCCCAGCCACAATTTTTATTTTCTCCTTCACTGTTACATGAATAGTTTGGGGAAGGTTTCAGTAGATGTTCCTTTCCACCTCTTTCCACCTCTCTCTTCCCCTTTCCTGTAGCTCACAGTAGCTTCTGGGTCTGCGTGGGTCTCCATTTGGAGGTCTGTGTGAATCACAAACCAGAGTGGACACCTGTCCTTCTGTTTTCAGGCTGGTGAGGCAAGTGTGACCACAGCCAAACTCATACAGCCAGACAACCTGCTCTGGTGTGTAGAGTTGGAGCTAATTCAAGGGTTGGGAATGTGTCTGCCAAACATAATTAGGGAATGAGATGGGGGGAGTAGGGCAGAAGATGTGAAGCTAGGAGGGTCTGGTGGGTGGCGAATGGTGTGACATAGCAGATGGTTCACCACAAACAAGGATGAGAGGGGAACCTTACCCAGGGCTTTGTCGGTGTCCATGGGAATCTGGGCAGGGGGCTTCAGGCCCCCACTGGTGGCCTGGATTCCCTCCTAGGGCAGTGCACCGGTGGGCAGACCTCCCTGGAGTACTGTAGACTCCAATCTGTGTCCTGCCTCAGCTGTTTCCAGCTGGGCAGTGGTAGGCAAGTGCGTTCCCCCTGCTGAAGCCTGCACGGTATCAGGCCATGGCAATTAGCTAGGGCTGGCTGAATGCCAGTTTCTGTAACCTCCTGTAGGCTGTCTGGAAGGAAAAGGGGACCACTGACTTTGGAAGCCTTTAAGTTTGATTGGGACAACTGAAATGCCAGCTTTTCCAGGATTTTTTCTTTAAGCTGGCAATTACTACTAATGATTGGGATTATGGGTCAAATTAGATGGACCATTTCAGCTGCCAAACAATGATGTTCAAGGCGGCATAGGCAGAGTTCCCAAGCCAGATCGTCTCCTGTCAGGAACATCCTACTTTGACTCCCTTCCTCCAGAAGCTACTGATTCTCCTCTGGTTCTCTCTAGGGTGACCACCACAGTCAAGGACATCATGGGGAGCAGAGATGGTGACCTGGCAATCCCCAGGTTGCCAGCTGTGAGCAGAGACGATTCCCAGCACTGCACTAGAATCTTGGAGATTCAGAGAACTGGGAACCCTCAAGGATTCTTCCTCTGCAACATGAAACTTGGGGGCCGGATGTGGTAGACCATCCTGTCTGGCCCCAGGGGGAGGAGAGGAGGCTCCTTGAGCCAGGCTTTCACCTCATGTGCCTCATTCACACCTGAGGGCGGAATTGAGTGCCAAACTGTGAGTTAGCCACTGGACAAAGATTTTTGAGAAGAGAGGCATTGAAGAGCCCCAGAATCTAGCAAGTACATCGTGGCTCACATCCTCAGAGCCAAAAGAGTTAAGTGCGGTGGCTCCAGGAGGGCAGGAAGTGGGGCGAGGGAGAACTGTGGAAGAGCTACTTCAGGCTTCAACAAATCCCCCACTAACCCCTCCACCCCCAGGATGCTTATCTGAGTTGGATGGGAGTTTTCTGTAGTATTGTCATAGAGAGATGCTCATTTATTTATCCAACAAACCGTTAAAGTGTGTGCCAGGTCCAGGAATCATGGACAATGAAATGTTCTAGTGCTGGTTCCACAGCACATGAAGAAATCTTGGTTTGAGCTAGATGCCGGTCCTTTACACCTGTCATCCTAGCTACTTAGGAGGCTGAGATGGGAGGACTGAGGCTTAAGTCCCAGGAAGAAAAGCCTGTAAAACTCTTATCTCCAACAAACTACCAAAAAGAAAACGCCAGAAGTGGATGAGTGGCTCAAACTGTAGACTGTTGGCCTTGAGTAAAAAGGCTTAGGGACTGCACCCAGGCTCTGAGTTCAAGGCCCAGGAGTGACACAAAGAAAGGAAAGAGAAAGAGGAGGGAAGGATGGAGGGAGAAAAGGAGGAAAGGAAAGAAGAACGGAATATGTAAGCCTTGGTTTGGAGTCCCTGGATCAAGGGAGCCAACCACTCACAATCTCTGTGGGGACAGTTTCAGAGCCTAAAGCCAGTATGTAGGACAAAGCCACGGACCCCTCAGGAACTTCATGACATCCAGGAGCTGTGTGGTCGCCGACTGCAGAGGGAAACAGCCTTGGGTAGACCCTAGGGCTCAGGGTGTGTCACCAAATTTCAGTTTCCCCTGGCCCACCGAGTTTATTTTCTAGTCAGATAAGAAGAAATTGTCCAAAGTATAGGGAGGTATAGGCTGAGGGAGTGTCAAGAGGAGGGTGGCAAGTGCTAAGCAAGAAGATGAAGAGGGAGGATGATCCCAGGTCAGGTGTGTCAGGCCATTGGAGCCATAACCTCATCTAACAACTTAGACCATCAGTGATAGAGACATTGACCCAGCCACATGTCTGTTAAAAGTCTTGGCACTTTGGGTTTACCATTGACCAGCTGGCTGTCATCCACTGATGGATGCCTGTGTGGTACATCCTTGGGGACTGGGACTTTTGCTGGCACAATCTGAAGATGACACCCCCAGTGTTCATTCCTCAACCAGAGACAGAGGTAAGCCTGCCACTGGCACAGGACATCCAGAGAATGAGGGGGGAAGTCAGACCCTTGTTGCCCCAAGACTTCCTCTAGGGGACTGTAGAGCCCCGTGACTGCCATTCTCAGAGATAGAGGTGGGTCCCTTTGCTGGCTCAAACTTTAGTCCAGATGGCAGATCTGGGATTCAGAGAGGGCCGACTGAAGGTGGGGCAGGGCTGGGTAGGGGGTGGTGGGAAAACCAGAGGCACTGAGCTCTGAGCAGGGTTGTTTCATTGAGGATAGTCACAACCCAGGAACATTCCTGGGATGGATAGGCCTTTTCTCCTTCCCGAGAGAAAGGGACCTACAGCCCTTCAGTCTGCATCCCTTGACCAAGAAATCCTTTCAATCCCATATCTTGTGGCTGGATAACTAGACCTCAACTGAATGCCCGCCCAGTGTCAAGGGATCTTGAGGCCTTGATGAGGTCACGGGATCCTCAGTATGAGATTGTACTTGAACGTCCTGACTTGGTGCATGGTCTGTCCCATCTAAGACTGACATAATCTAGGACATAGAATGTAGAGAATCAGAGCAGGATGGGGTCTATTCTGTGAGTCTTGAGTATTACGTGTGAGCTTTGAGCTCCCGTGTGCCTACCTGCTTCCCTTTCTTGGGTAGGTCTATGCTAGAAAAAGTTTATAACTAGGGCCTGGGTCCCATCCCTTGTGTTATGCTCAAAGCTAGCACACTACCATTTGAGCCACAGCTCCACTTCCAATTTTTTGGGGTGTTTAATTAGAGATAAGAGTTCTCATGGACTTTGCTGAGAAGGGTGCATCCAACTGCAGTCCTCAGATCTCAGTCTCCTGAAGGGATAGGATGACAGGCTTGGAAAAGTATCTTTGGCCAGGTGCCGGTGTCTCATGGCTATCATCCTAAGTACTCAAGAGCAGAAATCTGAGGATCACGGTTCAACTCAAAGCCAGCTTGGGGGGGTGGGGTGCAGAGGAAAGACCCCAGACCTGACACCTCCCGGGGGACATTTGTTCTTGTGACAGAGCCAAGTCATTGCTGTGGATAAGGAGGAAGCTGCCATCAGACTGACCTGGAACAATGCTCAAAGATAGGTAGGCTGTTGAAGTATCAAATCCACTCATGTCTGCTTCCCACTCCCAACAAGGAGGTGCAGTGTGGGTGGCCCAGCCCTGGGCCTAATGGATTATAAATGGATGGTGGTGGTCAGGAGCTTGTGGCTCCCCCCCATCATCCTGGCTATTCAGGAGTCTGAGGGCTGATGGTCGTGACTCAAACCAGCCTGGGCAGAAAAGTCCGTGAGATTCTTATCTCCCATAAACCACCTATCTCCCCCAATCCCACACACACAAAAAAGCCAGATGTGGTGGTGTAGCTCAAGTGGTAGAGCCTCAGCCTTCAACAAAAGAAGCTCAGGGATAACACCCAGGCCCTGAATCCAAGCCCTAGGGCTCACACAATCATAATAAAATAAATGAACAGTGTCCACCTTTTATCTGACTACCAAGAAAGATGGATTCAGTCTTCGAGCTGGCTGGTACTTCTAGCCAAAGGTAAGGGGCTTCCCTTAATGTTCCCATTAACCTCTCCTTCTCTCCATTATCTGTCCAGGCTTCCATTGCAGGACAGAATTCGGATCATCCCCCTGGATATGACTTTAAGTACCCTTGCCCATCCACCTTCCTTGGGGTCAGGAACCTTTATGCACTCCCTGCTGGGAGGATGAGGCACCACAGAGATAAGGGTAGATATCCCTGACACTTACACACACACACACACACACACACACACACACACATACCCCTAGCCAACTCAGACTAGCCTTTTCCAAAGACACTTTATCTCTTTGGATTAACTGACATAGGAGAGGGTTTTGATCCCCAGTAACTGATTATTTTAACTTGGGCTTGCTAGTTGACTGGAGATAAGAGCAAAAAAAAAAAAAAAAGCATTTGGTGCCTCTCACCTGGGGCTCAGGCTCATCCTTGTCATACTGGCTACTCAGGAGGATGAGATCTGAGGATCACTATTTGAACCCAGCCATAAGCTGAAAAGCCCGTGAGACTCTACTCTCCATGGAATCACCAAAAAGCCAGAAGTGGAGCTGTGGCTCAAAAGGTAGAGCACCAGCCTTGAGCAATAAAACTCTGAGAGTCTGCTCCCAGATCTTCAGTTCAAGCCCACACAAAGAAATGGCCCTGTCTTATGACCACAGACTACCTGGGCTTCGAGTGCCCTCTCACGGAGTGTGATAAAACACCTGTCCCTGTGTGGTGTATCAGGGCCTTCAGAAATCCAGCAGTGGAACCCAGGCCTGGCCCCTTTGTGCACTCTCAACCCACACTGGCCAGAAGGCAGAGTGTGACAAAGCCGGCAGCCTGCAGAGCGGAGAGGCTCCAGCTCTGCCAAGGTGATCGAAATGGGCTTCTTGGAGGCAGCACTTGAAAAGGGGGTCCTGCTTAAGAAGGAGGATCTGACAGGAAACACAGAGAGCAAAGGTGCTGCAGATGATGGACAGCATAGCAGAGCATGTTCATTTCCAGCTAGGGCTGCAGGTGACAGACTCGGTACAGTTGTGTGAGTCTTGGTATAGATGTGCGAGATTGTCCCGATACAGTTCTCCAAGGGATCTTAGTGACATGTGGATGTCTATGCCCTGAAGCTCTTAGTAAATCCATCTATGCTTTGTGTCTCCTTTTTTGACAGAGGAGAGCTGGACAATCTTCTGCCCTGAGCACCCCTGGACCCAGTTATCAGCAACCCTCCCAACGTCTTCCACCAGGACATGAAGCAGCTGGCCCCAGAAATCCGCAGGTCCTGTTGGGTGGTGTGGGGGGATACAGGTCAGGCCCCAGAACTCCTAGTGAGTCTGATCTTCCCTGGACGACCAGTCCATCCAGAGGAGGCAGATGGGAACTTAGAGAGGGCTAGTGATGTGGAGGGGGCCCTTTAAAGCCTATGGCCCTACCCAAATTCTCAGCCTCCCTTTGCTGTCCCTGAGGGAGGTAGAGGAATGTCTAGGTGGTAGCATCTAGAGGAGAACTAATGGAAATTCTGAAGGACAAGACACCATAAGCTGTGTGCCAGTGGCTCATGCCTGTCATCCCATGCCTATCATCCTGGCCAGTCGGGAGGCTGAGATCCAGAGGATCTCATTTCCCAGCCCAGGCAGGAAAGTACCACGAGAGCCTCATCTCCAATCCAACTGGAAATGGAGCTGTGGCTCAAGTGTTAGAGCACTGGCCTTGAGGAATAATAGACATCAGAGACAGTAGCCAAGCATTGAGTTCAAGCCCCTCAACAAGAAAGAAAGAAAGAAAGAAAGAAAGAAAGAAAGAAAGAAAGAAAGAAAGAAAGAAAGAAAGAAAGAAAGAAAGAAAGAAAGAAAGAAAGAAGGAAGGAAGGAAAGAAGGAAGGAAGGAAAGAAAGAAAGAAAGAAGGAAAGAAAGAAGGAAAGAAAGCCACCCCTTCTTTGCTTATAAGAGATGGTGAAGTAGTAGGGGTGCTGTGGTTGGGAGAACAGGTGCTGGCCTCACTTTACAGACATTTCTAAGAACTCCCCAGGTTTGCCCCAGTGTGAAGCCACAGCACAGTGGTCAGTGCCTTACCAAGAACTCCAGAGGTCATGGCCTGTGGCAGGCAGAGACTGGATGAATTGTAGCAGGTGTGGGATGGTAGAGGCTGAGATCTGAGGATCGCGGTTCAAAGCCAGCTTGGGCAGGAAAATCTCTGAGACTTTATCTCCATTGAACCACCAGAAAGCCAGAAGTGGCACTGTGGCTCCAGTGGTAGAGCACTCACCTTTAGTTGAGGAGCTGAGGGACTGCACACAGGCCCAGAGTTCAAACCCCATGACCGACAACCAAAAATAAGGTAGCTGAGATTTCTGCATAATGCTGTGTACATTTAGGAAATACCAAGCTATGTTATGAGCCATTCCAGACTTGTGAGAGGCCCTGAGTTTTGTCTACAGTTGGTCTGAGGATAGTAGTGCCATCTTCTTGAGGGTGGGATTGTAAGGGTGCTCAGGGACTGCTGAGGCCTTGGGCTACCTGTGTGCATGTTTGTGTGTGTGTGTGTGTGTGTGTGTGTGTGTGTGTATTTCCCTCATCTTCCTCTGCCCCCTTCCTGAGCTGCCTCTTTCTGACCTCGGATGGTGCCCCTCCTCCACACTGACCTTGCCCTTTAGCCCCCTATCAGAGTCAACAGTGAGTCCTAAATTGCCAGAGGCCTGGATTCCAGCTTTTCTTTGGGGCTCAAATCCAGCCTGTCCAAATATTTGGGTGCCTCCAGGGGATTCTGGGTCAGCAGGGCCGGCTGGCATAAGTTCTCCCCTGCCCCTGGGGGGGCCTTAGTCATGTGATGTCCTGTCCTTTTCCTCAGCTGGTTCTCTGGCTCACATCCATCCCTGCATGCTGGCAGTGGAGTGGGGGAAGGAGGGTTTGTGGTGGCTCTGGCCAACTCGAGCTTGATAGCTGACTGAAGGCTGCCCAAGCAAGGAGGATCCGGTGTTACATAGGATTTGAGGTCAAGGTGGCTTGAAAGTATCCATCGGTGTCTAGGAAATGTCAATGTACCTTGTTGCAGCAAAGTCTATCTTCCCACCCCAGCTTGGCCTCTTATGTCCTTCTAGAAAATTCTGGCTGCCCAGAATACAGATGCACACACTTTAAATTCTAGGTCCAGGAAACTGAGAGGATTAGAGACTAGTTTGGCCAATACCTCAATGTTCTGGGACATTAGCCTTGACCTGGCTATGCCCCCCTTGTTGTACGTTCACTTCTTAATCCAGTGCTGGCCACACACTGGCCACTTGTGGCAGTGCTGTGAAAGCGGCAGGAATGGAAGTGAGATCCAGGGTGACCAAAATCTGGATTTATGGCCTGATTCGGGGTGGAGTGGTGGCAAAGGGTGTCTTAAAAAATCTTAGAGCTGGAACTCAGGGCCTAGGTGCAGTCTCTGAGCTTCTTTTGCTCAAAGCTGACACACTACCACTTGAACCACAGCCCAACTTTCATCTTTTTAAGTAATTAATGGAGAGAAGAGTCACAGATTTCACTGCCTGGGATGGCTTCAAGCTGCTATCCTAAGAGCTCAGTTTCTTAAGTAGCTAGAATTTCTGGTATGAGCCATTGGGCCCTGCTAAGGATATTTGTGTGTGTGCGTGCGTTTGTGTGTGTGCGTGTGTTTGTGTGAGGTTGCTGGCTTGAACTCGGAGCCTAGGTGGTATCCATTAGCTGGTTTGCACAATGTTAGCGCTCAACCACTTGAACTACAGTACACATCAGCTCCCTGCAGCCCCTGACTGTGTGGAGAACAAAAAGCTCAAACCTGATTCTATTTCTTTGTCTTCAGGGGAGGGTATGATTCCTGTGAAGCCTGGAGGATTAGGGGTGGGGTAGGAGGGGTAACTGTACATGGGTGCTAAGCTGGGAGAGAGGCACTTCGTCTTTACCAAGAAGGACAGTGTGGCCAGGTGCTAATAGGTCATGCTCTCATATTCCTAGCTACTCAGAAGGCTGAGATCTGAGGATTGCCATTCAGAGGCAGCCCAGCTAGAAAAGTGTGTGAGATTTTTCTCTCCCAATAACTACCCAAAAGCTGAAAGGAAAGCTGTGGCTCAAGTGGTAGAGTGCTAGCCTTGAATGAAAAAAACTGAGGGACAGAGCCCTGGCCCTGAGTTCAAGCCCTAATACCAAGATGCGTGCACACACAGAAAGGTGGTAATGATGAGCTGAGCCAGAATTGGGGGAGTCCTGAGGCAAAGTAGTAGTAAACTCTTAAGCCAGTTCACGTGGTTTCTCCCTAAGTCCTTCTTGGGCTGAAATGTCTGCGCCATGGCAGTAAGTTCAATGGAACCTGCCCCTCCATCCATGAATGGGGCCACAGGACCAAGGGAAAGGACACTAGGGATTCTCCTTTGTAGTAGGCCAACGATTGCAGACCTTCATCTGCCCCCGAGCAGTGGTGAGGAAAGCAGGGCTCTGAGCCCTGGGACTCCTGGGATAGCAACTGCTACAAGCAGCAGCCTGCTGGCTGTGGATTTGTGAGTCCTCAAGTCTTTCATGAGCCCAACTCAACACCCTCTCGGGGTGTGCCTGACAGATTTGCACTCTTGTGATACCACATGAGCAGGCGTTACCTGCCATGCAGCTTATGGCCCTCCTTGCCCCAAACCATGGTCTGAGAAGTTGATTTACTGCTCAGATCCACACTGCACCCATGACAGATGTCATTCTGATGACCCAGACGATGACCTCCGTTCCCCAAGGCTGGACACTTCTCTGATAATGTGGCCCACACTGTAAGCAAAGGCCTCCAAATGGGCTGCTCTCAAGACTTGTAGGACACCTAGACATTGGGAGAAACTCAGGTGCCCACTGGAAAGTACTCTGGCTAGAGCCAAAAAGTGAGTTCCAAGCAGGCCAGGGGAGTTGGTCATGGGACTGGAACTCTGGGTCTGGGCGCTGTCCCCTCAGTTCTTCAGCTTATTGCTTAAGCTAGAGCGTTACTTCCAGTTTTCTGGTGCTTCCTTGGAGATCAGAGTCTCCCGGACTTTCCTGTATGGGCTGGCTTTAATCCATGCTCCTCAGATCTCAGCCTCCTGAGGAGCTAGGGGGACAGGTTTGAGCTACCGACGCCCAGCTCATCTGGCCATTCACCACAGTAGACAAGGAGCTCCTGAAAGCGTTTTCTTAATGCAATTACTGGCCTTGAACTCAGGGTCTGGTCTCCAGTCACTTAACTTTTCTCTCAAGGCTGGCACTCTACCACTTGAGCCACAGCACCATTTCTGGCTTTTGGAAGTTCACTGGCAAGAAGATTTTCACAAACTTTCCTTCCCTGAGCTGGTTTTGGTCCGCAGTCTCTGATCCCAGTCTCCTGAGTAGCTAGGATTTAAAGGGGTTGAGCCACTGATGGCATTGGGTTAGAAGCTTTTCTTTTCTTTCTTTTCTTTTTTTGGGAGGGTGGGTCCGGTCATGGGCCTGAACTCTGGGCCAGGGCAATGTCCCGCATATCTTCAGCTCAAGACTAGCACTCTAACACTTGAGCCACAACGCCCCTTCCGTTTTTATTCTTTTTGCTTATGTGGTGCTGAGGAATCAAACCCAGAGCCTCATGCATGCAAGGCAAGTGCTCTACCACTGAGCTACCTTCCCAGCCCAGAAGCTTTTCTTAAGCAAGTGTTCGTCCCTGCATTTGCCCTGACTCCTTAATGCAAAGGAGACCTAAGGGTCAGGAGCTGTGAAAAATAGGCTTCCAGCCACAGGAAATGGCTGGGGTCCATGGTGAAAAGAAAAGCTAATCTTCCCCCTGGGCCCCATTCTGGGACTCCACCCTCTTTCATACCTGTGACCCAAGTACAAACTTGACCCAGCCTTGAATGTCCTGCCAGACTTGTCTGAAGCCACGGGACCTTCATTCCACACACACCACCTGTTCTGCACCACACCTCAGGATCTTTTCCCATTCTGTACCTTCTGCCTGAGGCTCTCTGTCCTGTTCCAAGCCTTAGAACTCCTGTTGAATTTTGGCACTGGTTATATCACCTCCTGGAGTAAATCTTTCCTTCCTTTCTCTCTCTAGAGGTGGAACTTGTGCAGGCTTACTGGTAAATGCACTATCTTGGTGTGTGTGTGTGTGTGTGTGTGTGTGTGTGTGTGTGTGTGTGTGTGTGTGTGTGTGTGTCAGTTCTGGGGTTTGAATTCATGGCCTGGACACTATCCGTTAGCTTTTCTGCTCACGTTTAGCAGTCTACTACTTGAACCACAGCTCTACTTCTGACTTTTTGGGTGTTTAATTGGAGAAAAGTGTCTCATAAAGACTTTCTTGCTTATAATTGTGATCCTCAGATCTCAGCCTCCTGAATAGCTGAGATTACAGGGGGGAGCCACCAGCAGCTGCCCTCTACCTCTTACCTCTCACCTCGGCCCTCCTGAGTCCCTGAAGAATATGTATCACCAGGCTCACTTTTTTTTTGTCAGTCATCGGGCTTTAACTCAGGGTCTGGGCATGTTCCTTAGCTTCTTTTGCTCAAGGCTAGCCACAGTGCCACTTTTGGCTTTTTCTGTTTCTGTATTACTGAGGAATTGAACCCAGGGCTTCGTGCATGCTAGGTAACCACTCTACCGCTAATCCACATTCATAGCCCAAGGCTGACTTGTAACAGGAGTTATGATGGTGGGATTTATTGGCTTACCCCTTTCAGCATAGAAATCGCTGACTATTTCATATCTTTGCAGAGATTTTGGACCAGTTTGTGACTCTGCAATGAGGAATGAGGAATGAGTGAGTGCCACCAGGCCCTAGAGGTCTAGGCTCACATACTACATAGCGATAGATAATATGGATCTAGAACCTTCAACCACTCCTACAGCCTAGGAATTCTGAGGGCTTGTCCTAGCTTGACCAAGTTGAGTGGGCTGAGCATGGGCAACCTGCTGAATGCCCATCATCCATCCATACACAGAGACATGGAGTGATTGCCTCCTTTTGGGGAGAGGAGCAGTTCCGTATTTGTACTATGAGCCTAGGTCCTGTCCCTGAGCTCCTTTTGCTCAAGGGTAGCACTCTGCAACTTGAGCCACAATCCCACTCATGTTTGTTTTTTTTTTTTTTTCTGGCGATCTGTTAGAAATAAGAGTGTCACCGACTTTCCTGCCCTGGCTGAATTCAAAATGGCATTCTCTACATTCTCAGCCTCCTGAGGAGCTAGGATTACAGGTAGGAGCCATTGACACCTGGATTCTTTTCTTTTTGTTGTTCTTTTTTTAATTGTGATAATCTGAAATCTACACAGTGTCATTCCAGTGGTTTGCATTAGAAGTAAACTACCCAGGCTTGGAGTTCGAATGCTAGGACTGCCACCCACAAATGGAGGGAGATCCTGACAAACTCATTCCTATTCATGTGCATGCTAATGGAATGCTATAAAAGTAATCATTAAATTTGCAGTTAATTCATGATTTTATTTTAGAATACCACACAACTATTATTGGATTTATATCTTCCATTTTAGCACCATGGTATGATTCCCCTAATGGATGGATATTAACTAATTTTTAATGAATGCTTTTATAAGTATTCAACCATGATACTTCATTAAATGGTGGCATAATGTAATATATATATGCATATATATATATATAGAGAGAGAGAGAGAGAGAGAGAGACACATACACATATACATATCTATCAATGTATATATTGGGCACTACTGTAGCTTGATCAAAAGTCCTCAGTTTCCTGGAGGCTGGTATGTTAAGATTGTGACCCCATTTATGGACTGGGCATTGTAGGCAGTGAGTTGAAATCCCAACATGGCCAAAAATTTATTCGTGGAGTAAGAAGACAATTTTGACACATTTTTTTCCTTCTCTGTGAAAGTCCTGGGTCTCAGTACAATGTATAATCCATATGCAAATATAATCTAGGTGATATGATGTAATAAATGAAGTGTTATACGTGTAATAATAATACATAAATAAGGGTAATAAAATCATATGCAGTAAACCCATTTATGTAAACATCTCATATATGAATATTATTTTTTCCAGTGCTGAGGCTTGAAATCAGGCCCTGGGAACTGGTCTGAATTTCTTGTCTTCAAAGACTGTGAGCTTCCCCTTCACCCACAATGTCACAGAGTTAACCAGGTCCCAAGTTCAAATCCCAGGCCTGCTAGAAAAATGGTGCAAATTCCAAGCCAGGGCCTTATTATTATTATTATTTTTTTTTTTTTTGGCCAAGCACGGGGCTTGAACTTAGGTCTTGGCACCTCTGCCACAATCAACCCTGGGATTCTAGGACCCAAGTTCAAATATCAGGGGGACAAAAAAAAAAAAACAAAAACAAAGAGAAGGATAAAACTGAGAAGTTCAAGAAGGTGATATTACTTTTTTTTTCTTTGTATTGTGACCATCTTGGGTCTAAATGACAAGGCCCAGAAAGTGCACATGACCTTGCATTGCTGATGTTTGTCGGGCTATATAGCCAAAACCAGCCTGGAGTTCTAATCCCGGGACTTCCACTAATGAATGGTGGGAGGTTCTGAGAAACCCATTCTGATGATACATCCATACAAATGGAATGTTATAAAAGTAACAATTAAATTAGTAGTGTATTGTTTTCATATCATAAAATTTTACACAATTATACTACATTGAATAATTTTCAATTAATACTTTATTATGTATTCAATCATGATAATTAAAAAAGGAAAGAATAATTTAGTTGCCAATAATTAGTAGTAATATGGTATATGCAATTTCATAATATAGACATCTCTCTTAGTTTACACATATACATCTATCTATCTATCTACCAATCTACACATTTATCTGTTTATACACTTGTCACTCCTGGGGCTCAGTGGTAGACTCCTCCCCTAATACATACAAAGCCCTGGGTTCAATTCCTCACTACCACATGCACAGAAAAATCCGGAAGTTTTGCTATCACACAAGCAGTGAGCACTAGCTTTGAGCATAAAAGCTTAGGGACTGTGTCTAGACCCTTACTCAAGACCCAAGACTGGCACCAACAATAAAAAAATAAAGGAATGTTCTGACCTCAACGATATAAGGATAGGACTACAAATATCTCATCACAGAGCAAGCTGAGAATCTGGTGCTGACAGCTGCTATCTAACCTGACTTAGCCAGGCAACCCAGCTCCATGGAATCAGATGCTGCTGGCTCACTCACCCCTATCATCCAAGATAGCCCAGGGATGAGATCTGACACTGGTGGATTTAATACCCAGCCCCGGCAGGAATCTGCAAAACTCTGAGATGTGGCTCAAAGAGTTAGAGCTCTAGCCTTGAGCTAAAGGTCTTAGGACAGTAGCCCCAAACTTTGAGTGCAATCCCCGTGGCTAACTCCCCCCTAAAACAACCCCACCCCTTTAAACCATTAGATGTGAACTTTGTGCAGTTTGTGAAGTGTTTCTGAAATAATGGTGATACTGATGAAAACACCCTAATTCTAATGACAGCTTGTGGGATACAGCTATGTGATGAATCCTTCATGAGGTGTTGTGTGCTGAGTCCTTCACGGGGTGCATTCTTTCATCTGGTCCTTATAAAAGCTGCACAAGTAAGATGATTGTGCACATGAGAAAGTTGAGGCTCAGATATATCCCCATGTCAGGGCCAAAATTATGTATGTACTGAACTCTAATGAGTTGTCTTCTGAAGACAATTGTTTTGGTTTATTTTTCTTGGTTGTAAATATTGAACTCAGGGCATTGAACTTTCCCTGTTGGGTTCATGGCTAGTGTGTATCATGTGGAGTCAAGGACCCTAGGCATCTGTAGCTGAGGTCTGTCATCCTGCCCACTCAGGAAGCTGAGATCTGACAATCTGGGTTCAAACTATCCCGGACACAAAAGGTCCCATGAGACTATTATCCCCTACTCACCATTTAGCAATTTGAAATGGAAGCCGGGTGCCACAGACTCATGCGTGTATTCCTAGCTGCTCAGGAGGCAGAGAGCGAGGATCAGAGTCCAAACCAGCCTGGCCAGGAAATTCCTTGAGATGGTTATCTCCAGTGAACCACCAAAAAGCCTGAAGGGGTGCTGTAGCTCAAGTGGTAGAGTGCTAGACTTGAGCTGAAGTGCTCAGAGACAGCACCCAGGCCTAGACTTCAACTGCTCCAACTTACAAGAAAAGAAAGCAAGAAACCTGAAGTGGAGTGTTGAGAATGTGTCTTACGGGTAGAGTGCTTTGCATATATGAAACCCTGGGTTTGAATCGTCAGTACCACATCTCTAGAAAAAAAGCCTGAAATGTCTCTGTGGCTCAAGTGGGAGAGTGCTATCTTCGTACAGGAGAAACTCAGGTACAGTGCACAGGTCCTGAGTTCAATCTCCAGGACTGGAGTATGCATACACACACACACACTCACACACACACACACACACACACACACACACACACACACACACACACACGAAGATACCAGAAGTGAAACTGTGACACCAAATGGTAAAGCAAAGTTCTTCTGCTCTGAGCTCATGATCAGCACTCTGGTCCTGTGTTCAACCGCAATACCTAGCCACCCAGCGCCCAACTAGGAGAGGTCAAAGGTTTCAAAACCTGATGAGCTTCACCAGCCCTAGATGACCAGAAACATTGTGATATTACACATGTACTTAGATTTAGCAAGCTTCTGGAAACCTAGGGATGCACCGTAGCCAATAATGAATCATTTCATTAGGTTCAGCTGCCTAGTTGTCTGCCATAAGGACTCTTGAATTAATTGTAGCAATTTGTTTCAACACTGGGACATAGTCTAACAAAGACAGGATAAGTGCAGGGAACTTGGCCTGCCATGGGAGGTGGCACAAATGAATGCTTCCTGTCAAAACAGAGCACTGGGAGAGAAAGAGCTTGGGTTACAAAGAGGCCTTTTTCTCCTGGACTTCTGAGCTCACACACATTCATCCTCACTAAATGCCCCCGGATGAATTGTTTGTTTCATACCTTTACAGGAGTGAGTCTTTTTGTCTGCCTGTTCCAACAATGAGGTAGACTTCCTCCAGCAGCCTGGGGTATGGAGAAACCCTCGGCTTCACTGGGAACAGTGAGGAAAGCCTCTGAACATACACTGTCTTGAAAGCACTCTCTGTGATATGAAATCATTCTATTCAAAGCAAATTTCCTAGCTGGGTGCCTTTCTTCATAGAGACTCGGGATGTTCACCAATAGAAATACATCATACATACACATGGGGTTACTGGCTCTATTTTTGTGTGGCAGATCCTGAGGCTTGAACTGTTAGGCTAGACATTGTCCTTGAACTGATTTTGCTCAAGGAAGCATTTTATTGTGTGTTAAACCATGATTACCCTAGGATAGGGTGCAGCTTTTACACCCACAGATGATCCAGGGATCCTAGGGCCTGAGTTCAACTCCCAGCACTGGCAAAAAAACATCAAACCAACACAAATGGAGAAGGAAAAAACCAGGAAGTTTTACACAACCGCTTTACCTTTGTTCCTTTGCACTTGACCATCCTGGATCTCAGTGACTCAGCTTAAAAATTGAAAATTGAACGTGACCTTGCATGGCTGAAGGCTGGTGGGCTGTCAGTGAAGCCTGAGCTCAACCCAGACACCTAGGCCCTGAGTTGGTCCCTGGGACTGGCACCTACACACTGCTGAAGATCCTAGGATACTCATTCCTATGTATAGGAACAGTAATAGAATGTTTGAAATGTACTAATTGAATTACTAATTAGCTAGTCAATCTAGTATAAGATTGTACACAATAAATATAGGTCATTGATTAATTGAATTAATACTTTATTAAGTCTTCTACCATGATTAATTAATGGAGGCATAATTTTAGACCAAATAATTGGTAGTAATAGAACATATAAAAATAAGATATAGACATCACTCTTTATATAGAGTTATACACTAGAATCTACATAAATACTTATCTCTCTCTGTATACATTTATAGATGCATATACATATGTAAATACAAACACACACACTTCATTCTACACATCTATGTGTTTATATGTTGGCCACTCCTAGGGCTTGATCTCAGGTCCTCAAATTAGCTCAACAACTTCACTTGCATCAGACTGGTGGGCTAACATTGACCATTCATGAAGTGGGCCTCCTAGGCCCTGAGTTCAAATCATAGAACTGCCAAAAAATCCTGGTGGAAGAAGCCAATTGTCTCACTTATTTTCCTTATTGGTGAAAATCCTGGGCCTCAGAAATGATGTATAATACATAGGCAAATCTATATCCTATGTAATAGGATGTAAAAAATATTATTATATGTGTAATCATACTAAAATACATAATAAATAAAACACAAAATAAAATGAATAACTATACTAACTGCAATATGCAGTAAACATGTGTATGTAAATATAAACCATGGATTTAAAATGTATATGAATGCTAGGACTTGAATTCAGGCCCTGGGAACAGGCCTGACTTTCTTGTCTTCCAGCATGGTGAGCTTCTCCTTCCCCCACTATGCTGCAGATTTACCCAGACCCTGAGTTCAAATCCCAGTTCTGACAGAAAAAAATGGCATGAATTCCAAGCCAAGAGCCTCAAAAATTTTTAAATATTTTCAACGTATGTATGTATGTATGTATGTATGTATGTATGTATGTATGTATGTATGTATGTATATTTTTTTATTTTGTCAAGGACAGGGCTTGAACTCAGGTGGTGGCAACTCTGCCTCAGCTTCGATCACTCTAGGCTAGGGTGCAGCCACTGGGCCCACAGCCGAACCTGGATCCTGGGCCCCAAAGGCTGACAGGAAAAAAAAAATAAAACGACACAGGAAAAAAAAACCCAGGAACTTGCAGATAGCTGCAGGTTTTACATTTGTTTTCTTTGCAAGGTGACCTTCCTCGGTTTGAATGACATGGCTGAAAAGTGTTGGTAACCTGGCATTGCTGAAGGCTGGTGGGCTCCCAGGGAAGCCACAGGCCAACATGGCAACATAGGCCCTGGGTTTGAAGCCGGGTCCTGATCTCTACCAATGGAGGGAGTTCCTAAGGGTCTCATTCCTATTCATAGGAATACCATTGGAAGGTTGTGAATGTCAAGGTTGAATTAGTCATTACTGAATGATACTACTATAAAATTAGAGTGATTTTAGGATACCGATGGATTTTAATGAATATTTTTGACATATTAAAAGAATACTATTAATTATATGGACACAATAATTCCAGGACAGTGATTGATTTAATTAATAATTCATTAAGGATGAAAACAATATTAATTACATGGAGGCATACTAAATACCTATGATTTGGTAGGAATGTAGCATATATCACTGAATAGTGTATAGAAATCTCTGGCACTCTCTGAAGATCTATATTTATTTGTGTACTACCATCTGCATGTCAATCTGTTCTTATTTTGTCAACTCCTGGGGCTCCATCTCAGGTGCTGTGAACTACTTGTCAGCTCAATGTGCACCAGGCTGGCATGCTGACAATCACCCATTCATGCATTGAACCTTGTAGACTGTGAGTTCAGAAGCCAGCACTCACAAAAATTAAATCGTGGAGTAAGAAGCCCATGGTGACACATTTTCCTTTCTTGTGAAAGTCCTGGGTGTCAGGTGTGAAGTTTCATACATAGGCAAATCTATATCCTCTGTAATAAATGTAATAAATATTCCATGTGTAATAACAGTCAATAAAATCAATGGTAAATAGATGAATAAAACAAAAAAATTAAATGAATAACTACACTAAGCACAATATGGAGTCAGCATATGGGGCTCGATCTCAGGGCCTGGGAACTGCCTAAGAGCTGAATTGGCTAGAGGCTGCTGCACTGAAAAATCACCCATTTATGAAATTCTAGGCCCTGAGTTTAGATCCCAGCACTGCCAAAAATGTAATCTTGGAGTTAGAAGCCGAGCATGACACATTTTCTTTCTCTTTGAAAGTGCTCAGTGTCAGGTAGGATGTATAATACAGGTGCAAATCTATATGCTATGTAATAAGATGTCAAAAGTGGAATAATTGTCACTACAATAAATGATGAAGGGTTGTATTAGTGTATCATTGTAAATAAATTAGATGCAATAATTATAGGATGTTTATTAAGTTTTATTAATATTTTATTAAGAATTAACAGAATAAAAATTGCATGGAGTCATAATTAAATACCTATTATTTGGTTGTGACACATGATGCATAATTTAATTATATATAGACATCTGTCTCATTCTATAAAATATGTAAATATATGTATGTATATATGTACACATATGATAATAACAGGATATTGAGTAATTTTAATTAATGCTTTATTAATTGTTCAACTAGGACACATCACTAAGTGAAGACATAATTTAATATCTAGTAATTGGCAGTAATATCTATAAGTTAATAATATAGGGATATCTCTCTTTTTGTGTACATGATATTTATATACAGCAATCTCCAGCTGTTTATACCTTGTTCACTCCTGGCGCTCGGTGGTTGAGTGCTTCCCTAGTAAGCAGGAAGCCCTGGGTTCAATTCCTCAGTGACACATAAACAGAAAATCCAGAAGTTCTGCTGTCATTCAAACAATTGAGTGCTAGCCTGGAGCACAAATGCTTAGGGATAGTGTCTAAGCCCTTACTCAAGGCCTAGGACTGCTGCCAAAAAAAGGTAGAATGTTCTAACTGCAAGTATAGAAGGCCAGGACTTCAAATACATCACCACAGAGCAAGCTAGGAGTCTGGCGCTGACAGCTGCCGCCTAGACTGACTTAGCCAGATGTAAATCGCTGCAACACAGCTCCAAGAAATCAGACGCTGCTGGTTTACCGCCGTCACCCTGGCTGCTAGGGGGCTTTAAAACCCAGCCCTGACAGGAAGTCTGTGAGACTCCTGGAAATGTGGCTCAAAGTGGTAAATCTCTAACTTTGAACAAATGGTATTAGAACAGTATGCCCATGCATTGAGTTCAAACCCCATTGGTAATCCCCACAAAAAACTACCCCACTAAACCATTAGATTTGAACTTGTATGGTTTATGAAATGTTCCTCAAAGAATGGAGATACTGATGAAAGCACCCTAATTCTAATGACAGGTTGGTTAATAGAGCTATGTGCAGAGTTCTTCATAGGGTGCAGTGTGCTGAGTCTATCACATGATGCTGTGTGCTGAGTCCTTCAAAAACTTCCATGTGCTGTGTCCTTCACAGGGTGCATTCTTTCATCTGGTCCTTGTAAGAGCTCTACAATTGAGATGATTATGCAGACAAGAATATTGAGACTCAGATATGTCCCCATAGCAGGGACAAAATTTTGTATTACTAAAGAGTGGGTGAGTTCTCTCCTGCAGACAATTGTTTTGTTTTGTTTTTTCTCAGACATGAACCTTGAAATTGCAGCCTCAGCACTGACCCTTACCTCTTGGGCTCATAGATAGCATTCCACCATGTGGAGCCAAGGACCCCCTTGCAGCAGAGTGCCACGGCCTAGGGGTGGATAGCTGAGGTCTGTCATCCTGCCTTCCCAGGAAGCTGAGATCTGAGGATCAGGTTTCCAAACTATTCCAAACACAAAAGGTCCCATGAGATTTTATCTCCAATTCACCACTATGAAAACTGAAGTTGAAGCTGGGTGTTTGTGGCTTATGCCTGTTATCCTAGCTACTCAGGAGGATGAGATCTGAAGATCATGGTTCAAAGCTAGCCTGGGCAAGAAAGTCCTTGAGACATTTAGCTCCAATGAACCACCAGAAAACCTGAAGTGGCCTCTGGCTCAAATGGTAAGGCACCAGACATTAGCTGAAGAACTCAGGGACAGCCCCTAGGCCCAGACTTCAATTCCCACAACCAACAACAACAACAACAAAAAGACAAACACAAACTAACAAACCTGAAGTACAGGGCTGGGAATGTGCACTAGGGGTAGAGTGCTTTGCATATATGAAACTCTGGGCTATCAGTACCACATTACCAGGAAAAAGCCTGAACTGGCTCTGTGGCTCAAGTGGGAAAGGGCTATCCTTATACAAGAGAAACTAGGTACAGTGCTCAAGTCCTGAGTTCAAGTTCAAGGACTAGTGTATTCACACACACACACACACACACACACAGAAAGCAGAAGTGAAGCTGGGACACAAAATGGTAAAGCACTAGTCTTTGCTCTGATCTCATTGTCAGCCCCCAGGCCCTGTGTTCACAACGAAACCTAGGCATCCACGGCCCAACTAGGAGATGTCAAAGGTTTCAAAAACAGATGAGCTTTGCCAGCCCCATATGACAGGAAGTATTGTGATATATGACATGTGCTTGTATTTCCCAAGCTTCCGGAAACTTAGGAGAGGGATCATAGGCTCATCATCATCTGCAATGAAACATTTCCTTAGGTTCAGTGCCCTAGTTGTGTTCCTGAAGGACTCCTGAATTACATTTAGCACTCTATATGAACACCAGAACATAGCCTCACAAAGGCAGAATAAGTGCAGGGAACTTGGCCTGCCACGGGAGGTGGCACAGATGAAGGCTTCCTGTCAAATTAGAACACTGGGGAAAGAGAGAGCTTGGGGTACAAAGAGGCCTTTTTCTCCTTACCTTCAGAGCCCACCTACACTCATCCTCACTAATTGGCCCAGATGGAATTGTTCGTTACATAGCTGTACAGGAGTGATGCCTTTAGCCTGCCTGTTCAGACAATGTGAGAGACTTCTTCCAGCAGGCCTGGGGTGCAGAGAAACACTCAAGCTACACTGGGCTCAGTGAGGGGAGCCCCAGAACATACAATGTCATGAAAGCCATCTCTGTGCTATGAAATCATTGTATTGAAAACAAATTTCCTAGCTTGGTGCCATTCACAAAAGCTATTCTGGAGATTCCCCTATAGGAATGCATCCATACATACACAAAGACATGGAGGCACAGGCTCTTTTGGTGGGGCAGGTCCTGGGGTTGAACTATGAGCCTAGGGGTTGTCCCTGAGCTCCTTTTGCTCCAGGGTCGCTCATTACCCTTGAATCACAGTCCCACATCTGGGTTTTTCTGTGATTTCTTAGAAATAAGCATGTTAAGGACTTTCCTGCCTGGGCTGGATTCAAACTGATAATCTCTACATCTCCTCCGTCTGAGGAGCTGGGATTATAGTCAGCAGACACTGGCACCTGCCTTTCTTTTCTTCATCATTTTTTAATCTGGACAATCTGACTTCTTCACAGGGTCATTCCAATGGTTTGATTTTATAAGTAAACTACCCAATGTTCTTTATAGCTGCTTTCTCTGAGAAGGATTGGCTATCCTTATCTTCCCGTCTGGTAACAGATTAGAAGCCAAAAGTGAGAAATGAATGCCATAGGATTTGGGAGCTAAAGTCCACAGCTCATGCCAGCTCTGTCACTTAGCTTTGAGCTGCAGTGAATTTACTGTCTCCGGATAATAGGACCAAAAGCTGAAGTGATTCTCACACTGTCTTCATTGGTCCTTTTGCCTATAAAATGATGTAATAGTTATGAGTGTTATGTGTCTCCAACCTTAAATATCTAGAACACACTAGAAACATCTTCATGTTTCTGTTTTTCTCTAGTACCTCCTGAGATTTAGACTACGGTTTTGTGTGGAGCGGCTCCTTGGTGAATCCCTGAGGAAAGCTGCTTGAAGCCTCCTCAGGAGATCGCCATCCAAAGCCAGCCCAAGCAGAAAAGTCTGTGAGATTCTTATCACCAATAAACCACGAGAAAACCAGAAGTGGAGCAGTGGCCCAGACAGAAGAGCTCCAGCTTTGAGAGAGCTGAGCAGGAAATACAGGCCCAACCAGGCAAGCCTGGGTGGTCCTTATATCCAATTAATTTCCAGATGGCTGGAAGTGGAGCTGTGGTGGTGGTATAGCCTCAGCCTTGAGCAAAACATCTGAGGAATACATGAGGCTTGACTTTTGGCCCTGGGATGGTCATAAAAATTCAAAAAGAGAAGGTCATGTTATGTATCAGTGCTCTACCTACTTATGTGTGTATATTATCTCCCTGAGGGCAAACAGATCATATGCAATCCTTCTGCTTTTATTTACTGATTAATTTTTCAGATATGCTTCTTGCACATACCACATCATTCTCTTCATTTCATGCCCATCGATTTTCTCTTCTAGGGATCCAGGCTTGGGTCCCTATATGATGCACTTAAATTCTCAACAGCCTTTATTTATATTTCATTATGAGACCAAGGCTGGTACAGTCACAAATCAGGTAGGGGAAGAGAAGTTTAGATTTCATAGAAATAACCGGTATTCAGAAAATTGAACTTGGAGATGTAAGATGGTGGCATACTTATGTAAAAACTTCAACTAAGAAAAAGATGAGGGGGCTGGGAATGTGGATTAGTGAGAGAGTGCTTGCCTAGCATGCAAGAAGCCCTGGGTTTGATTCCTCAGTAGCACACACAAAAAAAACATGAGAATTCATGCTGTGACTCAAGTAGCAGATTGCTAGAGACAGTGCCCAGGCCTTGAGTTCAACCCAAGAACTGGCAAAGCAACAGCTAGTTAGGTTGGTAGGTATGTAGGTAGAGACATGGATAGATAGATAGATAGATAGATAGATAGATAGATAGATAGATAGATAGATAGATAGATAGATAGATAGATAGATAGATAGATAGATAGATAGATAGATAGATAGATAGATAGATAGATAGATAGATAGATGAATATGGTCTTAGACTTCAGGAGGAAAGAAGGAACAAGTCCCAGTCATGAGGTCTTCTGCAGTGTGCCAGGACTCCAGCAACGCCTTCACACAAACACAGAGCAGGAAGACCATCTCTGACCCACTTCTCAGGCAGCAGAAGACACCAAAGCCAGGAGGGCAGAACCAGGTTCTAACTCAGGTGCTTGGAGTCAGTAGAGAAAGGGCCCTGACTCTCCATGGACTGGGCATTTGCATTCATTATGTGGAGAATGAAGAAAGGAGAATGGACTGGCAAAGTAGAAGTGACTTCAAATCTGACAGATAGAGAATCAAAAACCCACTTGCTAAGATCAGAGAGCAGGGTTTTTTTTGTTGTTTTTTTAATTTAATTTAGTTTTTTTTTTGTGAACATACTGTACAGATGGGTTACAATTACATGGGCAAGATGAGTACATTTCTTATCAAGCATTGCAGGCTCCTCCTTTGTTTAACCTTCACATCCCTTCCCAGCTTCCCCCCTGCCGCCCCCAACCAATCCTCCCAACCCCCCCGAACCAAAGTTGCAAAGTTCGTTTTCGACATGACAACTTGTACTTCTCATTGTTGCAACAGGTCCACCTGTATCCTTAAACGACTTGCTTTTCCCTATCTCCTCCACAAATTATACCGACATCAAATAGAGTGAAAGCAGGGGTTATACTGTGGGGGAGGGACATACAAAGCAAGAAAGAAATAATCTTATAAATGCGTTAGAAACAAATGCATGAGAGAATAAAACATTAAAATACATACCTAAGGGTTCATTTTCCTCACATCACATTATCTGACCTTTTCTGCTTGACTCATACATATACTAGATATTGCAAAGAAGAGAAACGATGGGACCTATGTTTCTTTGTGCTTGGCTTACTTCACTTAATATAATTTTTTCCAAGTCTTTCCAGTTCCTACCAATTGGGGCAATGTCATTCTTTCTGATGGAGGCATAGAATTCCTGTGTGTATATATACCACATTTTCTTGATCCATTCATCTACTGAGGGGCATCGGGGTTGGTTCCATATCTTAGCTATGGTAAATAATGCTGCAATAAACATAGTTGTGCTGGTAGCTTTAGTGTGGTCTTGTTTGTAAACATTTGGGTAAATGCCCAAAAGTGGGATTGCTGGGTCATAGAGGAGCTCTATGTAAAGACTTTTGAGGAATCTCCATACTGCTTTCCAAAGTGGTTGAACAAGTTTACATTCCCATCAACAATGAAGTAAGGTTCCCTTCTGTCCACATCCCCTCGAGCATCTGTTGTTGCTAGAGTTCTTGATTATAGCCATTCTAACTGGAGTGAGGTGGTATCTCAATGTTGTTTTTATTTGCATTTCTTTTATGGCTAGGGAGGTTTAGCATTTCTTCATGTGTCTATTGACCATCCTTCTTTCTTTTTCAGAGAAGTTTCTCTTTAAGACTTTAGCCTACTTATTTATTGCGCAGTTGTTTCTTTGAGGATTTGTTGTTGGAGGATTTAATTTTTTGTGTTCCAAGTATATTTTACATATGAGACTCTTGTCCCTTGTATGGCTAGTGAAGATCTTCTCCCAATCTGTAGGCTTTCTATTGATCTTGCTAGCTATGTCCTTTGCCATGCAGAAGCTCTGCAACTTCATGCAACCCCATTTGTCCATTTGTCCAACCTTTCTTTGAATTGTTGCGGTTCCAGGTCTCTATTAAGAAAATTTCGGCCTGTGCCAAGGAGACCTAGGGTTCTCCTATTCCATCCTGTAATGTTTTCAGAGTGTCTGCTTTGACTCTGAGGTCTTTGATCGATTTGGAGTTGATTCTGGTTTAAGGTTATAGATAAGGATCTAGCTTTAGTTTACTACATGTAGTTAACCAATTTTGACAGCACCCTTTACTGAAGAGGCTGTCTTTCTTCCATTCTATTTTTTTTAGCTCCCTTATCGAAGATTAGATGGCTATAGGTCTGTAGGTTCATTTCTGGGTTTTCAATTCTATTCCATTGGTCTTGAGGTCTGTTCTAATGCCAGTACCAAGCTGTTTTGATTACTATGTCTTTATAGTAGAGTTTGAAATTTGGTATTGATATTCCTCCAGCAGTGTTCTTTCCATTGAGGAGCGTTTTTGCTATTCGTGGTCTTTTATTGTTCCATATGAATTTTTGGATTGCCTCTACTATTTCCTTGAAGAATGAGGTTGGAATTTTGATAGGTATCGCATTGAATTTGTAGATAGCCTTGGGAAGTATTGCCATTTTCATGATGTTAATCTTTCCAATCCAGGATCATGGGAGGTTTTGCCATTTTTTAAGTTTTGTTTTGATTTCCTTTTTCAAGTTTTTAAAGTTTTCATCATAGAGGTCCTTCACTTCTTTGGTGAAGTTAATTCCTAGGTATTTTATTTTTTGTGGGGCTATTACAAATGGAGTTGCTTTCCTAATTTCAGCCACACTTTTCTCATTGTTGGCATTCAGAAAAGCCATTGATTTGGGGGGGCGGGTTAATTTTATACGCTCCTACTTTGCCAAAGTTTTGAGACAGCTTGAGTAATTTGGGAGTGTAGTCTATGGGATTCTTTAAATACAAGATCATGTCATCTGCAAAGAGGGAGAGTTTTATTTCCCCTTTATGTCTGCATCTTGTCTTATTGCTGTAGCTAGGCATTCTAATTCTAGATTGAAGAGAAGTGGAAAGAGTGGACATCCTTGTATTGTTCCTGAGTTAAGAGGAAATGACTTTAGTTTTTCACCATTAAGTATAATGCTGGCTGTAGGTTGTCATAAACAGCCTTTATTGTATTGAGGAATGTCCCATGGATTCCTAATTTTTCCAAAACCTTCACCATAAAGGGGTGTTGGATCTTGTCGAATGCTTTTTCTGTATCTATTGAGATAATCATGTGGTTCTTATTCTTGCTCCTGTTGATGTGATTAATAATATTAATTGATTTTCGTATTTGAACCAGCTTTGCATCCCTGAAATGAATCCTGTTTGATCATAGTGTATGATTTTTTGGATGAATTGTTGAAGTGGATTGGCCATAATTTTGTGGAGAAGTTTTGCATCAATGTTCATCAAATAAATGGGTCTATAGTTTTCTTTCTTTGATGAGTCCCTGCCTGGTTTTGCGATGAGGGTTATGATGGCTTCATAGAATGTGTTCGGTAGTGAACTTTCTCTTTCGATTTCATTGAAGAGTTGGAGGAGTATTGGTGTGAACTCTGCTTTGAAGGCCTTGTAGAATTCCGTGTAAAACCATCTGGTCCTGGACTTTTCTTAGCGTGGAGGTCTCTTATTGCTGTTTCTATTTCAATGCTTGATATGGGCCTGTTAAGATGGTTTAACTCATCTTGGTTTAGTTTTGGCATGTCAATATTTGCTAGGAAAAGGTCCATTTCTGTCAAGTTCTCAAACTCATTAGCATAAAGTTTTGAGAAGTATTCCCTTATAATGTTCTGAATCTTGGTTGTTTCCCTGGTGATGTTTCCATTCTCATTTCTGAGTTTATTTATGTGGGTGTGTTCAGAGGGCAGGGTTTTTTATTCTTTTCCTCCCCTCTCCCCCAATGAATTGGCTCTCTATTGTTAACCTAAAGATAGCCTGAAGCTCCCTTCACCTGAAGGAGGAATGTTAATTAGTCATTGTTTGAAGAGGCTGAGAAAAGCCTAACCCTGGTGTTACTCTAACAAATGTTTCCGGTTTCCCCTCATTGCTGGCGTGCCTGGAATGAATGAAGTGCTTTTGCAACTCATTTTCCTGTTGAGTGTGTACAATCTGCCTCCTAATCCTGAGGCCTGGGTCTCTTCACCCAGCCTGGCTTTCGAAACTGTTTCCTGTCCTTCAAATACAGTGTTACACTGTAATTCTTCCTGCTAACAGGTCTAAGACTTGGATCCTGAGAATTTCATTTGACCCCAGGATGGGTAAATAATTTTTTTTTTTGTTTTTTTATTTTTTATTGTGAAGATAATGTAGAGAGTGGTTACAAGTATATGAGCAAGTTAGTGAGTACATTTCTTATCAAGCATTGTAGCCTCCTCCTTTTATTACCCTTCCCATCCCTTCTTCCGGGAAGATGGTGGAGGAGAAGCTGGAGGCTAACCAAGCTCTCACAAGGAAAGCAGTTTTAGAGTTCCAGTGAACAGTCCTAAGCCAGAGAATAGTGTTTCTTTCATGCTTCTATAGCTCAAGAATTCTAAGAACATTTAGAGTACAAGTAACATCTCCAAGGAAAACCCAGGGCGCTCTTGAACCTCTGACTTTTCAGCAGTGGAATTCATAGTGTCATAGACTTTCCCTCCCTGGTTGACTTCACCCTGTGATTCTCAGACCTCAGCTTCCTGATCTAGGGTGACCCTCATGAGCTATTGCTTCTCTGCCAGGTTCAGAAATGTAATTATATTGACAATACAAGTCAAAATGCTTATCACAAAGGGCTTCTGGAGCATATTAAGCCTTTCAACATTGGACCTTTCAGAACCTTGTAGGACACAAGGATATAATGCTAGAGCCTGAAAGTCTGGTCATATGGATGATCTACACTTGAACCTTGAGCTTTGAATCAAATTCTGGTGTACATCAGGATTCATTTTCCAGAGAATGTTCTCCTAATTATCAGATAGGAAAAGTACTTTGATTAACCCTCACTTTTTCCAGTTGTGTGTCTTGCGCTCAAGCCTGCGCATTGTTGCTGAGCCCTTTAGCTCAAGTCGAACACTAGACTTGAGCCACAGCACCACATGAGGTCTTTTGGTGGTTCATTGAAGGTAAGAGGCTAACAGGCTTTCCTTGCCTAGGTTGTGTTTGAACTGTGGTCTTCAGATCTCAGCCTGCTAAGAAGCTAGTGTTCCAGTAGTGAGCCACTGGCATCTGGCTGATAGTTTTTGACAGTTCTGGGACTTTATCTTAAGGCCTTGGTACTGTCCCTGAGCATCTTTTTCTCAAGGGTAGCACTCTACCACTTGAGCCAATCCACAGCTTCTGGCATTTTCTTTGTATGTGGCACTGAGGATTCAAACCCTGGCATTCATGCATGCTGAGCAAGTTCTCTTCACTAAGCCACATTTCTAGCCCCAGCCTTACAATTTTATGCCTCAACTTGCTTCTGAGTATAAATCATTTAAAGAAATCTCTATAGGAAGGTGTCCAAAGACACAGAAGACAAAGCTCATAATTGGGAGAGACTCTAAAAATGTGAAGACCATGGCAATGCTTCCATTTAATTATGTATCATGTTTCAACAAAAAAAAAGTATTAATGAAAAATGAGTCAATGTCCTATATTATTAAATTTTTGCTGTATGATATTTTTTATTGTGAAAATACTGTGCAGAGGGGTTACAATTGCATGGGCAAAATAATGAGTACATTTCTTATCAAGCATTGTAGCCTCCTCCTTTGTTTCCCCTTCCCATCCTTTCCCATCCTCCCCCCGACCCTCCACCAAATCCTCCTCCCCCAAAGTTGTAAAGTTTGTTTTCAACATAACAACTTGTACATCTCATTGTTGCAGTGGGTCCACCTATATCCTTATTTAAACGATTTGTTTTTTCCTTTCCCCTCCACAAATTACACTGACATCAAATACAGTGAAAGCAGGGGTTATACCATGGGGAGGGACATACAAAGCAACAAAGAAATAATCTTATAAATGTGTTAGAAACAATAGCATGAAAGAAAAAAAAAACTTTTGAATACATATCTTAGGGTTCATTTCCCTAACATCAACTTATCTGACCTTTTCTGCTTGACTCAGATATATACTAATCATTGCAAATAAGGGAAACCATGGGACCTATGCTTCTTTGGGCCTGGATTACTTCACTTAATATAATTTTTCCAAGTCTTTCTATTTCCTCACAAATGGGGCAATGTCATTCTTTCTGATGGAGGCATAGAATTACATTGTGCATATGTACCACATTTTATTGATCTATTCATCTACTGAGAGGCATCTGGATTGATTCCGTATCATAGCTATGGTAAATAATGCAGCAATAAACATAGTTGTGCTTGTAGCTTTAGTGTGTTCTTGTTTTGAACATTTGGGTAAATGCCCAAAAGTGGGATTTCTGGGTCATAGGTGAGTTCTATGTGTCTTTTGAGGAAACTCCATACTGCTTTCCAAAGTGGTTGAACAAGTTCACAATCCTACCAACAACGCAGTAAGATTCCCTTCTGTCCACATCCCCTCCAGCATCTGTTGTTATTAGAGTTCTTGATTATTGCCATTTTAACTGGGGTAAGGTGGTATCTCAATGTTATTTTGATTTGTATTTCTTTTATGGCTAGGGAGGTTGAGCATTTCTTCATGTGTCTATTGGCCATCCTTCTTTCCTCTTCAGAGAAGTTTCTCTTTATGTCTTTAGCCCACTTATTTATTGGGAAGCTGTTTTTTTCAAGATTTGTTATTGGGGGATTTAATTTTTTGAGTTCCAGGTACATTTTAGATATGAGACCCTTGTCTGTTCTATGGCAAGTGAAGATCTTCTCCCAATCCGTGGGATTCCTATTAATCTTGCTTGCTATGTCCTTTGCCATGCAGAAGCTCTGCAATTTCATGCGACCCTATTTGTCCAAACTTTGTTTGATTTGTTGTGTTTCTGGGTCTTTATTAAGAAAATTTAGCCCTGTGCCAAGGAGACCTAGGGTTTCTCCTATTTCATCCTGTAATGTTTTCAGAGTGTCTGCTTTGACTCCGAGGTCTTTGATTTATTCGGAGTTGATTCTGTTGCAGGGTGATATATAAGGATCTAGCTATACTTTTCTACAAGTAGTTAACCAATTTTGCCAGCACCATTTACTGTAGAGGATGTCTTTCTTCCATTCTATTTTTTTTAGCTTCCTTATCAAAGATTAGATGGCTATAAGTCTGTGCATTCATTTCTGGATTTTCAATTCTATTCCATTGGTCTTGAGGTCTGTTCTTGTGCCGTACCATGCTGTTTTGATTACTATGTTTTTTTTAGTAGAGTTTGAAATTTGGTATTGATTTGCCTCCAGCACTGTTCTTTCTGTTGAGAATTGTTTTTGCCATTCGGGGTCTTCAATTAATCCATATGAATTTTTGGATTGCATCTTCTATTCCCTTGAAGAATTAGGTTGGAATATTGATAGGTATTGCATTGAATTTGTAGATAGCCTTGGGAAGTATTGCCATTTTCACGATGTTTATCTTCCCAATCCAGGAGAATGGGAGTTTTTGCCACTTCGTAAATTCTGTTTTTATTTTCTTTTTCAGGTTTTTAAAATTTTCATCATCAAGGTCCTTCATTTCTTTTTCCTATTTTATTTTTTGAGTGGCTATTATAAATGGAGTTGCTTTCCTAATTTCAGCCACACTTTTCTCATTGTTGGCATACAGAAAAGCCAATGATTTGTGAGGGTTAGTTTTGAATCAGCTTGAGTAATTTAGGAGTGGAGTCTGTGGGATTCTTTAAATACAAAATCATGTCATCTGCTACTAGGTAGAGTTTTACTTCTTCTTTCTCTATTTGGATCCCCTTTATGTTTGCATCTTGTCTTATTGCTGTAGCTAGGCATTCTAATACTACATTGAAGAGAAATGGAGAGAGTGGACATCCTTGTCTTGTTCTTGATTTAAGAGGAAATGGCTTTATTTTTTCACCATTAAGTATAATGCTGGCTGTAGGTTTGTAATAAACAGCCTTTATTGTATTGAGCAATGTTCCATGAATTACTAATTTTTCCAGAACTAATCATAAAGGGGTGATGAATCTTGTCAAATGCTTTTTCTGCATCTATTGAGATAACCATGTGGTTCTTATCCCTGCTCCTGTTGATGTGATGAATCATCCTTATTGATTTCCATATATTGAACCAGCTTTGCATCCCTGAAATGAATCCTGTTTGATTGTGGTGTATGATTTTTTTTGGATAAATTGTTGAAGATAATTGGTGAAAATTTTGTTAAGAAGTTTTTCATAAATGTTCATCCAAGAAATGGGTCTATATTTCTCTTTCTTTGATGAGCCCCTGCCTGGTTTTGGGATGAGGGTTATGATGGCTTCATAGAATGTGTTCGGTAGTGAACTTTCTCTTTCAATTTCATTGAAGAGTTGGAGGAGTATGGGTGTGACGTCTGCTTTGAAGGCCTTGTAGAATTCTGCTGTTAATCCATCTGGGCCTGGGCTTTTCTTAGGAGGGAGGTCTCTTATTTCTGTTTCTATTTCAATGCTTGATATGGGCCTGTTAAAATGGCTTAACTCATCTTGGTTTAGTTTCAGCATGTCAGTATTTGCTAGGAAAAGGTCCATTTCTGCCAAGTTATCAAACTTATTAGCATAAAGTTTTGAGAAGTATTTGAGAAGCTTTGAGAAGTATTATAATGTTTTGAATATTTGTTGTCCTGTGGTGATGTTTCCATTCTCATCTCTGAGTTTATTTATTTGGGTGTGTTCTCTTCTTTTTCTGATAAGATTTGCTAAGGGTCTGTCAATTTTGTTAATTTTTTCCAAGAACCAACTCGGTTTTTTTGATTCCTTCTATGGTTTATTTGGATTCTAATTCATTGAGTTCTGATTTAATTTTAATTATTTCTTTCCATCAACTGGATTGTAGTTTTTCTTGCTGCTCTTTTTCAAGATGGCTCAGATATCTCATTAAGTTGTTGGTTTCAGGCCTCTCCAATTTGTTGATGTAAGAACTCAGAGCTATAAACTTGCCTCTGGGTACTGCCTTTGCTGTGTCCCAGAGGAGCTGGTAATTTGTTTGTTCATTTTTGTTGAATATCATGAAATTTTGCATTTCCTTTCTAAACTCTTCCATGACCCACTCGTGACTCAGCAGTGTGTTTTCAACCTCCATGTGTTACAGGACTTTCTTTGGTGGCTTTTGCTGTTGAGTTCTAATTTTATTCCCTTGTGGTCAGAGAGAATGCAAGGTATAACTTCAATGGTTCTGAATTTGGACAAGTTTGCTTTGTGGCCTAAAATGTGGTGTATTTTGGAAAATGTTCCATATGCTGCTGAGAAAAACGTGTATTCTGATGCTGCTGGGTGAAATATTTGGTAGATGTCTATTAAATCTACTTGATCTATACAGGTGTTTAGATCTACGGTTTCTCTGTTGAGTTTTTGCCAAGTTGATCTATCTAGTGTGGATAGTGGTGTGTTGAAGTCCCCAACAATTAATGTCTTTGGATCTATGTGGGATTTGAGGGAAAGTAGTGTTTCTCGGATAAATTTTTATGCTCAGTTATTTGGCAAATAGATATTTAGAATTGTAATATCCTCCTGAAGGAGTATGTAGCGACCTTCTTTATCTCTCCTCACTAATTTTACTTTGAAGTCTATTTTATCTGATATTAGGATTGCAAGTCCCACCTTATTATGGGGGCCGTTTGCTTGGTAGATTTTTTCCAGCCTTTCACATTGAAAATGTGTTTGTTTTTTGGGGCAAATTGTGACTCCTGAAGGAAGGAGATAGAAGGATCTTTTCGTCGAACTAGACAGTCTATGTCTCTTAATTGGAGAGTTAAATCCATTAATGTTGAGAGATAGAACTGAGAAGTATTTGGGATTTCCTGCTATTTTATCCATCTTCTTGGGAGCTTGGCAACTGGGTTCTTTCTATGGTTCTTGGATTCTCAGTTTGGCTGTGGTATCTTTGCCTTTTTGTGGTCTTGTTGGTTTTCTATGTGTAGGACATCTTTGAGAATCATTTGTAGGGCTGGTTTGGTGGAGATAAATTGTTTCAATTTTTCCTTGATATGGAAAGTTTTTATTTGACCTTCGGTTATGAAGGAGAGTTTATCTGGGTACAATATACATGGTTGATACTTGTTTGTCTTTATGGCATGGCATACATGATTCCAGGCTCTTCCTGCTTTAATCGTCTCTGCTGAGAAATCTGAGGTGATTCTAATTGGTTTCCCTTTATAAGTGATTGATCCTTTCTCCTTGACATCTTTAAGGGTGTTTTCCTTGGTCTGAATTGATCCTGTGAGGATTACAATGTGATGCTGGGTTGTCCTGTTCTGGTCTGGTCTATTTGGAGTTCTAAAAGCTTCTTGTATCTAACTAGGCTTATCTTTTTGCATGTTTGGGAAGTTCTCTGCTAGGATCCTATTAAATTTCCCAGACCGTTAACTTGTGTCTCTAGGTGCTCCTCTATACCCATTATCCTCAGATTAGGCCTTCTGATGGTGTCTTCCGAGTGTTGAATAGATCTATCCTATTTCTTGGATTTGTCTTAGATGGTTGTATGTTCTTTCTCTATAATATCTAGGCTGTCTCCAATCTCTGAAATTCGTTCTTCTGCATGGTCTAACCTACTATCAAGACTTTCTACTTTGTTTTTTATTTCTTTTCCTTCCAGTGGGTTGGTTCTGATTGCTTCAAATTCTTTGTTGAAGCTTTGTTTTAGATCTTGTATGAACTTCTTTACTTCCTTAATTTGGTGTTCAGTGTTTATTCTCAAATCACTTAGTTGATTGCTTATGCTTTACTTGGACTCCCATTCCTTCTGTTGGTTTCCATTCAGCATTCCCTTTGTGGTCTCCCTGACTTCTTTCAACTTTATGTTTATGGATTCCATGAATGCCTTTAGTGATCGTTGTGTATTCTCTTCCAGCTCTCTCAATTCCTGTATTACTCTTTGATTAGCTTCTTCACGTCCACGCAATTCCTGTAATTCTCTTTGAGTATTCTCAGCCTTGCCCATTTGTGATGAAATTAATACCAGTTTTGTGCTAGAACACTATCTTAAGGGAAGCATCAACCAAACTCTGTAGTTGCACAGTCAAAAGTCTGCATATACAATCTAGTTCAACAGATATATCTATTCAACATCCAACAACTATGTATTAATGGGTTACGAACTACAAAGAAGAATTTGGCAAACCAGAAATTATTAGGTTTAGGGAGAGATGTGGGTAAAAATAGTAATAGAGGGATGTGGACAGGCTGAAAAGGTTCACTTAACTAAGTCCTAATCTCAAAGCAGGAAATAAGTTGGATAGAATATTAGTAGAGAGAGAAAAAAAGAAAGAGAAAGAGAAAAAAGAGACAAGAAAATAGAAAAAATTTAAAAGGTAAAAAGTGAAACACTTATAAAAAATTATGCAAATTTAAAAACATAATATTTAGAGAAGAACATGGATAGGATAAGAGAAGGGTAGGGATAGAAAGGAGACGTGAAAAACTTAAAAATAAAAATGCTTAAAATATATAAGTATAAAGATATGGTACTGCTATTAAGGAATTTAAGTCTAAGAGGTTTTGAATTGAGTAATAAATTTCTGGATTAAATGTGTACACAATGAGGGATAAGGTCTAATAATCGACTACGGGTATATCTCAGGATGAGCAGAACATCAATTAAGTCACGGAAAGAAGAATGAAAGAGAAGAAAAGGTGAAAAGAATGAGAAGGAAAGAACAAAAAAGGATCAAAAAGTCAATAAAGCTAAACAAAAAAATTTTAAAAAAAGAAAAGAAAGCACACACACATATACCCCTAAAATAAAAATTATAAGAGGAAGAAAAAAGTTAATAGAAAACAAAATTTTTTAAGTTAATAATTAAAAATTAAAAACAGTTTTAGAAAAAAATTCTTTATAAACGGTACAAAAAAAAGAGTTCTTTGAGTTTTTTGGGTGGAATGGGAAGATCCTGTATCTCCCTTGTGTCTGTAGCCAGTCTCTAGTTGGAGTCTCTTGTCTGCTTGTGGTGTTTGATTTTCCTGTGGCTTGGTTGGTTTCTTAAGTCAGTTTGTTCGAGCAAGCAGAAAAATGCTCTGCTTTACCCAGGATTTTGTGATCCTCCTCCCAGGCTAGTTCAATGGGAGGGAAATCTGCTTTGAGTATCACAGAAGAGGAAGATGGCTGTTTTCTCTAGTTTGGAGATGCTGTGATTAGGCTAGGTTCTGGGTAAAGTTGATGCCTTCCAGCAAACATTAGCTTTTCCCTGAGGGGCTAGCTTCTGAGATACTCACAGAGCCCTGACTGGAGCCATTCTCAGGGTTTATGTTTAATGAATTTCAACTGATTGTCAAGGCTGCTGTAGAAAGGGGAAGCCTCTGTCTCTGTTTACCCAGTGAAGAAAGACACTCCTGGGCTGGCGGCCCAGGCTTGGTGACTTTTCCCTAGGTTGAGCTGAGCCTAGCAGGTCAGGTTAGGTTCCTGTGACCTGCTTAATGACTCTTTTGTTTTCTTCCAAGGACTGAGTTGGAGCTAGCTGCTCAGCCTGGAGATCTCCCATAGTGGGGGGGAGGGGTGGCCTTCCCTCCTCTGCTCCCTGAGAGGATGTCAGGCTTCTACTCGAGCCAGAGTCTTGGTTTCTGGGTCATCTCTGGTCTGTGAACTGCAGGATCATGAAGTGTGCTCCTTGTCGGTTCTTGCTGGTGCTGAGTAGAATAAACTCACTTTACGCATCTGGTGCCTTTGTCCTGGACTCTCTGTGTTGCAGGTATGGGGTCTATGGCCACCGCCAACGCTGCTGCCACTGCCACTGCCGCTGCCACCACAGCCACGGCTGTTGACAAGTGCTCAGATCTGTCTCTTTGCCTGGATTTTCCTTCTCTAGCCTAACACTCTTTACTGTGATGGCAAACTTTGTGATTCTCTGGCTTAGGACTGTTCATTGGAGCACTAAAACTGATTTCTATGGGAGAGTTGTTTGGCCCCCAGCTTCTCCTCCACCATCTTCCCAGAACTCAGCCCTATATTATTGTGTATAATTTTATAATAGTTGTACAACATATATTAAATATTATGTATGTAATAATACTAAATAGGGACTGGGAAGGTGGCTCACTGGTAGAGAGTTTGCCTTGCATGCATGAGGTCCTGGGTTCAATTCCTCAGCACCACATAAGCAGAAAAAAAGCCAGAAGCGGCGCTGTGGGCTCAAGTGGTAGAGCGCTAGCCTTGAGCTGAAGATCTGAGGGACAGCACCCAGACCCAGAGTATAGGCCCACGACTGGACTCCCCCACCAAAAATACTAAATACAATAGACAATAAGTAAATGAATCAAGTAAAAACTAAAATAAATGAATCAAGTAAAAAGTAAAATAAATACAAAATCAATAATAAAAATCATAATATGTTATAAACATACATAAGAAAATATATATAATATATTACACACATATAGAAATAGTATTCCATTGCAGGTCCTTCATTCAGACCCTGGTAACTCTAACCTGGATTTCTTTTACTCAGGGACAATAAGCTTTGCTTTCACCCAAGGTGCAAAAGAGTTATCTGGATGGTGAGATCAAATCCAACCACTGAAGGAAATACTGGCACCATTTCCAAGACAGTGACTTAATTCTTTTTAATGGAAGCAGCTATGATTATTCAGTTCCATACTGAACATTAAAATAAAATCAGTGTGGAATTTTGTAAATCTATTCAAACCTCTTTCCCTTACCCCAAACTGCTTCTCTGAGCACTACTTTTTTTCATTTTTTATCGTAAAAATTTTATACAGAGAGGTAACAGTTAAATGAGCAAGGTAATGATTATATTTCCTATTGAGGATTGTAGCCTCCTCCTTTGTGTTCCACCTACCATCCCCCCGCTCCCATCTCCACATCTACTCCCCCTGCCGAGCTCAGTGACTTAATTTTTATTTTTGGCTTTGCACTAGGCTTGAATTCAAGAAGTGGCAACTCTTCACTTTCGTGCACACTGCTACAGAGTTACTGAGACCTGAGTTCAAATCCTAGGCTAGGAAACAAAACTGGCAGAAATTCAAAATCAGGGAGCTTTCTTTCTTTTTTAATTTAGTTAAATAATTAATTTTTAATTTATTCTTTATTTTGCCAACAGGGGGCATGAACTCAGGTCGTGGCAACTCTGCCTCAGCTTCGATCGCCCAAGGCTGGAGTGTAGCCTCTGGACCCATAGCCGATCCTGGGATCCTAGGCCCACAGTGGTTGCAAGACGAAAAAAAAAGTAGCATAGAAAAAAAGTAGTGAGCTGCAGAGGGCTGGGGATTTTACATTTTTTTTCTTTGCACAGTGACTATCCTGGGTCTGAAGGAAACGGTTGCAAAGTGGACCTGACCTGCCATTGCTGAAGGCTAGTGGGGTATCAGGGAAGACATAGGTCCCGGGTTCAAATCCCGGTCCTGACACCTACCAATGGCAGGAGATCACAAGAGACTCATTCCTATGCATAGGAATACCAATTGAAAGAGTAGTTCATGCTTCCGTCTAGTCTAAAATTGGATGCAATAATCCTAGGAAGCTAATTGATACTAATTAATAGTTTATTAAGCATGAAAAGAATAATATTCCTTCAATGGTGGTATAATACATGCCTAAGAGTTGGTAGGAATGTAGTAGGTGTCATTCAATCATAGATAGACGGCTCTGGTGCTCTCTACCAATATGTATTTATTTGTATAGCACCATCTGCCTATCCATGTATCACTGTTTTGGCCAAACCTGGGGCTGGATCTCAGCACCTGGGAACCACTTGCCAGCTTCATTGACTAGAGGCTGCCATGCTCACACTCATCCATTCATGAATTGGGCCTGCTAGGCCCTGAGTTCAGATCTTAGCACTGCCAAATATTTAATTTTGGAGTAAGAAGCCGAGTGTAACACATGATTTCCTTTTCTGGGAAAGTCCTGGGTGTCAGATATGATAGAGAACATATCTACAAATCTAGATGCTATGTGGTAGGATGTAAACAATGTAATAAATGGTAGAGGTGTCATCCAAGTCAATAAAATAATTGGTAAATAAATGAATAAAACAAGACATAAAATGAATAACCACACCAAACACAATATGGACTGAATATCTGTATGAAAATATAAATTCTATCTTTAAAATGGTTATAAGGAGTATTTTTTCCAGGCCTGAGGCTTGAATTCAGGCCTAGGGAACAGGACTGACTTTCTTGTCTTCAAGCATGGTCAGATTCCCATCCCTCACAGTGCTGCATATTTACCCAGACCTTGAGTACAAATCCTTGGCCTGGCAGAAAAAATGGCACGAATTGCGAACCAAGGAGCTAAATATTTTTTTTTAAATTGTGGGCTTTTGAGGAAGTTCCCGTATAGCAACATAGGCCTACAGTGCGAATCCCAGTCATGCCACTTCTGGATGGTGGGAGATCCTGAGAGACGCATTCCCATTCACAGGAATAACGCTTGAATGTTATCAATTTCATGGATGAATAGGTTGTTCATGAATGATACTTGAATAAAATTAGACTTCATGATTTCAGTCAGCTGATTGATTTTATTTAATTATCTTATGAAGCATTAAAAGAATACTATTTCTCACAGGGATGCAACAATTTCAGGACACTGATTTACTTAATAGTTTATTAAGGATGAAAATAATAACATTAATTACATGGAGGCATAATAAATATCCAAGAATTGATAGGAATGTAGTCTTTATATCTGAATTATGGATAGACATCTCTGACACTCTATAAAGACATATATTTATTAGCATACTACCATCTGGGTGTCACTCTATTCTTATTTTTTCAAAACCTGTGGCTTGTGTTAAGGTCCTAGGAAATGCCTGTCAATACAATTTGCCACAGGATGGTGTGTTGACACTCACCCATTTATGATTTGGGCCTTGTAGGACGTGAGTTCAGATGCCAGCCCTCCCACAAAATGAATCGTGGAGTAAGAAGTTGATGGTGACACATGTTTTCCTTTCCTTTGAATGTCCTGGGTGTCAGGTATAAGTGTAATACGTATGCAGACCTATATCCTATGTAATAAATGTAATCAATGTTCTATGTGCCATAATAATCAATAAAATAAACAGTCACTACATAAATGAAACAAAACATAAAATGAATTACTGCACTGAAAGCAATATGGAGTCAACATATGTATGTAAATATAAATCACATATTTAAAATGTACATGAATAGGATGTTTTCTAGTGCTGGGGATCGATTTCAGACCTGAGGTGTACACATGAATTTCTTGACTTCAAGGAGGCCAGCTTCCCCATTCTACACTGTGCAACAGAGTTACCCAGACTAAGCGTTCCAATCTCAGTCCTGGCAGAAAAAAATGACACCTTTATACTATGTGAGGCCCAATTCTTAGGTATTTCATTATGCCTCCATTTAATGAATGTGATTGCTTAAATGCTTCATAAAGTATTGAATAAAATTCAGTCTTCTATAATAAAATTGTGTATAATTTTATCGTAGAATCATTCAAAAACTGCCCATTCAGTCATAACATATATCACATTCCATTGATATTCGTATAGATAGGAATGAATTTCTAAGGCTCTCCTGCCATTTGGAGGTGGCAGGACCAGGATTCAAACTGTGAGCTTCAGCTCCCACCACTTAAACCCAAGGATAGGGAACTCACTGGTCTGTCCAAGAACAGCAAGATCAATGATTCAGCAGGAACCAGTGGCTCTCAGCAGTCCTCCTTGATATTTACAAGGCTGTGATAGGAAGATCATGGTCAAATTCACCCTAGGCAGGAAGGTCCTTGAAACCCAGGTCCAACTTCAGTGTCAACAAAGCCAGAAGTAGAGCTGTGTGGCTCCAGTGGTAGAGTGGTAGTGCTTTTGCCTTCAGCAAAAACAGCTCATGGAATGTGCCCAGATCCTGCGTTCAAGGTCCAGGACTGGCAACAAACAGACATACACAACAATCTGTGCAACCATCCAGCTAAAGCAGGTCACCCTCTTGTACCCAACTGAATTGGACAGAGTTCCCTGGGAAAGGGGCTGGGGGCACCGCTGTCATCTTGACTCCGCCCATGCTTCCTGCATCACAGAATTCTGGCCACACCCCCATTTTTTCATGGTTCTTTCTGACCAATGCGATACAAGAATTGTAGCCATGCCCACATTCCATGCTGCCCAGCACCAAGATTCCCTCAGTTGGTTGACACTACCACCAGCAGTTGAGGAAGGTAGAGGTTGCTGAGTGGTGAGCAGGAGACTTAAGGAGGAGACTTTGGAGTAGAATAGGAAAGTGACGACCTAGTCAGTGAGTGGGAGAATAGAGGATTTCCCAGAGCCTGGTAATGTGGCTAGCCCATCTTTTCCATCAAAGTGCTCAGATGTCTGAAACAACAAGACTCCATGAGAGAGCTGCAGACAAGAAACTACTGCCAGAACACCGGCAGAAGAATCCTCCCATCAGACCTGCATCATTCAAAAAAACAAAGAACACAAAAAAGGGAGGGATCCCCAAGACAAACACCACTGAAGAGCGTGATTCAATGGAGCACCTGGCCAAAGCTGATGCTGATTGCGGGCCTCCCTTGCCTTTGGACACAGTCACAGTCACCAGGGTCAGAGTGTCAATGTTCCCGATACTACCAAGGATCTGCAGAGGTGCTGGCCACATGTGATGCTCACCTGGATTGCAACAAAAGAAACCAGGCGCTCTATGCCAAGGTACAACCACTGAAGCAGGAAAAGACAGACCTGAGGGACTGACTGGAGAAAGAGAGGGAGAAGATAGCTCAGGTGCAGGAAGCACCAAAAACAAAGTTAGAGATCCACAAGCCACCCATACAGAGGTTGGTTTCAGCAGAAAGCGATTTACAATCTGCACCGGCCCAAGTCAAGCAGGCAGCCAATGGCAGAAAAATAGAGCAATGAGATCTCACCAGCCACCTGTAGGTCAAAAGCGGTGCATGGCAGAGCTGGAGATGGCGGCTTCTGTGGTCACTACTGCACAGAAGGAGATAGAAATATTCTTCAAACTGCTGAAAGATGTGACACTTCAGCTCGAGGAAAAGACCAGTAGTTTTGATGACCTGGAGCAAGTGAACACAGAATTTCAGGAGAAGCTGGAAGTGCTCTGGACACAGAAGAGTAACAGGAAGAACAGAATCTGCAAGTTCCAACAAGTGCTGGTGGAGACTATTGGACAACCTGAGCTGGATGGTGAACTCAGCAAATCTGGAGAGAGACTCCTTGACGGAGGACCTGAGCATTGACAGTTCTGCATGGAAGGAGGAGGTTCCTTGGCTCACCGACCAGGTGAACCAACTGACAGAAGAGAAGGAGCAAAGGATGAGGCAGGTTCTGGACCTAGAGAATGAGCTGGGGGAACTGAGGAGGAAGCTGGCAGAACCATCTCAGGCTGAGCGGCAGTTGCAGGCCCAGGAATACCATAGACAGATGGTGTTGAAAAACCTGGAGAAACAACTTCACATCCAGGTCAAGGAAAACCAAAGGCTCTGTCTCCAGAATGCTGAGCAGCAGGAGCAATTATAGAGCCTGGAGGAGAAGTCCAAGGATTGGCAGGAGATCCCCGAGACCCCAAGATGCACATGTGTGTGCAACCCATAGCAAGAGGAACAGCTGGCTCTGTTGTGGGATGCTCTCCACAGGGTAAGTGGTGAGAAGTCCAGCTCATCAGCATCCTGGACTCAGAGTAGCAGGTGAAGAAACATCTGTGGGAACAGCTAGTCCACTCAGAGGATAAGATAGACAAATGTAAAGAGGTGGCTGAGAGAGAGAGAGAGAGAGAGCCAAGCATCTTGGGAGCTGCAAGAGCGGCAGGAGCAGTCCCAGGCCCATCTGCAGGAGCTCAGAGCCACCTGTGAGCAGCACATTGCCTCCAATGAGTGGCTGAACTCTGAGGAGGCCCTACAATAGACCCTGCAGAGGCAGACCCAGCTGCTGGAGCAGCTGAAGCAAGTGCATGGCCCAACCAACAGGGTGGACCAGGTGGTGCCTCCAAAGTGGCAGGACACTTTTAAGTGCCTGGAAGTGACCAGACTACAGGAGGAGAGGCTGCAGGCCCTGCTGAGCTTCCTGGCTTTTCTTGGGGAGGGGAAGCTGTGAGCCCGGGAGAAGCAAAAGGTGAGGAGGTGACTTCTCCCAACGTGACCATCACAGAAGATGGAGACATGCCCCAGATCTAGAGTGACATGGCTCTATGAGCACTCTCAGAGGCTGAGTTCCACAGGGGGAAACTCCTGCAGGAACGGCACCCCTATCGCAGGCACCCTCCCAACACAGCAGCTCAGTGCAAGGTAGAGCTGGAGCCACAAACACCCCGCCCCATGAGCTGCTACCACAGCAGGCATGAGGATGGGAAGTGGGACACGTGGGCATCCGAGAAGAAAATCTGCTTCGTCCATGACCTGCATGATGAGGTGTACTTCCATAGTCCAGCAGATTAACTCCACCATCGATGCAGCTAGCTGTCGGCAGACATTTGCACCATAGAGGAGTCCCTAGTGGCGTGTAAAGAGCAGCTGTTCGTCCTGCATGAGCTGTGTTTAGAGAAAGCCAAGCATGTGTGCCAGCTCTCCCAGAAGATGGAGAAAGAAGAGAGAGCTGTGAGAGCTGCTGTTGGTCCTCGCAGGGGAAGGGGCTGACAGAACGCTCCAGATGTCTGCACAGGCTGAGCCCCCTGCCACCACGCTCCTTCACACGCCTCAGGCTCCGGAGTGGGTGAAATGAAGCTGGAGCAGAAAGGTTTTGAAGAATTGCAACTTCAAGACAGCTTGGAAACTGCCAAAGGAGAGGTCGGGGTTCCCGACCACATAGAGGACTCCCCCACGGAGCACGTCTTGCGGCAGATGCCCCACAACCAGAGCAGCCTACAGCTGTAGGCTGCTGGAGGGCTTGGGCAAGGAGCACTCCCTCCTTTTCTTCTGTAGACTCATGAGGATGATAACTCTCTATGTGACATAATGACTCTCAAAATCCTCAGCAGTCACCAGAAGTAGGTTGCCAGTTTGCCTTCTCTCAGGCCTCAATCTGCTGGGTCATGGGAAGGGTAAACTGCGGGTCGGGTAGGGCAGAGGCAGCCAGGAGGTGGCCCAAATTCAAGGGACATCTAATGGACCATTGGTGGCCAGGGAAGAGGCCCATATTATGCTTACCACAAAGAATAATTTGTTTTCAAAGGGAAAAAAGCCTCCAACAAAGATTTGTTCTTCCAGTCCTGGGGCTTGAACTCAGTGCCTGGCCACTGTCCCTGAGCTCTTTTTGATCAAGGCTGTTGCTCTACCAGTTGAGCGCCACCTCTCCTTCTGGCTTTTTCTGTGTGGAACCAAACCCAGGGCTTCAGGCATGCTAGGCACACACTCTACAGCTAAGACACATTCTCAGCTAGGATGATACCCTGTCCTCCCAAACCCATATGGCCATTCCTCAGATAAATAGGAAGTCGGGGCTAGGATGACTATGAAGCACAAGTCTGGTTCACACAGAAATATTCCTCTGCCCCCGCTTTCTACACTCTTAGTTGAAGTTTCTCTTCTACCATTGAGGGATGAGAGAGGGAGAGGGGAGTCCTGAGAGAGGAGTACCAACAACAGTGCCCCCCTGAGCCCCACATCTTTCCCCAAACAAATGGTTCTCCAGATTCCGATCTTACCTGACTCTATGTGGAGTCTACACTGACTCCCCACCCCTGCAAGGCTCAGGATGAAATAAAGGTCAGTCCTGGCCTCAGCCCATACTTAGGGTGGAAGGTCTTAGTCCCAGACCCACTTCCACCTCTGACTGCCCGTGTTAGCTTGGACCACCACCACTCACCACTATGTTGGTGGTGATGACCTCACAGATGGATTCCAGGAAGAAGGTCTATGGCAAAGAGCAGAAACAGCAGGGTGAGCAGGGCAGAAGGAGGCGGGGAGATTGTTCTGGGATCTTCCTCCTTGAAGTACTCCTGTCCAGCCAGGACCAAGCTGACCCAAAGCATGGCCAAGGTCAGGGGGTGAGATGAGATGGAGGAGCATGGGACTAAAGGAGGTACTGCTTTTTCTTGGGGCACTTGAAAATTCCAATTACATTTGGCCCATGCTAATCCCAAAGCCAACATGCAATACCTCTCCTTATTGTTGGCTGTGAGAATTGTCCCTGAGCTCTTTTTCTCGAGGCTGGCACTCATCACGAGCCACAGGGCAACTTCTTGTTTTCTGAAGGTTCAGCGAGGATAAGAGTCTCACACACTTTCCTGCCCATGCTGGCTTGGAACCATAATGCTACATATCTCAGCTTCCTGAGTAGCTCGGATGACAGGAGTGAGCTACCAGTGTCCAGCATGTGATACCATTTCAAGGCTTCTTGGCGTGTCTGTAAAAGGAGCCCCAAAGGGCCTGGAAAAACCTTGACACAACCAAGGAGCTGGGATGGGGGAAGGCTGACTTTCTATCCATTCTGTTCCCTAAAATCAAAGATGCCAGGTGGTGTTGTATGCATCAAACTCTTAGGCCAACAACCACCAGGCTTAGTGGGGAAAAGGTAGAGAATACCCAAAAATTGCAGTGTAGAAATCCTTGATTTTGCATGCATGTGGTGTGTGTGTGTGTGTGTGTGTGTGTGTGTGTGTGTGTGTGTGTGTGTGTGTGTGTGTGTGTGTGTGAACTCCGGGCCTAAGCTCTACCCCTGAGTTTTCTTGGTCAAGCCTAGTGCTCTCCCACTTGAGTCACAGCCCCACTTGCTTTTCTATGGTTAAATGTAGGTAAGAGCCTCAAGGACTTTCCTGTCCAGGATGGCTTTGAAGCATGATGGGGGCCCCGGGGAAGCAAGAGTAAACACAACACAGGTACAATCCCTATGGTGGGAGACTCCTGCTCCCTGGTGGCCAGACACGGGACATCGCCACCCCCCCCACCGCCATAGTCCTCTACAGTTCAATTTGGGAAAGTGACCAGGTCCAAGCTGATTTTTGATCACCATGAGTGCTGATGCCAGAGCAGGTCTGTTCCACCCTAGGCCAAGAGAGCTCCAGGAGGCCCGGCTCCGAGGGGCACAAGGAAGGGAGATGTCAGCTCCAGGCCAAGCTAAGAGCCTTTGCCCACGGACACCCCTATTTAGCCTTTCTGATCACTGTAAGGCCTGTCAAAGAACAACCCCCACCCCCCAAAAATCAAAATTGGAGCTGTGTCTCAAAATGGTAGAGCTTTAGCATTGAACCAAATAGCTCAGAGACAAGGCTCCCAAGCTTTGACTTCAAGACCCCCAGCTGACCCTCCTCCATAAAATACAGGTTAGCTAAATGTGAACTAGTAGGATTTATGAAGTATTTCTGAAGAATGGTGATACTGAAGAAAGCACACTAATTCTAATGACAGCTGAACTTGTGACGTTACAGCTATGTGCTGATTCCTTCACAGGGTGCTGTTTGCTGGGTCCTTTCCCCATGGGGGTTTTGTGCTGAGTCCTCAAAAAGGTGCTGTTTGCTGAGTCATCACAAAAGGTGCTATATGCTGAGTCCCTAAGAGGGTTGGGCTGTTCTGGGTTTTCCAAAGGTACTGTGTGCAGAGTCCATTACACAATGTACTGTATGCTGAGTCCTTCAAACAGTGTGGTGTGCTAATTCATTCCATTCAGCACATAGCAGCACCCTTGGGAAGAGAGGGATGAGGTGAGTTTTTCGAGTGCTGTGTGCTGAGTCCTTTACACAGGGTGCTCTGTACTGTCCTTCAAATGGTGCTATGTGCTAAGACCTTCCACAATTTGATTGTGCTGAGTCCTTAAAAATTGTGCTATGTGATGAGTTTTTCAAAGGGTGCTGTGCACTGAGTGTTTTACATAGTGTTCTACGTACTCAGCCCTTAGAGGGTGCTGTGTTTGGAGTCTATGTAATGAGTACCTGGGAAAGAGTGCTACATGCTTAGTTTTTCAAAACATGTCATGCACTGAGTCCTTTACACTGTGGGCTATGGTCTCCCTCCTTCAAAAAGTGCTGTGTGCTGAGTACTCTACAAAAGATACTATCTGCTGAGTCCTTCAAAGTTAACTGTGTGCTGAATCCTTTACACAGGGTGCTTTGTGCTGTTTTGGGAATTGTGCTGTGTACTGAGTCATTCCAAAGGTTGCTATGTTCTGAGTTCTTGAGTGGTAGTTATCCCCAACAATCACACACACACAAACACAATCACAAACACATATACACACACGAGGGTCACCATGCACCTGCTTGGTGTGTAGAGTGGGCGGGCATGGAAGAGAGTCTCCTCCAGCCATGGGGCTGAGGGGAGATTAGTTCCCCCCAGGCAGGTACTGGGGTTGGTGGGGAGTGCTATGCTGAGGCTGCAATTGCCATGGCCAGGAAGCTTCCTTGGCCTGGAAGGTTCAGAGCCCAGTCAGACCTGCGATTGCAGTCAGGGGTGAGGGGGAGAACCCAGGGGAAGGGGTCCCAGGGGCACAGTGCAGTGGCAGCCAAGGCCAGGGACCTGAGGGGGTGGGCGCAAATGCACGGGCGGGGGTGGGGCAGCTGAGGAGAGGAGTGGAGGGCAGAGAGTGAGGTCAGAGAGAAGAGCAATCGGCGTCCACTTGGATCATAGTGCAGATCCTGGCCAGGAGCAGACAGCACGTGGAGCCAGCACGACAGGAACATTGCCGAGCAGCCCCATAGAGAAGAGGCGGCCATGGCGCCCCTGAGTCTGAGATCCTGGCGGGGGGAGCAAGGTGGTAGTGGCTGAGGTGCAGCGATGGAGATGGTGGCTGCTTAGGCTGTGGCGGTGGTGGAAGTACTGTCTCCTGGGGAGGAGGCCGCTGAGGTGGTGGCAGAGTCTGCTGAGGAACAGGCAGCAACAGCATCTGAGGAGGAGGAGCAGAGGAAGCTCACAGCCTTGCCAGGCATCCTCAGACGCCCCCGCCCCCACCCAGCAGTGCCGCATTTCACACATGGTGCTGCCAGCTCGGATCCTTGGTGCCTCTCTCAGTTGCCTGGCAGAAATGGCCGGCCCTAGCCTGCTTGCAGCCCCGACCTCAGACTCCAGGGCCCTCAAGCACCAGGTGCCGCCACCTACATCTTCTGCCCAGTAGCATACATAAGTGGCTGCCCCTTGGGGCCACACCCCGTGACCCCTGTACCTCATGACTCCCTGTCACCCCCCCCCAGTGGATCCAGACTTGCGCCTCCTGCCTCCCCTCTCCTGTCCCACCCGCACCTGCCTCGTGTCCCACAGTCCACCCTGGCACTGCCACAAATGAGACCTAGTTGCTGGGGTGGGGTGTCGACCCTGGGATCCCACCCCCATCCCTAGTGGCCAGTGTCCCCAGGAAAAGGGGAGATGAAGAAATGGGTGAGGAGGAGACACCACAGAGCCCCTGGCCTGGAGCAGTGTGAGCCACACAGCCGCATATCTGAACCCTTCTTCTCCCTGGTGGGAACCTGATGGCTTTAGTCAGAGGTGGTTAGCAGCACCTCTTGGGTCTTTTCCTTTTTTTCTGGGGGTGGAGGGTGTTGGATGCAGAAGATAAGCCCCCTTATTGCTGTGGGAGCCCTTGTCTGTCTTCTGTGCTCAGTCACATCATCTGAGGAGGTTCCAGAAGAGCCCAGAAGGGAGGTGAGGGCACTGGGGGTCAGATAGGAGGTGAATATTTGGGAGGCGTGTTCCTCCAACACACATACACCTGTCCTGCCCCCCCCCCCCCCACCTCAGGTGTTAACAGTTTTCCCAGGGTGATCACATTTCCCAGCTCTGCCAGCTCTGCTAGTGCTCCTGGTTCATCTGGTCTCCTCGTCCTCCTCAAGAATCCACCAAGTCACCCAGAAGCATCTAGGCTGGAAGTAGGGAGGTCCATCCATGTATATAGCCCTTAGGAACCCATCAAATTCCCCAACAATGCCCCCACCCCAGGTCAGACACCCCTCTGGAGGCACCATGACCCCTTCTTTGTTTTCTCTCCTGGTTCTGAGGAGCCATCAGTCTCAGCACGCCTTCACCCAGAGTCTTAGCATAGGGTTTTAATGAATGGGGACTCAATGCTGGTTGTTCCCAATGGGAAGGGTCTGTCCCTGGAGAAAGGGAGAGGCAGGGTGGTTCTGTGTTTTTAGAGCAATGTTCCCCTTGGTGGGATCCCCTGGTTCTGACCAGGGACCCCCATGCTAGAGCTTGTACATTTCCCATATGAGGAACCAACTAACTCGGGAGAGACAATGCTCTGAGTCTGTGTGTGTGAGAAAGAGAGAGAGAGAGAGAGATGGGGGAGAAAGGGAGAGAGAGAGAGGGAGGGAGGGAGGGAGAGAGAGAGAGAGAGAGAGAGAGAGAGAGAGAGAGAGAGAGAGAGAGAGAGAGATCATCTTTCTCCTTGTACAGACTGAATGTGCTCAGGTGAATGATCAGGTGGTAAATTGCAAGTGCTGCATGGATTAGTCTTCTGTCACCGGTTTGGATTTGTGTGTGTGTGTGTGTGTGTGTGTGTGTGTGTGTGTGTGTGTGTGTGTGTGTGTGTGTGTTGGGAGAGTAAGGAGATGAGAACAATGAAAATATATTTAAGTCACTGTATCTAAAAAGAGCAAATGCATTTTATTTGTGTGTATGTGTGTATTTGTTGTTCTTTTATCATGAATGCCCAGTACAAGCCCAGCCACAAATTCTGTTTTCTCCTTCATCATTTTGGAGAAGGTTTCAGTAGATTTCCTTTCCACTTCTTTCCACCTCCCTCCTCCCCTTTCCTGTAGCCAACTGTAGCTGCTGGGCCTGTGTAGGTCTCCACTAGGAGATCTGTGGGAAACGCAGAGTGGACACCTGTCCTTCTGTCTTCAGCCAGAAGGCTCATGAGTGTGACCACAGCCGCACTCTTCCATCCAGACACTCTGCTCTCGTGTGTATAGTTGGAGCTAATTCAAGGCTTGGGAATGTGTCTGCCAAACATAATTAGGGAATGAGATGTGGGGGAGGAGAGCAGGGGCTGTGAAGCTAGGAGGGTCTGGGAAGTGGTGAATGGTGTGATATGGCAGATGGCTCACCACGACAAAGGATGAGAGGGGAACCGTACCCAGGGCATTGATGGTGTCTGTGGGCATCTGGGCATGGGGCTCCAGGCCCCCACTGGTAGCGTGGATTCCCTTCCGGGTCAATGCACTGTTGTGGAGTCCTCCCTGGAGTCCTGCAGACTCCAGTCTGTGTCCCGCCTGAGCCATTTCCAGCTGAGCAGTGGTAGGCAAGTGTGTTCTCTCTGCTGGAGCCTCAGTTTCAGGACATGGCAGTTATCTAGGGCTCTCTGACTGCCAGTTTCTGTAACCTGCTGTAGGCTGTCTGGAAGGAAAAGGGTCCACTGACTTTGGAACCCTTTAAGTTTGATTGGGACAAGTGAAATGTCATCTTTTCCAAAGTTTTTTCTTGAATTTGTTAATTTCCACTAACACCTGGGATTATGGGTCAAATTAGACGGACCATTTCAGCTGCCAAACAATGATGTTCAAAGCAGCACAGGTAGAGTTCCCTAGCCAGATGGTCTCCTGCTATGAACGTCGTGCCCTGACTGCCTTTCTCCAGCAGTTACTGATTAGCTCCGGCACTCTCTAGGGTGGACACCACAGTCTAGAATGTTGTGGGGAGCAGAGATTGTGACCTCACCATCCCCAGCCTGCCAGCTGTGAGCAGAGACAATTCCTAGCACCTGTACTGGACTATGGGAGATTCAGAGACCTGGGATGTCTCAAGGATCCTTTCTCTGCAACATGAAACTTGGGGGCCGGATATGGTAGACCATCCTGTCTGGCCCCAGGTGGTGGAGAGTATGCCCCTTGAGCCAGGCGTTTAGCTCACGGGAGCCTTGTTCACACCTGAGTGGGGAATTGAGTGCCACAAAGCTGGTCAGCAACTGGACAGAGATCTTTGAGAAGCTAGGCATCCCAGAGGCCCCAGAATCCAGCGAGTACATCGTGGCTCACGTCCTCAGAGCCAAAAGAGTTAAATGCTTTGCACGAGAAGGACAGGAAGAGGGAGTAGGGAGAACTGTTGGAGAGCTACATCATATTTTGCCCACCCAAGATGCTTACCAGAATCAGATGGGACTTTTCTGTAGTATTGTCGTAGACAGACGCTTATTTTCTTATCCAACACAGAGTTAGAGTGTGCGCCAGGCTCTGGGGGGGTGGGGGGGTTATAGATGATGAAAATTTCCAGTGCTGGTTCCACAACACATAAAGAAACCTTTGTTTGAGCTGGATGCCTGTGCTTCATGCCTGTCATCCTAGCTACTTAGGAGGCTGAGATGGGAAGATCGAGGCTTAAGTTCTGGGCAGGAAAGCCTGTAAGACTTTATCTCCAACTAACTACCAAAAAGAAAATGCCAGAAGTGGATGTGTGGGTCAAGCCTTAGTCCATTGGCCTTGAGTACAAAGACTCAGGGGCAGCACCCAGGCTCCGAGTTCAAGGCCCAGGAGTCAGAGAAAGGAAGGAAAGAGAGAGGAGGATGGTGGGAGAAAAAGAAGAAAGAAAGGGAAGAAGGGAGAATGTGAGCCTTGGTTTGGAGTCCCTGCATCAAGGCAGCCAACCATTCACAATCTCTGTGGGGACAGTTTCAGAGCTTAAAGACAGTATGTAGGACCAAGCCAATGACCCCTCAGCTACTTTATGACATCCAGGAGCTTTGTGGTCACAGACTGCAAAGGGAAGCATCCTCAGGTAGACCGTAGGGCTCAGGGTGTGTCACCAGGTTTCAAATATCCCCAGCCCCAACAAGTTTATTTTCTGGTCCAAGATCTAGGGAGGTTTTGGGGTGAGGGAGTGTCAAGGCGGGGGAGGTGGAGCAAGGAGGATGAAGAGGGACGACGATCCCAGGTCAGGTGTGTCAGGACATTAGAGCCATGACCTCGCCTGACAACCTCAACCGTCAGTGATAGAGCCTTCGACCCAGCCACATGGCTATTAAAAGTCCTGGCACCTTGGGTTCACCACTGACCACCTGGCTGTAATCTGCCACAGGATGCTTGTGCAGTACATCCTTGGGGACTTGGACATTCCTGGGCTCAATCTGAAGATGATACTGAGAAGACTGAGGCCTGGGTGACTCCATCTTGAGCTAGTGAGCATCTTCTGAGGTATGAGTTATGCAGCTGACAATGAACCCGACCTGGGAATGAACAGAAGAAGCAATTCCCAGGGGACTAGGAACATAAACAATCCTTGGGAAAACCGGAGGCAGGCAGGTGCTGGAGTGCTTGGTGACCCTGCAGTCAGGCCACAGGTGGTGTTTGTTTAAAAAAGGAACTCTGCAGTTTAGCACGTATCCTCTTGAGACTCTCCTGTGGTGCATGCCAACCAGTTGAAAGAACGTCGACCCCCTTGATCTAACCAACAACTTGTTTCTGGTCCTTTCCCACTTTTTAGCGTGCCAATCATACTATAGAGTTATTTGGTGATTTTCCTGGGGTTTGTAGTGATTTGTTACAAGAAATTATGATGTACACAAAGCCCTACCTTCCCGAAAAAGTGTATGAAAAGTGTTGTAACTATGGGCTCGGGGCCTCTCAACATCATGGGCTGCTGCCGTGGACACTGCGGGGACCAAGCTCAAGCTTCCAATAAAGACTCCTTTGCTTTTACATTGGTGATAGTCTCTGGTGTTCTTTTGGGTAAGGATTTCCGAGTTAGGCTTTACACAACACCCCCGGTGTTCATTCCTCCACCAGAGACAGAGGTAAGTGTGCCACTGGCACAGAACAGACAGGGAATGAGGATGGGAGTAGGGACCCATGTAGCCCCGAGACTTCCTCTAGGGGGCACTAGGACCTCTTGACTGCCATTCTCAGAGGCAGAGGTGGGTTTCTCTTCTGGCTCAGCCTTTAGTCTAGATGGCAGATCTGGGATTCAGAGAGGGCCAGCTGAAGGTGGTGCAGGCTTGGGTAGAGGCTGGTGGGAAAACCAGAGGCCCTGCACTCTGAGCAGTGTTGTTTTTGAGTATACTCACAACCCAGGAACATTACTGGGATGGATCAGGCCTTTTCTCCTTCCTGAGAGAGAGGGACATAGAGCCCTCCTGTCTGCTTCCCTTGGCTGTGAAATCCTTTTGTTGCCACATCCTGTGGTTGGATAACTAGACCTCACCTCACTGCCCAGTGTCAATGCAGGACAGTGAGAGATCCTGAGTCTCTTATAAGGTCAGGGATCCTCAGTATGAGATTGTACTTGAACGTCCTAACTTGGTGCATGGTCAGTTCCATCTAAGATTGCCATGATGTAAGAGATAGAATCTAGAGAATCAGACCAGGATTGGGTCTGTTCTGGGAGTCTTGAGTATTATGTGTGAGCTCCAGTGTGCCCATCTGCTTCCTTTTCTTGGGTGGGTCTTTGCTAGAAAAAGCTTGAAACTAGATACTGTGTCCTATCCCTTGTCTTTGATGCTTAAAGCTAGCACTCTACCATTTGAGCCACAGCTCCACTTGCAACTTTTTTGGGTGTTTAATTGGAGATAAAGAGTTCTCATGTACTTTGCTGAGAAGGATGCATCCAAATGCAGTCCTCAGATCTCAGTCTCCTGAGGAGATAGGATGAATGGCATGGAAAAGTATCTTTGGCCGGCTGCCAGTAACTCATGGGTGTCATCCTAATTATTCAGGAACTGAGATCTGAGGATCTCGGTTTAAAGCCAGCTTGGGCAGAAAAGTTCTGTGAGACTTGATGTCCGGTGGACCACCAGAGAATAGGAAGAGGCGCTGTGGCTCAAGTGGGAGAGTGCTCACCTTCAGCTGAAGAACTGAAGGACAGTGCCCTGGCCCAGAGTTCAAACCCCATGACCAACAACAACAAAAAAAGAAGTGACTAAGTTTTCCACATAGCAGTGTGTACAGTAGGAAATGCCATGCTGGGCTATGAGACATTCCAGGTATGTGAGAAGCTCAATGTTTTGTCTACAGTGGGTCTGAAGTCGGAGTGCCATCTTCTCGGGGGTGGGATGTGATCTTAATGGAGGGAGTTCATGGTTCTCTTCTCAGAGACTGCTGAAGCCTTGGGCTGTCCATCTGTGTGTGTGTGTGTGTGTATGTGTGTGTGTGTGTGTGTGTGTGTGTGTCTGTGTGTGTCTGTGTGTGTGACTGTGTTTGTGTGTGTTTGGAGGTAGAAGAACTGGGCCTTGAACTCAGGGCCTAGGTGCTGTTCCTGAGCTATTGTGCTCAAAGCTAGTGCTCTGACACTTGAGCCACAGCTCCACCTCTGGCTATTTGGTGGTTCACTGTAGATAGGAGCCTCACAGACCTTCCTGCATAGACAGGCTTTGAATCGTGATCCTCAGATGTCAGCCTCCTGTGTAGCTAGGATGACAGACATGAGCCACCCGTGCCGGCTTTGTGTGTATGTGTGTGTGCGTCTGTGTGTAGAAGTGGGTTGTAACACGGAGCACTGGACCCTTTGGTAACTTATAACTGCTATCTTTGGGGGATGCATGGGTTTCTGGGCAGAGGTTTAGGGGCCTGGAAGGGTGGAACACGTGAAGGGGACTCAGCACCATTAAATTATAAGACCAAAGGATCTTTGTGCCCTGGAGATGTCTACTCCCTTAGGCCTGGTTGGTGGCAGAGAGAGTTCAGGAGGACCTTGGGGTGGGGCTCGCAGGGGGTGACTCCCCAGGGGGACAGACAGCATAGTCAGCCCTTACTAAGGATGTGAGCCCTGTTAGTATGGAGTGCACTGGTATGGGTCAGAGACCGGTTCTTCTCATAATGACGTCTCATGTGTGAGGCTAACCCTATTTTAAATCTTGACCTGTGATCTTCAGATTTCAGTATCCTGAGTAGCTAGAATTACATGCTTGAGCCTCTGGCACAAAGCCTCTGATTCTTTTTGGTATATTAGGTTTTGTACTCAAAGCCTTAGGCTTGCCAATCAGGTCTTCTACCATGTGAGCTAAGCCTTTCTGTCTTGGGCATCTCCGAAATAGATAATATATGCTCAGGCTGGGCTGGATCACAGGCCTCCTATCTGTGACAAGCATTCACCAGCAGGCCTGGTCTTCTTTAGTTGGAATGCTAGACATGTAGTGCCATGCTCAGTCATTGGTTTAGATGGATTGTCCCAAACTCTTAGTCCATGGCAGCCGATTCTTGACCTAAGGTGAAGCTCTGCGTTGGGCCTCGACCATTGGTCCTCAGTCTCCTCCCGCGACAGTTGTGAGGAAACAAGGAATCAATACAGGGGGATCTCTGGGGCAGAGCCAGGCATAGAGGGAGAGGCTGTCAGATATGGTTCTTGGAAATTCTATGAGCATATGACAGGAAGATACCCAGAAAGCGCTCAGATGGGGCCTGTTATTTATCGTGCAACAGGTACGGGATTATGAAACAAAACATGGCTCTCTTTCATCCTTACCCTATCCCCATGAGGAAAAGGATCTTTCACTGTGCTCAGTTTTGTAGCTGGGGAAAATGAGGCATGGAGATGCTAGGTGACCTACTCATGACCCCCAGCTGACAGCAAGCTCAGCCTGACTTATCTGCCATGTTCCCTAGGACAGTGAATGTTATTCAGTCCCCTTCTTGTGGTGGCAAGTCCACTTCTTGTCAGTTGTGAGGCTTGAACTCTGGACCTGGGCACTGTCCCCGAGCTCCTCAGATCAAGGCTAGCACTCTACCACTTGAGCCACAGCATCACATCCAATTTTCTGGTGGTTCTTTGGAGATAAGAGTCTCACAGACATTCCTGCTTGGGCTGGCTATGACCCATGATCCTCATATCTCAGCCTCCTGTGTAGTTAGCATTATAGTCCTGTGCCACCGACACCCGGCTAAAGTGTAATTCGGATTTTCTTTCTTTCTTTCTTTCTTCCTTCCTTCCTTTCTTTCTTCCTTCCTTCCTTCCTTCCTTCCTTCCTTCCTTCCTTCCTTCCTTCCTTCCTTCCTTCCTTTCTTTCTTTCTTTCTTTCTTTCTTTCTTTCTTTCTTTCTTTCTTTCTTTCTTTCTTTCTTTCTTTCTTTCTTTCTTTCCTTCTTTCCTTCCTTCTTTCTTTCTTTCTTTCTTTCTTTTTTCTTTCTTTCTTTCTTTCTTTCTTTCTTTCTTTCTTTCTTTCTTTCTTTCTTTCTTTCTTTCTTTCTTTCTTTCTTTCTTTCTTTCTTTCTTTCTCTCTCTCTCTCTCTCTCTCTCTCTCTCACATTCTCTGTCTCTCTCTGTCTCTGTCTCTCTCCCTACCTATCTCTCTCACACAGGAACTGGTTGAATGGGTGCTGGAGGAGGTGGCCCAGGGTCCCCATGTGGCTGGGTGTCAAGGTGGCCCTCCCATTCTGGAGGTGGACTGTGGGTCAGGAGCTGTCTCTCTCAGCCTATTGAACTAGCTCCCTGAGGTAAGCCCTTCTGTGCCTGGGTTAGACTGTGTCGGATATTCATCGTCTGTCCCTCCCGCGAGTCCTTCCCCACTACCTTCTGCTAAGACAGTTAAAGGAAAGTGGATATAAGGAGGTGTCACCTTGTCTTCCCACCCAGCACGATCCTGGGCCTCTGATCCTCCCCACCGCTTATCTCGCCAGACCCTGGTTATAAGAAAATGAATCCACTCTATTTCTACTTTGCTTTGCTGGAGTGTGTTGTTTTGGGGTGGATGGGCAGTATGTAGAGGAAAGACCCTAGGCCTGATACCTCTTGGGGAACATTTGTTCTTGTGCCAGAGCCAAGTCATTGCTGTCAATAAGGAGGAAGCTGCCATCAGACTGATCCGGAACAATGCTCACAGGCTGTTGATGTATAAAACCCACCCATGTCGGCTTCCCACTCACCACAAGGGGGTGCAGTGTGGGTAGCCCAGAACTGGCCCTAGGAGATTATAAATGGAAGGTGGCAGTCAGGTGCTGGTGGCTCCTGCCTGTCATCATGGTTATTTGGGAGGCTGAGGTCTGAGGGTTGTGACTCAGAACCAGCCCAGGCAGGAGAGTCTGTGAGATTCTTATCTCCCATAAACAATCTCTCCCCATACACAAAAAAGCCAGATGTGGTGGTGTGGCTCAAGTGGTAGAGCCTTAGCCTTGAGAAAAAGAAGCTCAGGGATGACACCCGGGCCCTGAATCCGAGACCTAGGACTCACAAAAAATAAAATAAATTAAATGTTATCTTACCTGTTATCTTACTACTGAAAAGGATGAATTCAGTCTTCTCTCTGGTACTTGTAGCCAAAGATAAGGGGCTTCCTTTGATGTTCCTCTAAACCTCTCCTTCTCTTCATTATCTCTCCAGGCTTCAGTTGCAGGATAGAATTCAGATCATTCCACTCGATGTGACCTTACATACCCTCCCTACCCACCTTCCTTGGGGTGGGGATCCACAATGGACTCACCACTGAGAGGATGAGTCACCACAGAGATGGGTGTAGGTATCCCTGAAACTCATTCTCTCTCTCTCTCTGTCTGTATCTCTCTCTCTCTCTCTCTCTCTCTCTCTCTCTCTCTCTCTCTCTCTCTCTCTCTCTCTCTCTCTCTCTCTCTCTCTCCCCAGCAAAGATGCTGTAGATAAAGGACAACATAGCTGGTCATGATCATTTCCAGCCATGGCTGCTGCTGTGAAACTCGGTACAGATGTGCAAGACTGTCCTGAGACAGGCCCAAGGAGTCACAGAAAAACAGCTATCCATGGTTGGGATTGTGTCTTAGCAGTATTGGGCTCGCTAGCACACAGGAAACCCTTGATTCAATTCCTAGGTACCACATACACAGAAAAATTAGGAAGTGGCACCTTGGCTCTGATGGAAGAGCGCTCGCCTCCAGCAAAAGAAGCTCCTACACAGTGCTCAGGCCCCGAGGTCAAGCCCTAGGACTGTCAACATAAAACAGCACTCCAAGGGTCCTTGGTGATGGGTGGATGGCTATGCCCTGTAGTTTTTAGTAGATCCATCCATGCTTTGTGTCTCCTTCTTTGACAGTGGGGAACTGGACACACCTTCTGCCCTGAAAACCTGGACCCGGTTATCAGCAACCCTCCCAACATCTTCCACCAGGACATGAAGCATCTGGCTCTAGAAATACTCAGGTACCTGTTGGGTGGGGCAGGGGGATACAGGCAGGTCCCAGAAGTCCTAGTGGGTCTGATCTGCTCCGGATGACCAGACCATCCACAGGAGGCAGATGGGAACTTAGAGAGGGGTAGAGATGTGGAGGGGACCCTTTAATGCCCATGGCCCTAACCAGATTCCAAGCCTCCCTTTGCTGTCCCTGAGGGCGGTAGAGGAGTATCTAGTTGGTAGTGTCTAGAGGAGGACTAGAAGGAAATTCTAAAGAATGAGACACCATAAGCCCTGGGCTGGTGTCCAACACCTGTCATCCTGGCTATTTGGGAGGCTGAGATCCAGAGGATCTCGTTTCCCAGCTCAGGCAGGAAACTTCTCATCTCCAATCTCCAACTGGTTGTGGTTCCATGGCACAAATGGTAGAGCACTGGCCTTGAGCAAAAATAATCATCAGAGACAGTACCCAATCCCTGAGTTAAAGCCCCTCAACCAAAAAAAAAAAAAAAAAAACCCAACGAAAAGACACCCCTTGCCTGCAAGAGATAGTGAAGGAGTGGTCGTGCTGTGGTTGGGAGACCAGGTGCTGGCCTCAATGTACAGAAATTTCTAAGATATCGCCAGTTTTGCCCGAGTATGAAATCACAGCAGGGTGGGTGTTGCCTTACCAAGAACTCCAGAGGATGTTTCCTGTCTTAGGCAGGGAGTGGGGTGAATGTGAGCAGGGGTGGGAGGGTAGTGTCAATTTTATTCTCTCCATCCATGGAAGTATGGTTTTGGATGCTGGTTCAAAGTCCGAAGCAAAGGACTGCATGTGATTTATAGCCTGACAAGTTGGGTTTCCCTGGGTATAAGAAGGTAACTGAAGCCGGGTGCTGCCAGTGGCTCACAACTGTAATCCTAGCTACTTAGGAGACTGAGATCTTAGGATCGCAGATCAAAGCCAGCTTAGGCTGGCTTTGAACCACCAGATAAGTGGTGTTATGGCTCCAGTGGTAGAGCGCGCACCTTCAGCTGAAGAGCTAAAGGACTGTGTGAAGGCCTAAAGTTCAAACCCCATGACCAACAACCAAAAATAAGGTAGCTGAATTTTCTGCATAGGAGTGTATAAAGTAGGAAATGCCATGCTGTGTTATGAGCCATTCCAGACTTGTGAGATGCTCTGTGTTTTTTCTACAGTTGGTCTGAGGACGATAGTGCTACCTTCTCGGGGGTTGGGATGCTCAGGGACTGCTGAGGCCTTGGGCTACTCCTGTGTGTGTGTGTGTATGTGTGTGTGTGTGTGTGTGTGTGTGTATTTTTCCCTCATCTTTCTCTGTCCCCTTCTTGGGCACCTGTCTGCCTCTTCCTGACTTCAGAGGGAGCCCTTCCTCCATGGCACTCTGCCTATAGCCCCCTATCTGTGTCTACAATGAGTCCTAAATTGCCAGAGACCTGTATATTCTAGCTTTTTGTTGGGGCCCAAATCTGGCTGTCCATAACTTTGGCCACCACCAGAGGCTTCTGGGTCAGCAGGGCCAGCTGACATAGATTCTCCCCTGCACATGGAGGAGAGGGGCTCAGTCATGCATGTCCTTTCCTTTTCCTCAGCTGGGCCTCTGGATGCATGTCCATCCTAGCAGGCTGGCAATGGAGTGGGGGAAGGGTGGTTGCCAATGCCTCTGGCCAACATCAGCCTGATAGCTGACTGAAGGCCGCCCAAAAAAGAGGACCTGGGCTACATGGAAGGTGAGGCCAAGTTGTCTTCGAAGTACCCATTGGTGTCTAGGAAATGTAAAAGTACCTTATCGCAGGAAAGTCTATCTCCCCTCCCCTCCCCCCCCCCCTGCCCAGCTGAGCCTCTCAGGTCCTTCTAAACAATTCCGGATAACCATAATACAGAGGCACAGACTAGATTCCAGGGTCAGGGTAGAGGGGGTGAGAGACTGGTATGGCCAGTACCTCAATGTTCTGGGGCATGAGCCTTGACCTGGTTACGTCCCCCTTGTGTAAGTTCAATTCTTAACCCAGAGCTAGCCACACACAGGCTACTTGTGACAGTGCTGTGGAAGTAGCAGGAACGGAAGTGAGATCTAGGATGACCAAAATCTGGATTTATGGCCTGTGGGGTTGGGGATGACAAAGGGTATTTATTTTTTAAAAAATCTCAGAGGGCTTGGAAGGTAGCTCAGTGGTAGAGCGCTTGCCTTGCATGCCTGAGGCCCTGGGTTTGATTCCTCAGCACCACATAAGCAAAAAGGAAAAAGCCGGAAGTGGCGCTGTGGCTCAAGTGGTAGAGTGCTAGCCTTGAGCTGAAGAGCTGAGGGACAGCGCCCAGACCCAGAGGTCAGGCCCCATGACCGGACCTCCCCCCCCAAAAAAAATCTCAGAACTGGAACTCAGGGTCAAGGCACTGTCCCTGAGCTAACACTCTACCACTTGAATCACAGCTCACCTTTCATCTTTTTTAGTAGTTTAGTGGAGAGAAGAGTCTCACAGATTTACTTGCCTGGGCTGGCTTCAAGCTGCCATTCTAAGAGTTCAGCCTATTGAGTACTAGATAGCTGGTATGAGACATTGGCATCTGCTAAAGATGTTTGTGTGTGTGTGTGTGTGTGTGTGTGTGTGTGTGTGTGTGTGTTTACCGGGACTTGAACTCAGAGCCTAGGTGCTATCCTTTAGCTTGTTTGCACAAGGTTGGTGCTGTACTGTGTGAACTAGTGTAACTTTCCTTCCCAGCTTTTTGATGATTCATTGGAGATAAGAATCTACCCAGGCTAGCTTTGAATCTTGATTGATCCTCAGGTGTCAGCCATGAGTAGCTAGGATTACAGGCATAAGCCAATGGCACCCAGCTGCAAGGATGTCTTTTCATAAACTCTTCTGTTCTACAGCTGTCTACTTGCCCTGGCCTAGACTTCTGATCTCTACATCAGCTCCTAGCAGCCCCTGACTGTGTGGAGAACATAAAGCTCAAACCTGATCCCATTTCTTTGTCCTCAGTGGAGGGTATGTTTTGTCTGAAGCCTGGGTTGGAGAAGTAGCTGAACATGGGTGCTCGGCTGGGACAGAGAGGTACTCTATTTTATCCAAGAAGGAAAGTGTGGCCAGTTAGATATTAATAGCTCATTCTTTCATATTCCTATCTCCTCAGAGGCTGAGATCTGCAGATTGCCATTCAGTGGCAGCCCAGCTAGAAAAGCCAGTGAGACTCTCTTCTGCAAATAACCACAGAAAGCTGGAAGAAAAGCTCTGGCCCAAGTGGTAAAGTGTTAGCCCTCAATGAAAAAACTCAGGGACAGAGCCTGAGTCCTGAGTTCAAACCCCTGTACAAATATGTGCACGCACACATGCATGCACACACACGCGCACACACACACACACACACACACACACACACACACACACACACACACACACAGAGGTGTTAATGATGAGCTGAGGTAGAACTGTGGGCAGTCCTGAGGCATAATCATAGTAAACTCTCAAGGCAGATCAAGTTTTTTCTCCCTAAGTCCTTCTTGAGCTGAGGGGTCTGGGTCATGGCAGTAAGTTCCATGGAACCTGCCCCTCCATTCATGCACGGGGCCACAGGACCAAGAGAAGGACACTATGGATGCTCTTTGTAGTTGGCCCACGATTTCAGACCTTCATCTGCCCCTGAGCACTGGTGAGGAAAGCAAGGCTCCAAGCCCTGGGACTCCAGGGGTAGTGACTGCTACAAGCAGCAACCAGCCACCCGTGGATTCCTAAGCCTACAAGTCTTTCATGAGCCCAACTCAACACCCATCAAAGGTGTGCCTGACAGATTCACACTTTTGTGATACGTGTGTGAGTGGGCATTACCTGTTATGTCATCTTGCAGCTCCTGCCCCTCCTGGCCCAGAACCCTGGTATGAGACGTAGATTTACTGCTCAGATCCATACTGCACCCATGATAGATGCCATTGTGATGACTCGACTGATGACCTCCGTGCCCCAAGGTTTGACCCTTCTCTGATTCTGTGGCCTAGTCTGTAGGGAAAGATATCCAAAGAGGCTGCTCTGAAGACTGGTGGGACACCTAGACATTGCTAGTCCATCAGGGGCCCATTGGAAAATATTCTGCCACAGAGTGAGGTCCAAGCAGGCCAGTTGTTGGTCATGGGGCTTGAACTCTGGGCCTAGTTGCTGTTCCCCAGCTCTTCAGCTTACCACTTGAGCCACAGCGCCACTTCCAGTTTTCTGGAGGTTCTCTGGAGTTCAGAGTCTCCAAGACTTTCTGGCCTGGGCTGGCTTTGAACCGTGATCCTCAGGTCTCAGCCTCCTGAGGAGCTAGGAAGACAGGTGTGAGCTACCGGTGCCGGGCTGATCTGGAGTTTCACTACAGTGGACTAGGAGCTCCTGAAAGCTTTTTTAAAATTTTTTTAGGTGCCAGTACTGGGGCTTGAGCCACAGCTCCATTTCTGGCTTTTGGTAATTCATCGGCAAGAAGAGTCTCAGTAATTTCATCCCTCTGATCTGTTTCCTGAGTAGCTAGGATTTACAGGGGTTGAGCCACTGGTGGCATTAGGCTAGAAGTTTTTGTTTTTTGGGGGGGTGTCCAGTCCTGGGGGTTGAACTCTGGGCCTGGGCGCTGTCCCTCAGCTCTTCAGCTCAAGGCGAGTGCTTTACCAATTGATCCACAGCACCACTTCCAGCTTTTTTCTTTTTTGCTTATGTGGTCCTGAGTAATCGAACCTAGGGCCTCAGGCATGGAAGGCAAGCGCTCTACCACTGAGCCATCTTCCCAGCCCCTAGAAGCTTTTCTTAAGCAAGATTTCTTCCCTGCATTTGCCCTGACTCCTCCATGCAAAGGAGGTCTGAGGGTCAGGAGCTGTGAAAAATAGGCTTCCAGCCACAGGAAATGGCTGGGGTCCATGGTGAAAAGACAAGATAATCTTCCCCCTGGGCCCCATTCTGGGACCCCAACCACTGCCCTACCTGAGACTCAAGTACAAACCTTGACACAGCCTTGAATGTCCTGCCAGACTTGTTTGAAGCCACAGAATCTTCATTCCACCCACACCACTTGCTCTAAACCACACCTCAGGACTGTTGCCCATGCTGGACCTTCTGCCTGAGGCTCTCTGTCCTCTTTCACATCTTAGAACTCCTGTGGAATTTTGGCACTGGTTATATCACCTCATAGAGCAAGTCTTTCCTTCCAATCTCCCTCTATTTTTTTTAGTATTAAGTTTCTAGAGATGGAACTTGTGCAGGCTGAGTGGCAAATGCTCTATCTTGATGTGTGTGTGTGTGTATATGTGTGTGAGGTTGTGTGTGTGTATGTGTGTGTGTGTGTGTGTGTGTGTGTGTGTGCATGTGTGTGCCATTCCTGGGGTTTGAATTCATGGCCTGGATGCTATTCTATCCCTGAGCCTTTGTGCTCAAGGATAGCGCTCTACTACTTGAACCACAGCTCTACTTCTGGCTTTTTGGGTGTTTAACTGGAGAAAAGTGTCTCATAAAGACTTTCCTGCTTGCAGTTGTCATCCTCAGATCTCAGCCTCCTAAGTAACTAAGATTACAGGGGTGAGCCACCAGCACCTGCCCTCTACCCTACCTCTAACCTATAACCTCGACCCTCCTCTGAGTCCCAGAACAATATATCTCACCAGGCTAACTTTTTTTTGCCAGTCTTGGGGCTTGAACTCAGGGTCTGGTCATGGTCCTGAGCTCCTTTTGCTCAAGGCTAGCACTCTACTACTTATGCCCCAGTGCCACTTTTGGCTTTTTCTGTTTCTGTGGTACTGAGGAATAGAACCAAAGGCTTCGTGCATGCATGCTATCTAAGCACTCTACCACTAAGCCACATACACAACACAAGGCTCACTTCTAATGGGAGTTATGAAGGTGGGGTTTATTAGCTTACTCCTTTTGTTGTAGAAATCACTAACTATTTCATATCTTTGCCAATATTTGGGACCAGCCTGTGACTTGGCAATGAGGAATGAGCCCCGGAGGTCTAGGCTCACATCATACAGAGGGATAGAGAATATGAAGCCAGAACCTTCGACAACTCCTATAGCCTAGAACTGTGGTCTCCCTGGAGGTAGTGTCTGGCTTCTAGGTGTCCCAATGGGACACCTCGGCCAGAACATAATGCTTCAGTTCTTTAAATGGCAGAGAAGGATGCTGTGTTCAAGTTGCCAGCTCAGACTTAGTACTCTCTGAGGGCTTGTCCCAGTTTGCCCAGATTGGGTGTCTGGGCATGGGCAACCTGCCGAATGTTCATCATCCATACAATGATACAAGGAGTTATTGCCTCCTCTTTTTTTTTTTGGCAGGTCTGTGGTTGTACTATGAGCCTAGGCTCTGTCCCTGAGCTCCTTTTGCTCAAGTGTAGCACTCTGCCCTTGAGCCATAGACCCAATCATGGTTTTTCTTTTTCATGTGACCTCTTAGAAAGAAGGGTATCATGGACTTTCCCACCCGGGCTGAATTCAAATTGGCATTCATTACATCTCAGGCTCCTAAGGAGGTAGGATTACAGGCAGGAGCCACTGACACCTTACTTTCTTTTCTTCTTGTTCTTTTTTTAAATCATAATAATCTGAAATCTTCATGGTGTCCTTCCAATGTTTTGCATTCAAATTAAATTACACAGCTTGGAGTTTGAATGCTAGGTCTGCCACCCACAAATGGAGGGACATCCTGACAAACTCATTCTTGTTCATGTGAATGCTAATGGAATGCTATAAAAGTAATAATTAAATGTGCAGTTGCTTCATGATTCTATTTTAGAATGCCACAAAATAATTATTGGATTTATATCTTCCGTTCTAGCATCATGGTATGATTGAGGATATTGACTAATTTTTAATTAATGACTTCATAAGTATTCAACCAGGATACTTCATTAAATGGAAGCACAAATAACTAATAGTTGGAAATAATATATATAATTTAATATCCTCACAGTCCCTCTCTCTCTCTCTATATATATATATGTATTATATTTATATATACATATATATATCTCAATCTACACATCTATCAACATATATGTATATTTGTATATAATATACATAAATCATGATTCCTATGATCAAGCCACACTAGTCCCATATATATATATATATATACTAGTCCCATATATATATATATATATATATATATATATATATATGTACTAGTCTAGTCTCATTAAAAAAAAATATATATATATATGTACTAGTCCCATATATATGGGACAAATGTGGCTTGATCATAGGTCCTCAGAACTTCCTGGCAGCTCAGTTTGCCAGAGTCCGATCTGCTAAGACTGTGACCCCATTCATGGATTGGGCATTGTAGTCCATGAGTTGAAATCCCAGGATGGCTAAAAATTTATTCCTTGTAATAAGAAGCCAATTTTGACACATTGTTTTCCTTCTCTGCGAAAGTCCTTGGTCTCAGTATGATGTATAAAATATATCCTATGTGATATGATATAATAAAAGGAAAATGTTATATGTGTAATAATACTAAATAAATAAGGGTAATAAATGTCAACGCAGTAAACCCATGTATGTAAATAGATCTCATATATGAACATTATTTTTTCCAGTGCTGGGGCTTCAATTCAGGCCCTAGGAATTGGTCTGAATTTCTTGTCTTCAAGGACAGTGAGCCATTCCCCTTTACCCACAATGTCACAGAGTTACCCAGACCCTGAGTTCAAATCCCGTGCCTGCCAGAAAAATTGTCCAAATTCAAGCCAGGGTATTATTATTATTATTATTTTTATTGCCAAGTACGGGACTTGAAGTCAGGTCTTGGCATCTCTGCCACTGCCAGCACTGGAATCCTAGGACCTGAGTTCAAATCTCGGGACAGGCAAAACCTATAAAAAATAAAAAGGAGAATCATAATACTGAGATGTTCAAGAAGGTAGTTTTACATTTTTATTTCTTTTGTATTGTAACCATCCTGGGTCTAAACGCCAAAGCCCAGAAAGTGTACATGACCTTGCATTGCTGATGTTTGGCAGCTATTAAGGAAGCCATAGCTGAAACAGGAAAATTAGGTCTGGAGGTCAAATCCCAGGACTGCCACTAATGAATGGCGGGAGACTCTAAGAAACCCTTTCCTATATGCATCCATAGGAGTGGAATGTTATAAAAGTAACAATTAAATTAGTAGTTAGTGTATGATTATATTATAAAATTATACACAACAATTATACTACATTGACTATTTTTCAATAAATATTTTATTACGTATTCAATCATGATACTTTAAAAAGGAAGGAATTTCATTGCCAATAATCAGTAGTAATATTCTATATGCAGTTACATAGTATACAGACATCTCTCTCTTGTTGTATACATATACATCCATTTATGTGTCAACCAATCTATACATTTATCTGTTCATACTCTTGTCACTCCTGGGGCTCAGTGGTAGGGTGCTTGCCTAGTACGTACAAAGCCCTGGGTTTGATTCCTCACACTACCGCGTGCACAGAAAAATCTGGAAGTCATGCTGTCCATCAAGCACTCGAGCACTAGCTTTGAGCATAAAAGCTTAGGGACTGTGTCTAGACCGTTACTCAAGACCCAGGACTGGCACCCCAAAAAAGAAAAATGAATGTTCTAACTGCAACGATATAAGGATAGGACTGCAAATACCTCATCACAGAGCAAACAGGGAGTCTGGTGCTGAAAGCTGACATCTAACTTGACTTAGCCAGAAGTAAACCACTGCAACCTAGCCCCATGGAGCCAGATGCTGCTGGCTCACTCAGCCCTGTCATCCAAGATACTCAGGGGCTGAAATCTGATACTGGTGGGTTTAAAACCCAGCCCTTGAAGGAATTCTGCAAAACTCTGGGCTGTGGCTCACAGTGGTAAAGCTCTAGCCTTGAGCAAATGATCTTACAACAGTACCCCCAACCTTCCAGTGCATTCCCTGTGGCTGACTCCCAGCCCTCCCCAAAAGACCCATCCCTCTGAATCATTACATGTGAATTTTGTGTGGTTTGTGACGTGTTTCTGAAAGCATGGTGATACCGATGAAAGCACCCAACTTCTAATGACTGCGTGTGGGATACAGCTATGTGATGAGTCCTTCATGAGGTGTGTGCTGAGTCCTTCATGGGGTTCATTCTTTCATCTGATCCTTGTAAGAGCTCCACAAGTAAGATGATGGTGCAGATGAGAAACTTGAGGCTCACCAAAATTATGTATGTATTGAAATCTAGTGAGTTGTCTCCTACAGACAATTATTTATTTTCCTCAGTCGTGAACCTTGAACTCAGGGCCTAGGCACTAACCCTTACCTGTTGGCTCATGGCTAACGCCCTACCATGTGGAGCCAAGGACCCTCTTGCAACAGAGAGTTAGATCTAGGCATCTGTAGCTGAGGTCTGTCACCCTGCCTACTCAAGAAGCTGAGATCTGAGGATCTGGGTTCCAAACTATCCCAGACACAAAGCGTCCCATGAGAATATTATCTCCTATTCATCACTTAGACACTTGAAGTGGAAGCTGGGCACCACTAACACACACCTGTCATCTTAGCTACTCAGGAGCCTGAGAGCTGAGGATTAGGGTCCAAAGCCAGCCTGGCAGGAAATTCTTGAGATAGATGCTACTCTCCAGTGACCCAACAAAAACCTGAAGAAATGCTGTAGCTCAAGTGGTAGCGCACTTGGCTTTAGCTGAAGAATCAAGGACAGCATCCAGGCCTAGACCTTCAACTCCTCCAACATACAAGAAGAGAAAGAAAGAAACCTGAAGAGGAAGCGTTAGACTGCTTTGCATGTATGAATCTTTGGGTTTTGATTCCTCAGTACCACATCACTAAAACAAAAGCCTGAAGTGGCCCTGTGGCTCAAGTGGTAGAGTTCTATCCTTGTACAGGAGAAACTCAGGTACAGTGCTCAGGTCCTCAAGTTCCAGGACAAGTGTATGCACACACACACACACACACACACACACACACACACACACACACACATATATCAGAAGTGAAGCTGTTACACCAAATTGTGGTAAAGCACTGAGCTTCGGTTCTGAGCTCATGGTTAGCACCTAGGCCCTGTGTTCAACTCCAAAAACTAGCCATCCAGGGCTCAACTAGGAGGGGTCAAAGGTTTCAAAACCTGATGAGCTTCACCAGCCCTAGCTGACAGGAAGCATTGTGATATTACCCATGTTCTTAGATTCAGTGAGCTTCTGGAAACCTAAGGAGGCAACTTTGCAAATTAGGAATCTTTTAATTCGTTTCAGCTCTCTAGTTGTCTGCCAGAAGGACCCTTGAATTAATTGTAGCAGTTTGTTTCAACACTGGGACATAGTCTAACAAAGACAGGATAAGTACAAGGAACTTGGCCTGCCAGAGGAGGTGGCACAAATGAAGGTTTCTTGTCCAAAAGGAGCACTGGGGAAAGAGATAGTTTTGGATACAAAGAGGTCTTTTTCTCCTGGCCTTCAGAGCCCGCCCACACTCATCCTCACTAATTGCCCCAGATGGAGTTGTTTATTACACAGCTGTACAGGAGTGAGGCCTTTTGTCTGCCTGTTTCAACAATGAGGCAGACTTCCTCCAGCAGCCTGAGGTTTTCAGAAACCCTCAGGTTACACTGGGGACAGTGAGGGGAGCCCCAGAATATGCACTGTCTTGAAAGCGCTCTCTGTGCTATGAAAAAATTTTATTCAAAGCAAATTTCCTAGCTGAGTGCCTTTCAACATAGGGACTCTGGATCTTCACCGATAGAAATACATGCATACATACATGGGTAGACATGGAGTTACTGTTTTTGGTTTTTGGCAAGTCTGGGGGTTATACGATGAGCCTAGGCACTGTCCCTGAGCTCCTTTTGCTCAAAGGTAGTGCTATGCCCTTGAGCCACAGCCCCACTCATGTTTATTTTTTGATTCCTGTGATCCCTTAGAAATAAGATTGTCCTGGGCTTTCCTGTCCCGACTGAATTTAAATTGTCATTCTCTACCTCTCAGACTCCTGCAGAGCTAGAATTACAGGCAGGATCCACTGACACTTGGCTTTCTTTTCTTCTTGTTCTATTTTTCTCATGACAATCTGAAGTCTTCACATTGTCATTCTAATGGTTTGCATTTCTGAGTAAACTACTCAGGCCTGGAGTTGAAATGCCAGGTCTGCCACCTACAAATGGAGGGAGATCTTGAGAAAATCATTCCTATCCATGGGAATGCTTAATGGAATTTATAAAAGTTACAAATAAATTGAGAGTTAATGATTCTCTTATAGAATACCACACAAAAATTATTGGATTATGTCTTCCATTCTAACACCCTGGTTTGGTTCTCCTAATTAAAGAATACTGACTTCTTTTACATTAATACTTTAGTAAGTATTCAACCATGAGGCTGCATTAAATGGAGACCTAATTTAATAACTAATAATTCTTAATACATATAATTTAATATCCTCACATTGTCTCTCTCATATATATAGCAAACTACACATCTATCTATCTATCTATCTACTGTCTTTCTATCTATCTATCTATCTGTCTGTCTGTCTGTCTATCTATCTATCTACTGTCTTTCTATCTATCTATCTATCTATCTATCTATATCTATCTATCTTTCTATGTCTATATCTATGATTATATCTAACAATCTATCTATTTATATATATATATATATATATAGCCCACTACTATGGCTTAATCTCAGGTCCTCAGAACTGGCTGGCAGCTCAGTTTGCCAATGGCTTTTGTTCTACAACTGACCCATTCATAAATTATGCATTGTGGCCTGTGAGTTCAAATCCCAGCATTGCCAAAAGTTTATATGTGCAGTAAGAAGCCAATTTTGACACATTTTTTCCTTCTCTGTAAAAGTCCTGTGTCTCAGTATGATGTATAATCCATATGCAAATATATCCATGTGATAAGATATAATAAATGAAAAAAATTATATATGTAATAATGCTAAATAAAATAAGCAATGAATAAAGAAGGGTAATAAATGTCATATGGAGTAAACCCATGTATGTAAAAAGATCTCATATATGAGTATTATTTTTCCAGTGATGGGGCTTGAATTCAGGCCCTTGAAACTGGTCTGAAATTTTTGTCTTCAAAGACGGTGAGCTTCCCCTCCCCCACAGTGCCACAGAGTTCCCCAGACCCTGAGTTCAAATCCCGGGCCTCCAGAAAAATGGTGCCAATTCCAAGCCAGGGCCTTAATTTTTTTGGCTAGGCCCGGGCCTTGAACTCAGCTTGTGGCAACTCTGCCTCAGCCTTGATCACTCTAGGCTGGGGTGCAGCCTCTAGACCCACAGCCCATCCTGAGATCCTAGGACCTGAATTCAAATCTTTGGAGTGGCAAAAAAGGTGAAGTGTTGGGAAGGTGGCTCAGTAGTAGAGTGCTTGCCTTGTATGCATAAGGTCCTGAGTTCAATTCCTCAGCAACACATAATCAGAAAAAAGCCGGAAGTGTTGCTATGGCTCAAGTGGTAAAATGATAGCCTTGAGCTGAAGAGTTGAGGGACAGTGTACAGACTCAGACTTCTGCCTGACAACTGACAAAAAAAAGAGGGTGAAGGAAGGAGAAGGATAAAACTGGGAAGTTCCAGATGGTGGTTTTACATAGTTTTTTTCCTTTGAATTGTGACCATCTTGGGTCTAAATGACAGGGCCCGGAAAGTGTACGTGATCTTGCACTGCTGAAGTTTGATGGGCTATCAGGGAAGCCATAGCCCAAACCAGCAAACTAGGTCCGGGGTTCAAATCCCCGCCACCTACAAATGTCAGGAGATCCTAAAAAATGCATTCCAATAGACAGCCATATGAATGGAAGGTTGTAAAAGTAACAATTACATTAGTACTTAGTGTATGTTTATATTATAAAATTATACACAATAATCATAGTACATTGCCTAATTTTCAATTAATACTTTATGAATTCAAACATGATACCTCAATAAAGGAAGAAATAATTTAATTATTGATAATTGGTAGTAATATAGTATATATAACTTAATAATATACAGACATCTCTCTCTTGTTTTATATATATATATATACATATATATACATATATATATATGTATATATATATATATAACAAACCATATCTATTTCTACACTTGTCACTACTGGGGCTCAGTGGTAGAGTGTTTACCTAGGATGTATGAAGCTCTGGGTTCATTTCCACACTATCACATGCAAAGAAAAAGCCAGAAGTGGTGCTGTCACTGAAGCACCAAAAACAAGTTAGAATGTTATGACTGCAACTATAGAATGACAGGGCTTCAAATACCTCATGACAGAGCAAGCAAGGAGTCTGAAGCTGATGGCTGATGTCTAACCTGACTTAGCCAGAGGTCAACAGCTACAAACCAACTCCATGGAACCAGATGCTGCTGGCTCACCCCTAACTGCTCGGGGATGAGTTCTGAAACTGGTGGTTTGCATACTCAGCCCTGGCAGGAAGTCTGTGAGACTTTGAGCTGAGGCTCAAAGTGGTAGAGTCCTAGCCTTGAGGAAAAGGTCTTAGGAGAGCACCCTCAACCTATGAGTGCAATCCCCAAGGCTGAGGACCCTCCCCTCCATTAACCACATCTTTAAACCATTAGATGTGAACTTTTGTGGTTTGTGACGTTTTTCTGAAAGAATGGTGATACTGATGAAAGCACCCGAATTCTAATGACAGCTTTTGGGATAGAGCTATGTGATGAGTCCCTCCTGGTGCGCAGGCTGCTGAGGTGTTATGTGCTGAGTCCTTCATGGGGTGTATTCTTTCATCTGGTCCTTGTTAGAGCTCCACAAGTAAGATGTTTGTGCAGATGAGAAAGTTGAGGCTCAGATATGTCCCCAAGGCAGGGCCAAATTTATGTATGTACTGAACTCTAGTGAATTGTCTCCTGCTGACAATTGGTTTGGTTTCTTTTTCTCCATCATGAACCTTCAAGCCAGAGCCTAGGCGCTTGACTTTCCTCTTGGGCTCATGGCTTGCACTCTACCATGCGGAACCAAAGACCCCCTTGTAGAAAGTGTCACGGCTTAGTTGTTTTTAGCTGAGGTCTATCATCCTGCCTGCTAAGGAAGCTGGGATTTGGGTTCCAAACTATCCCAGAAACAAAAGGTCCCATGAGACTATTATCTCCTATTCACCACTTAGAAACTTAAAGTGGAAGCTGGGCACCAGTGAATCGCACCTCTCACCCTAGCTATTCAGGAGCCTGAGAGCTGAGTATCATGGTCCAAAGCCAGCGTCGGCAGGAGATTCCTTGAGATAGTTATCTCCAAAGAAACACCAGAAAGCATGGAGGAGCACTGTAGCTCAAGTGGTAGAGTGCTAGACTTGAGCTGAATTGCTCAGAGACAGCACCCAGGCCCAGGCTTCAACTCCTCCAACTTACAAGAAAAGAAATCAAGAAACCTGAAGTGGAGTGATGGGAATGTGCCTTAGGGGTAGAATGCTTTGCATGTATGAAACCCTGGGTTTGAATCCTCAGTACCACATCCCTAGAAAAAAAGCCTGTGTGGCTCAAGTGGTAGAGTGCTGTCCTTGTACAGGAGAAACTAAGGTACAGTGGTCAGGTCCTGAATAAAAGCTCCAGGGCTGGTGTATGCACACGCACACACGCATGCACACACGCACGCACGCACACACGCACGCGCACACACACACACACACACACACACACACACACACACACAAAGATACAAGAAATGAATCAGTGACACCAAATGGTAAAGCAAAGAGCTTCTCCTCTGAGCTCAAGGTCAGCACCCTGTCCCTGTGTTTAACCCAAAATCTACCTACCCAGGGCCCAACTCCGAGAGGGGAAAGGTTTCAATACATGATGAGCTTCACCAGCCCTCGATGACAGGAAGCATTATGATTTTGCACAAGTGCTTAGATTTAATAAGCTCCCAGAAACCTAGGGAGGCACCTTTGCCAATTAGGAATCTTATTAGGTTCAGCTCCCTAGTTGTCTGCCAGAAGGACTCTTGAATTAATTGTAGTAGTAGTAGTTCTTTTTCAACACTGGAACATAGTCTAACAAAGACAGGATGAGTGCAGGAAACTTGGCCTGCCATGGGAGATGGCACAAATGAAGGCTTCCAGTCAAAATGGAGCACTGGGAGAGGAAGAGCTTGGGGTGCAAAGAGGCCTTTTTCTCCTAGCCTTCAGAGCCTGCCCACACTCATCCTCACTAATTGGCCCACATGAATTGTTTGTTACACAGCTGTACAGGAGTGAGGCTTTTTTTCCTGCCTGTTCTAACAATGAGGCAGATTTCCTCCAACAGCCTGGAGTGTGCAGAAAGCTTCAGGCTACACTGGAAACAGTGAAGGGATCCCAGGAACACGCACTGTCTTGAAAGCACTCTCTGTGCTATGAAATCATTCTATTAAAAGCAAATTTCCTAGCTGGGTGCCTTTCTTCATAGCGACTCTGGATGTTCACCGATAGAAATACATGCATACATACACAAACAAACAGACTTAATGGCTCATTTTTTGTTTGGCCGCTCCTGAAGCTTGAACTGTGAGCCTAAACATTGTCCCTGAGGTCCTTTTGCTGAAGGAAGCACTTTATTGTGTCTTAAACCATGAATACTCTAGGCTGGGGTGCAGCATTTACACCCACAGATGATCCAGGGGTCCTAGGACCGGAGTTCAACTCCTAGCACTGGCAAAATTCTATCAAAGCAACAAAAATGGAGGAGGAAAAATCAAGGAAGTTTTATACAACCATTTTACCTTTGTTTCCTTTGCACTGTGGCCATCCTGGGTCTCAATGACTCAGCTTGAAAATTGTAAATGACCTTGCTTGGCCGAAGGCTGGGGGCTTTCAGTGAAGCCTGAGCCCAACCCAGACACCTAGGCCCTGAGTTTGATCCTGAGACTGCCACCTACACATGGCTGAAGATGCTAGGAAACTCATTCCTATCTATTCCTATCTATAGGAAGACAAATAGAATGTTTGGCATGTACTAATTGAATTACTAATTAGCTAGTCAATCTAGTATAAGATTGTACACAATAAATATAGGTCATTGATTAATTGAATTAATACTTTATTAAGTCTTCCACCGTGATTAATTAATTAATGGATGCATAATTTTAGACCAAAAAATTGGTAACAGTAGAATATATAAGAATAAGTTATAGACATCACTTTATATAGAGAGTTATGCAATAGAATCTACACAAATATCTATCTGTCTCGGTATATATTTATTTATAGATGCATATACATATGTAAATACACACACACACTGCAATCTACACATCTGTCTGTTTATATATTGCCACTCCTAGGGCTTGATCTCTGGTCCTCAAATTTGCCCGCCAACTTCACTTGCATCAGACTGGTGTGCTAACATTGACCCATTTATGAAGTGGGTCTTGTAGGCCCAGAGTTCAAATCACAGAACTGCCAAAAATCCTGGTGAAAGAAGCTAATTTTCCCACTTGTTTTCATTATCGGCAAGTCCTGGGTCTCAGGAATGATGGATAATACATAGGCAAATCTGTGTTCTATGTAATAGGATGTAAAAAATATTATATGTGTAATCATACTCACTAAAATACACAAGAAATAAGTAAAACACAAAATAAAATCAATAACTATCTGAACCACAATATGCAGTAAACCTGTAAATATAAATCATGTATGTAAAATATATACAAATATTATTGTTTTCAAGTGCTAGGACTTGAATTCAGGCCCTGGGAACAGGCTTGACTTTCTTGTCTTCCAGCATAGTAAGCTTCCCCTTCCCCCACAATGCTGCAGATTTCCCAGACCCTGAGTTCAAATCCCAGGCCTGGCAGAAAAAATGGCGTCAATTCCAAGCCACAGCACCTCATAATTTTTTAAATATTTTAATGTATTTATTTATTTATTTTTATTTTGTCAAGCACAGGGCTTGAACTCAGATAATGGCAACTCTGCCTCAGCTTCGATCAATTCAGGCTGGGCTGAAGCCACTGGACTCACAGCCGAACCTGGGTTCCTGTGCTCCAAAGACTGACAGGAATAAAAATAAATAAAACGACACAGATAAGGTTTCCCTTGTTTGCAATAACTAGTATATGTCTGAGTCAAGCAGAAAAGGTCAGATAAGTTGATGTTAGGGAAATGAACCCAAAGATAAGTATTCAAAAGGTTTTTTTTTTTTTTTATTTCATTCAATTGTGTCTAACATATTTATAAGATGATTTCTATGTTGCTTTGTATGTCCCTTCCCCACAGTATAACCCGTGCTTTCACTGTATTTGATGGTGGTATAATTTGTGTAGGGGAAGGGAAAAAACAAATCGTTTAAATAGGGATACAGGTGGACCTATTACAACAATGATATGTACAAGTCATTATGTCAAAAAACGAACTTTACAACATTGGTGGGGGGGAGGATCTGGTGGGGAGGCAGGGAGGGTATGGGAAGGGATGGGAAGGGGAAATGTAGGAGGAGGCAACAATGTTTGAAAAGAAGTGTACTCATTATCTTGCCCATGTAATTGTAACCCCTCTGTACGGTATTTTTACAGAAAAAATAAAAATAAAAACAAAAAACAAATCGGCAACTTTCAGATGGCTTCCGGTTTTACATTTGTTTTCTTTGCAAGGTGACCATACTGGGTCTGAATGACATGGTTGAAAAGTGTTTCTAACCTGGCATTGGTGCAAGCTGGCAGGCTACCAAGGAAGCCATAGGCCAACACGGCCACATAGGCCCTGTGTTCGAAGCCCGGTCTTAACCCCTACTAATGCAGGGAGATCCTAAGAGTCTGGTTCCTATATATAGGAATACCGATGGAAGGATATGAATGTCAAGGTTGAATTAGTTGTTCCTGAATGATACTACTATAAAATTAAACAGAGTGATTTTAGGAAGCGATGGATTTTAATGGATATTTTTTGACACATTAAAAGAATACTATTAATTATATGGATCCAATTGTTTCAAGACAGTAGTTGATTTAATTAATATTTCACTAAGGATGAAAACGAAAATATTAATTACATGGAGGCATAATAAATACCCAAGTCTTGCTAGGAATGTAGTTTATATAACTGAAGAATGTATAAACATCTCTGGCACTCTTTAAAGATCTGTATTTATTTGTGTAGTACCACCTGCATGTCAATCTGTTCTTATTTTGTCAACCCCTGGGGCTCGAGCTCAGGTGCTGGGAACTTCTTGTAAGCTCTATATGCCCCAGGCTGGTGTGCTGCAACTCACCCATTCATGAATTGGGCCTTGCAGGCTATCAGTTCAGATGCCAGCACTCACAAAATTGAATGGTGGAGTAAGAAGCCTAAGGTGACACGTTTTCCTTTTCTGTGAAAGGCCTGGGTGTCAGGTGTGAAGTTTCATACATAGGCAAAGCTATATCCTATGTAATACATGTAGTAAATGTTTCAGGTGTAATAAGAGTCAATAAAATAAACGGTAAATAAATGAATAAAACAAAAAAAAAATGAATAACTACACTAAGTGCAATATGGAATCAACATACAGGGCTCGATCTTAGGGCCTGGGAACTGCCTAGCAGCTGAATTGGCTAGAGGCTGCTGTCCTGGCAGTCACCCATTCATGAACTGAGCCTCTAGGCCCTGAGTTTAGATCCCAGCACTGCCAAAAATGTAATCATGGAGTGAGAAGCCGAGTGTGACATGTTTTCCTCTTCTTTGAAAGTGTTCAGTGACAGGTAGGATGTATAAATTTTATTCAAATCTATATGCTATGCAATAAGATGTCATAAATGTAAGAAATGAAATAGGTGGAAGAAAAACAGATTGAATTAGTAGTGAATCATTCTGGGATAAAATTAGATGCAATAATTGTAGGACTTGGATTAAGTTTAATTAATATTTTATTGAGCATTAAGAGAATAAAAATTATATGGAGACATAATTAAATACCTAATAATTAGTAGTAACACACGATACATAAGTTAATTTGTCTCATTTATGAAATATGTAATTATATGTATGGATGCATGCACATATATGATAAATAATAACAGGATATTGAGTAATTATTCATTAATGCTTTATTAATTGTTCAACTGGGACACATCATTAAATGGAGACATAATTTAAAACCAATAATTGGTAGTAATATTATCTATAATTCAATAATATACAGACATCTCTCCTTTTGTGTATATAATACTTATATACAGGAAGCTCTATCTATTTATACCTCACTTACTCCTGCGGCTCAGTGGTTGAGTGCTCGCCTAGTAAGCAAGAAGCCCTGGGTTGGATTTATCAGTGCTACATAAACAGAAAATCCAGAAGTTCTGCTGTTTCTCAATCTGGAGATTCACCTATAGGGATACATCCATCCATGTACAATACATGGAGCTACACGGTATTTTTTTTGGTAGGGGGCAGGTCCTGGGGTTGGACATTAATCCTAGCTGTTGTCCCTGAACTCCTTTTGCTTAGAGGTAGCACATTAAAATTGAGTCACAGCCCCATTTCTGGGTTTTTCTCTGATCTCATAGATATAATATTGTCAACTTTCCTACACTGGCTGGATTCAAACTAAGGTTCTCTACATCTTAGCCTTCTGAGTAGTTGGGATAGTCAGCAGCCACTGTAACCTGCCTTTCTTTTCTTCTTCATTTTTTACTCTGGACATCTGACTTCTTAACAGGGTCATTCCAATGGTTTGAATTTATAAGTAAACTACCCAATGTTCTTTATAGGCACAATCTCTGAGAAGGATTTTCTCTCCTCATCTTCCCCTCTGGCCACAGGTTTGAAGCCAAAAATGAGAAATGAGTGTCCCAGGATTTGGGAGCAAATGTCTACAGGACATGCCAGTTCGGTCACGTAGCATTGAGCTGCACTGAATTTACTATCTCAGGACGAGAAGACTGAAACCTTGAGTGATTTTCAGACTGTCTGCATTGCTCCTTTTGTCTATAAAATGACCTAATAATTATGAATGTTTTTGTCTACACCCTTAAGTATCTAGAACACACTAAAAGCATCTTCCTGTTTCTGTTTTTCTCTAGTTCCTCTCAAGATTTAGACTAAAGGTTTTGTGGAGTGGCATCTCAGTGAATCCCCAAGGAAAGGTGCTTAAATCCTCCTCAGGAGATAACCATTCAAAGCCAGCCTGAGCATGAAAGTATGTGAGCCACTTATCTCTAATAAACTACCAGAAAACCAGAAGTGGAGCCGTGGCCCAGAGGGTAGAGCTCCAGATTTGAGAGAGAAAGCCAAGCAGGAGATACTTTACAGAGCAGGCAGGAAAGCCTGGGAGGCGCTTATGTCCAATTATCGACCAGATGGCTGGACGTGGAACTCTGGCGGTGGTAGAGCCTCAGCCTTGAGCAAAACAGCTCATTGCATTGGGCCCTGTGTTTAAGCCCTGGGATGCCCACAAAAAATTCAAAGAGAGTGGAGTTCCGGGAAAATGGCGGAGGAGAAGCTGGAATCTGAACAAGCTCTTGCATAGAAAACAGTTTCAGAGTTCCAGTGAACAGTCCCAAGCCAGAGAATCACACCAAGTGTGCCATCACAGGACAGAGAGTTAGTCAAGAGAGGGGAAGCCAAGCAGACACATCTGAGCGCCTGCCAGCAGCTGCTGCTGCGGCGGCAGGGTCGCGGCAGCGACCACCGCCGCCGCGGGGGCATACCTGAGACACAGTCCGGGACGAAGGAGCCAGACGCGGATTCTACTCAACACCAGCAAGAACCGACAAGGAGCGGACAACTTCATCCTGCACTTTGCAGACCAGAGACGACCCGGATCCAAGACTCGGCGTGAGTAGAACCCCGACTTCCTCACTCCTTCTCAGGGAGCAGAGGAGGGAAGGCCACCCCTCCCCCCCCAGCGCCGGTGATCTCCATCTTGGATACCGACAAAGCTCAGAGGAGCGGCTAGCTCCAGCTCAGGCCTTGGAATAAAACTAGTCATTTAGCAGGTCACAAGAACTTAACGGCGAAGTGACCTCACAGACTCAGTTCCATCCAGGGAAAAGTCACCCAGCTCAGGCGCCAGCCATTGGAGTGGCTCTCCTCACCGGGTAACCAGAGCCAGAGGCTGCCCCTCCCTCTAGCAGCCACCACAATCAATTGAAAAACAGAAACCCTGAGAACGGCTCCAGGCTGGGTGCTGTGAGTTTTTTTTCACAAAATAGCTCCAGGGAAAAGCTACTGTTTGTTGAAAGGCCTCAACTCTACCCAAAACCTAGCCTCATCACTGCATCCCCCTCTTGTGTGATTCTCAAAGCAGACCACCCTCCCAGTAAACTAACCTGGGAGGGGGATCTCAAAATCTTGGGTAAAGCAGAGCATTTTTCTGCCTGTTCCAACAAACTGACTTAAGAAACCAATCAAGCCACAGGACCTAAAGCTGACCAGAGACTCCAACCAGACTCTGGTTACAGACAAAAGGGAGATACAGGACTCTTTCCACCCCTCCCCCCCCAAAAAAAATCAAAGAACTTTTTTTTTTTCTTCTTCTTCTTTTCTTTTTTTCTTTTTTTTGTTTTGTTTTTTTTTTCGTTTTTTTTTTTTTTTAATTTTATTTTATTTTATTTGAGAGCATACTGTACAGAGGGGTTACAATTACATGGGCAGGATAATGCATACATTTCTTACCAAGCATTGCAGCCTCCTCCTTTGTTTACCCTTCACCTCCCTTCACAGCCTCCCCCCTCCCTCCCACCCATTCATACCCCCCCACATCCCCCCAATCGACATTGTAAAGCTGGTTTTGACATGACATTTTGTACTTCTCATTGTTGCAACAGGTCCACCTGAATCCTTAAACGACTTGTTTGTCCCCATCTCCTCCACATGTTATACTGACATCAAATATAGTGAAAGCGGGGGTTACACTGTGGAGGAGGGACATACAAAGCAACAAAGAAATAATCTTATAAATGCGTTAGAAACACATGCATGAAAGAAACAAAAACATTAAAATACATATTTGAGGTTTCGTTTTCCTAACATCACATTATCTGACTTTTTCCTCTTGACTCATACCTATACTAGATATTGCAAAGAAGGGAAACCATGGGACCTATGTTTCTTTGGGCCTGGCTTACTTCACTTAATATAATTTTTTCCAAGCCTTTCCATTTCCTAACAAATGGGGCAATGTCATTCTTTCTGATGGAGGCATAGAATTCCATTGTGTATATATACCACATCTTCTTGATCCATTCATCTACTGAGGGGCATCTGGGTTGGTTCCATGTCTTAGCTATGGTAAATAATGCTGCAATAAACATAGTTGTGCTGGTAGCTTTAGTGTGGCCTTGTTTGTGATCATTTGGGTAAATGCCCAATAAGTAAGTGGGCGAAAGACTTAAAGAGAAGCTTCTCTGAAGAAGAAAGAAGGATGGCCAATAGACACATGAAGAAATGTTCAACATCCCTAGCCATAAAAGAAATGCAAATCAAAACAACATTGAGATATCACCTCACTCCAGTTAGAATGGCAAAAATCAAGAACTCTAACAACAACAGATGCTGGAGGGGATGTGGACAGAAAGGAACCTTACTTCATTGTTGGTGGGAATGTAAACTTGTTCAACCACTTTGGAAAGCAGTATGGAGGTTCCTCAAAAGACTCCACATAGAGCTCCCCAATGACCCAGCAATCCCACTTTTGGGCATTTTTTTCGTTTTTTGTTACCTTATATATATAAAAAATTTTTTTGCTTTTCTAAAACTTTTATTAATCTTTAATTTTTGCCTCTTCTGAAAAAATAATTGTTTTCCATTAACTTTTTTTTTTTCTCCTCTTATAATTTTTATTTTAGGAATACGTGAATGTGTGTTTTCCTTTCTTTTCTTGTCTTCTTTCTCTTTTTCTTTCATTCTTAATTATCTTTTTGTTTTTTGTCTAGCTCTACTGAACTTCTGATCTTTTCTTCTCACTTTCCTAACCTTTCCATCTTTTCCTCTTTGTTCTTCTTTATGTGACTTAACTCTTGTCCTGCACATCCTCAGATAAACCCGTAGTTAACCAGTAGACCCTATCCCCCATTGTGTACACACTTAATCCACAAATTTATTACTCAATTCAAAACCTCTGAGACTTAAATTCATTAATAGCAGTACTACCTTTTTATACCTATATAATATTTTAAGCATTTTTTTTAAAGTTTTTCACGTCTCCTCTATGTCCCTCCCTTTCTCTCAACATATTCATATTAATCTATAAATAGATGGTCTTTTAATCTCTAAAATAACATTAATTTTTACGTTTCTATTTTTTTTTCTGGTCTCTTTTCATTGCCCTTTCCCTTTCTTCTTTTTCTCTCTCTCTCTACTTGCATCCTACCCAACCTATTTCCTGCATTGTGATTAGGACATAGTTAACTCTCCCTGTGCCTCCCCACACCAATCTATTCCTATTTTTTACCCACATCTCTCCTTAACCCTAATAATTTCTGGTTTTCCAAATTCTTCTCTGCGGTTCGAAGCCCTTTAACATATAGTTGTTTGATGTTGAATAGATGTATCTGTTGAACTAGATTGTATCTTTAGACTATTGACTGTACAAATGCAAACTTTGGTTGATGGTTGCCTTAAGATAGTGTTCTAGCACAAAACTGGTGCTATCTTCATCTCAAATGGGCAGAGTAAGCCGGAAAAACACAAGAAAAATGGCAAATTCGGGTATCTCAATTCCCAATCTTGATAATCAGGGGTTAGAACAGATAATGAATAATCCAGAGGAGAGTTCCCAAACAGCTCTACAAACACTGCTGGCAAACATGATAAATGAAAAGTTTGACAACGTACAAAGGACTCTGTATGAGCGTGATAGGGAGAGAGAGGAGGCATCCCAGAAGTTTATACAGGAATATCATAAGCGTGAGGAAGCTACTCAAAAACTGATACAGGATTTGCGTGAACAACTTGAGAATACTTAAAGAGAAAGGGAGGAATGGCGTGAGCAGGCTGAGAACACTCAAAGAGATCTGCAGGAATCCCACGAACGGGAGGAAGCTAATCAAAGAGTAATATAGGAATTGAGAGACCAGGTAGAGAACACACAAAGATCACTAAAGGCATTCATGGAATCCATTAACAAAGAGCTGAAGGAAGTCAGGGAGACCACAAAGGGAATGCTGAATGGAACCCAACAGAAGGAATGGGAGCCCAAAGAAACCATAACCAATCAACTAAGTGATTTGAGGACAAACACTGAACACCAAATTAAGGAAGCAAAGAAATTCATATAAGACCTAAAACAGAGCTTCAACAAAGAACTTGAAGCCATCAAAGCTGACCAACTAGAAGGAAAAGAGATAAAAAACAAAGTAGAGAGTCTTGACAGCAGGTTAGACCATGCAGAAGATCGAATCTCAGGGATTGAAGATAGCCTAGATATTATAGAGAAAGAACATACAACCATCCAAGACAAATCCAAGAAATATGATAGATCTATCCAACACCTGGAAGACACCATCAGAAGGCCTAATCTAAGGATAATGGGTGTAGAGGAGCACCTAGAAACAGAGGTTTATGGTCTAGGAAATTTGTTTAACAGCATCCTAGCAGAGAACTTCCCAAACATGCAAAAAGATAGGCCTGTCCAGATACAAGAAGCCTTTAGAACACCAAATAGACCAGACCAGAATAGGACATCCCACCGCCACATTATAATCCACACAGGATCAACTCAGAACAAGGAAAAGATCCTTAAAGCTGTCAGAGAGAAAAGGGTAATCACTTAAAAAGGGAAACCAATTAGAATCACCTCAGATTTCTCAGCAGAAACAATCAAAGCAAGAAGAGCCTGGAATGATGTATTCCATGCCCTAAAAACAAACAACTATCAACCAAGAATACTGTACCCAGCTAAACTCTCCTTCATAACTGAAGGCCAAATAAAAACCTTCCATAGCAAAGAAAAATTGAAACAATACATCTCCACCAAACCAGCCCTACAAAAGATTCTTAAAGATGTCCTACACATAGAAAACCAACAAGACCGCAATAAAGGCCAAGAAACTGCACCCAAACTGAGAATCCAAGAACCATAGGAAGAACCCAGTTTTCGCAGCCCCCAAGAAGGTAGATAACATGGCAGGAACTCCCAAATACCTCTCAGTCCTATCTCTTAATGTTAACGGACTGAACTCTCCAATTAAGCGACATAGACTGTCTAGTTGGATTAAAAAACAAGACCCTTCTACCTGCTGCCTGCAGGAGTCACATCTTGCCTGTAAAAACAAACACATTTTCAATGTTAAAGGCTGGAACAAAATCTACCAAGCAAACGGACCGCATAAACAGGCGGGAGTTGCAATCCTAATATCAGATAAAATAGACTTCAAATTAAAATTCGTGAAAAGAGATAAAGAAGGTCGCTACATACTAATTAAAGGATCTCTCCTTCAGGAGGATATTACAATTCTAAATATCTATTCGCCAAACAATGGAGCACCCAAATTTATCCAAGAAACACTACTTTCCCTCAAATCCCATATAGATCCAAAGACAGTAATTGTTGGGGATTTTAACACACCACTCTCCCCACTAGATAGATCAACTCGGCAAAAACTCAACAGAGAAACCGCAGACCTAAACAGCTGCATAGATCAACTAGACTTAACAGACATTTACCGAACATTTCACCCAGCAGCATCGGAATACACGTTTTTCTCAGCAGCACATGGAACGTTTTCTAAAATAGACCACATTTTAGGCCACAAAGCAAACTTGTCTAAATTCAGAAACATTGAAGTTATACCTTGCATTCTCTCTGACCACAAGGGAATAAAATTAGAACTCAACATCAAAAGCCACCAAAGAAAGTCCGGTATCACATGGAGGCTGAACAACACACTGCTGAATCATGAGTGGGTCATGGAAGAGATTAGAAAGGAAATTCAAATGTTCATGCTATTCAACAAAAATGAACACACAAAATACCAGCTCCTCTAGGACACAGCAAAGGCAGTACTCAGAGGCAAGTTTATAGCTCTGAGCTCCTACATCAACAAATTGGAGAGATCTGAAACTAACAATTTAATGACACATCTAAACCTCCTTGAAAAAGAGCAGCAAGATAAACCCCAATCCAGTAGACGGAAAGAAATAATTAAAATTAAATCAGAATTAAATGAATTAGAATCCAAAAAAACTATAGAGAGAATCAACAAAACAAAGAGTTGGTTCTTCGAAAAACTTAACAAAATTGACAGACCCTTAGCAAATCTTATCAGAAAAAGAAGAGAACACACCCAAATTAATAAACTCAGAGATGAGAATGGAAACATCACCACGGAAACAAGCAAGATTCAGAACATTATAAGCAAATATTATAGCAAATATTGACATGCCAAAACTAAACCAAGATGAGTTAAACTATCTTAACAGGCCCATATCAAGCATTGAAATAGAAACAGCAATAAGAGACCTCCCAGCTAAGAAAAGTCCAGGACCAGATGGTTTTACAGCGGAATTTTACAAGGCCTTCAAAGCAGAGCTCACACCAATTCTCCTCCAACTCTTCAATGAAATTGAAAGAGAAAGTTCACTACCGAACACATTCTATGAAGCCATCATAACCCTCATCCCAAAACCAGGCAGGGACTCATCAAAGAAAGAGAACTATAGAGCCATTTCTTTGATGAACATTGATGCAAAACTTCTCAACAAAATTTTGGCCAACCGACTTCAACAATTCATCCAAAAAATCATACACCACGATCAAACAGGATTCATTTCAGGGATGCAAAGCTGGTTCATTATACGCAAATCAATTAATATTATTCATCACATCAACAGGAGCAAGAATAAGAACCACATGGTTATCCCAATAGACGCAGAAAAAGCATTCGACAAGATCCAACACCCCTTCCTGATGAAGGTTTTGGAAAAATTAGGAATCCGTGGAACATTCCTCAATACAATAAAGGCTGTATAATACAAACCTACAGCCAGCATTATACTCAATGGTGAAAAAGTAAAGCCATTTCCTCTTAACTCAGGAACAAGACAAGGATGCCCACTCTCTTCACTTCTCTTCAATCTAGTATTAGAATGCCTAGCTACAGCAATAAGACAAGATGCAGACATAAAGGGGATCCAAATAGGGAAAGAAGAAATAAAACTCTCCCTCTTTGCAGATGACATGATCTTGTATTTAAAGAATCCCATAGACTCCACTCCCAAATTACTCAAGGTGGTTCAAAACTTTGGCAAAGTAGCAGGTTATAAAATTAACCCCCAAAAATCAATGGCTTTTCTGTATGCCAACAATGCGAAAAGTGTGGCTGAAATTAGGAAAGCAACTCCATTTGTAATAGCCCCACAAAAAATAAAATACCTAGGAATTAACTTAACTAAAGAAGTGAAGGACCTCTATGATGAAAACTTTAAAATCTTGAAAAAGGAAATCAACACAGAACTTAAAAAATGGCAAAACCTCCCATGCTCCTGGATTGGAAAGATTAACATCGTGAAAATGGCAATACTTCCCAAGGCTATCTACAAATTCAATGCAATACCTATCAAAATTCCACCCTCATTCTTCAAGGAAATAGAAGAGGCAATCCAAATATTCATATGGAACAATAAAAGACCCCGAATAGCAAAAACGCTCCTCAACGGAAAGAACACTGCTGGAGGAATATCAATACCAAATTTCAAACTCTACTATAAAGCCATAGTAATCAAAACAGCTTGGTATTGGCATAAGAACAGACCTCAGGACCAATGGAATAGAATTGAAAACCCAGAAATGAATCTACAGACCTATAGCCATCTAATCTTCGATAAGGGAGCTAAAACAATAGAATGGAAGACAGACAGCCTCTTCAGTAAATGGTGCTGGCAAAACTGGTTAACTACATGTAGAAAACTAAAGCTAGATCCTTATATATCACCCTGCACCAGAATCAACTCCAAATGGATCAAAGACCTTGAACTCAAAGCAGACACTCTGAAAACATTACAGGATGGAATAGGAGAAACCCTGGGTCTCCTTGGCTCAGGCCGAAATTTTCTGAATAGAGACCCGGAAACACAACAAATCAATGAAAGGTTGGACAAATGGGATTGTATAAGGTTGCAGAGCTTCTGCAGGGCAAATGACATAGCTAGCAAGATCAATAGAAAGCCCACGGACTGGGAGAAGATCTTTACTAGCCATAAAACGGACAAGGGTCTCATATCTAAAATATACTTGGAACTCAAAAAATTAAACCACCCAACAACAAATCCTCAAAGAAACAATTGCCCAATAAGTAAGTGGGCGAAAGACTTAAAGAGAAGCTCCTCTGAAGAAGAAAGAAGGATGGCCAATAGACACATGAAGAAATGTTCAACATCCCTAGCCATAAAAGAAATGCAAATCAAAACAACATTGAGATATCACCTCACTCCAGTTAGAACGGCAAAAATCAAGAACTCTAACAACAACAGATGCTGGAGGGGATGTGGACAGAAAGGAACCTTACTTCATTGTTGGTGGGAATGTAAACTTGTTCAACCACTTTTGAAAGCAGTATGGAGGTTCCTCAAAAGACTCCACATAGAGCTCCCCAATGACCCAGCAATCCCACTTTTGGGCATTTACCCAAATGATCACAAACAAGGCCACACTAAAGCTACCAGCACAACTATGTTTATTGCAGCATTATTTACCATAGCTAAGATATGGAACCAACCCAGATGCCCCTCAGTAGATGAATGGATCAAGAAGATGTGGTATATATACACAATGGAATTCTATGCCTCCATCAGAAAGAATGACATTGCCCCATTTGTTAGGAAATGGAAAGGCTTGGAAAAAATTATATTAAGTGAAGTAAGCCAGGCCCAAAGAAACATAGGTCCCATGGTTTCCCTTATTTGCAATATCTAGTATAGGTATGAGTCAAGTGGAAAAAGTTGGAGAATGTGATGTTAGGAAAACGAACCCTCAAATATGTATTTTAATGTTTTTTTTTCTTTCATGCATGTGTTTCTCACGCATTTATAAGATTATTTCTTTGTTGCTTTGTATGTCCCTCCCCCACAGTGTAACCCCCGCTTTCACTATATTTGATGTCAGTATAACATGTGGAGGAGATGGGGACAAACAAGTCGTTTAAGGATTCAGGTGGACCTGTTGCAACAATGAGAAGTACAAAATGTCATGTCAAAACCAGCTTTACAATGTCGGTGGGGGGGGGGAGGGGGGTATGACTGGGTGGGGGGGGAGGGGGGAGGCTGGGAAGGGAGGTGAAGGGTAAACAAAGGAGGAGGCTGCAATGCTTGGTAAGAAATGTATGCATTATCCTGCCCATGTAATTGTAACCCCTCTGTACAGTATGTTCTCAAATAAAATAAAATAAAATTTAAAAAAAAAAATTCAAAGAGAGAAGGCCAAGTTATGTATCATTGTCCTACATACTTACGTGTGTATATTACTTCCCTGAGTGCAAACAGATCATAGGCAATGCTTCTGCTTTTACTTACTGATTTATTTTTCAGATATGCTCGTTGCGCATACTGCACCATTCTCTTCATTTCAAGCCCATCGCTTTTCTCTTCCAGGGCTCCACACCTGCATCCTTATATGATGCACACTTAAGCTCTCAGCAGCCTTTATTTACATTTTATTATGAGGCCAACGCAGGAACAGTCACAAATCAGGCAGGGGAAGAGAAGATCAGGATTCATATTTATAACAGGTATTCAGAAAAATTAATTTGGGGATGAAAAATGGTAGGGTACTTATGCAAAAACTACCATTAAGAAAAAGATGAGGGGACTGGGAATGTGGATTAGTGAGAGAGTGTTTGCCTAGCATGCAAGAAGCCCTGGGTTTGATTCCTCAATAGCACATACACAGAAAAAGCCAGAATTGGTGCTGTGACTCAAGTAGCAGAGTGCTAGAGACAGTGCCAAGGCCTTGAGTTCAGCCCAAGAACTGCCAAAGAGATACCAGGTAAGTAGACAGACAGACAGACAGACAGACAGACAGACAGACAGACAGACAGACAGACAGACAGACAGACAGACAGACAGACAGATAGATAGATAGATAGATAGATAGATAGATAGATAGATAGATAGATAGATAGATAGATAGATAGATAGATAGAAATATGATAGGTGAATCTGGTCTTGGATGTCAGTAGGAAAGAAGGGAACACTTCCCAACCATGAGGCCTTCTGCAGTGTGCCAGGACACCAGCATCGCCTTCACATAACCACAGAACAGGAAGACTGTCTCTCTCCCACTTCTAAGGCAGTGGAGGGCCCCAGAGTCAAGAGGGCAGAGCCAGGTTCTAACTCAGGTGCTTGGAGGCAGAAGAGAAAGGGCCCTGCCTCTCCTTGGACTGGGGATTTACATTAATGATGTGGAGAATGAAGGAAGGAGAATGGACTGGCAGAGGTAGAAGAAGGGCCTTCAAATCTGACAGATGGAGAGTCAAGAACCCACTCCCTAAGACCAAAAAGCAGGATATTTCTACTTTGTTCCTCCCCTCTCCCTCACTAAACTGGCTCTCTATTGGTAACCTAAAGATAGCCTGAGGCTCCCTTAACCTGAGGGAGGAAGGATAATTAGTCATTGTTTGAAGAGGCTGAGAAAAGCCTGACCCTTGTGTGACTCTAACCAATTTTTCAGGTTTCCCCCCATTGCTGGCTGTGCCTGGAATGAATGAAGTGGTTTTGCAGCTCACTTCCCTGTTGAGTGTGTACATTCTGCCTACTAATCCTGCAGGCCTAGATCTCTGCACCTAGTCCGTTTTTTTGAAACTGTTTCCTGTCCTTCAAATACAGTGTTACATTGGAGTTCTTCCTGCTAACAGGGCTAGGTCTTGGATCCTGAGAACTTCATTTATACCCAGCATGGGTCAATGATGTTTCTTTCCTGCTTCTATAGCTTGAGAACTCTAAGAACATTTAGAGTGCAAGTAACTTCTCATCACGAAGGGAAATCCAGGAATTCTTGAACATGTGACCTTTCAGAACACCACTCGAGGACACAAGATGATTACAATCTTCACGTGAGTGGCTGGGTAGATGGATCTGCTACACTTGAACTCAGCCTGCTCTCCCAGTCCATGTCCTTCTTTGTTGCTTGTCCTGTTAGCTCCTCAGGAGCTTCCAAGATAGAAATAGATTGATCAAACCCAAAGGGAGTTGCTGTCTTTTTCCTTCTTTTTCTGTCCTTTGCTTTAAATGTTTTGCAGGTCTTTGGGCTTGAATTGTGGATCTAGGCTCTTTCCCTGGGCTCCTTTGGCTCAAGGCTATCGCTCTGCCATATGAGTCCCTTTCTGCTTTGTCTGTGGTGAAGTGGAAGTCAGAGCCTCATAGACATTCCTGCCCTGGCTGTCCTCACCCTGTTATCCTCAGTCCTCAGACTCCTAAGCAAGGGTGACAAGCATGAGCTTCTCTTGCGCTGCTAAGTTCAGAACTATAATGACATTGAAAATACAAGTAAACTGCTCATCATAAAGGGCTTGGAGTGTATATTAACCCTTTCAACATTGTACCTTTCAGAACCCTGTCACACAAGGTTATACTCCTAGAGACAGAGAGCCTGAGCATTTAGATCTTCTATAATTGAACATTCAGCTCTGACTCCAATTCTGGTGTACACCAGCATTCATTTTCCAGAAAATGTTCTCATAATTAACAAATAGGAAAAGTACTTTGATTAACCCTCACTTTTTTCCAGGTATGTATCTCGAACTCAAGCCTGGGCACTATCCCTAAGCCCTTCAGCTCAAGGTGAACACTCTACCACTTGAGTCAAAGCTCCACATGGGGTCTTTTGGTGGTTCATTGGAGGTAAGAGTCTAACAGGCTTTCCTTGCCTAGGCTGTCTCTGAACTGTGGTCTTGAGGTCTCAGCTTCATGATTAGCTAGGGTTGTAGGTGTGAGCCACCCGCATCTGACCTATTGTTTTGCCAGTTCTGGGGCTTGAACGTAGGTCCGGGGTACTGTCTCTGAGCTTCTTTTTCTCAAGGCTAGGATTCTACCACTTGAGCCATTCCACAGCTTCTGGCTTTTTCTGAGTATGTGGCACTGAGGATTTAAACCCTGGCATTCATGCATGCTGAGCAAGCTTTCTACCTATAAGCCACATTCCCAGCTTCACTCTTACTATTTTATCCCTCAACTTGCCTATCCTCAAGAAAAAGCCTCTGAGTATAAATCATTTAAAGAAATCCCTGTGAGAAGTTGTCCAAAGATGAATAAGACAAAGCTCATACTTGGGACAGACTCTAAACATGTGATGACTGTGACAAATGCCTCCATTTAATTATGTATCATGTTTCAACACTTAACAAGGTATTAATGAAAAATGACTCAATGTCCTAAATTATTGTGTATAATTTTATAATAAATTTATAAAATGTCATAAATATGTATGTAATAATACTAAATACATTAAACAATGAATAAATAAATCAAATAAAAATAAAATAAATAAAGATACAGGTGGACCTGTTGCAACAATGAGAAGTACAAGTTGTCATGTCGAAAACAAATTTTACAACTTGGCGGGGGAGGATTGGGTAGGGGGAGGGAGGATGGGAAGGGTAAACAAAGGAGGAGGCTACAATGCTTGATAAGAAATGTACTCACTATCTTGCCCATGTAATTGTAACCCCTCTGTACAGTATTTTCACAATAAAAAATAAAAATAAAAATTAAAAAAATAAATAAAAAACAATGACAATAATCATAATATGTAATAAACACACATATGTAAGTATATATCATAAGTATTTTTCCATTGCAAGGCCATACTGCAGGCCTTGGGAACACTAGCCTGAATCTGTTTTCCTCAAGGACAGTAAACTTTGCCTTTACCCATGGTGCAAAAGAGTTACCTGGAATGTGAGATCAAATCCCAACAATAGCAGAAATACTGGCCCCAATTCCAAGACAGAGACAATATTTTTGATGAAAGCAGTTATGTTTATTCAGTTCCATACTGAACTTTTCAAAAAAAAAAGCAGTGTAGAATTTTGTATAGCTATTCAGACATCTTTCCTTTACCCCCAAAGTGCTTCTCTTAGCACTACATTGTTTATTTTTTGTATGATGTTTATTGTAAAAATGATGTACAGGGGGTTACAGTTATATGAGCAAAATAATGAGTACATTTCCTATTGAGCATTGTTGCCTCTTCCTTTGTTTTCCCCTTACGATCCCTTCCCTCCCATCTCCACAACTACCTCCCCCTGCCAAGATCTGTGACTTAATTTTTTAATTTTGGCTTGGCATGGGGTTTGAACTAAAGTAGTGGCTACTCTGCACCTTCCCTCACATTGGTTTGGATTTACCAAGACCCTGAGTTCAAATCCCAGGATAGGAAATAAAACTAGCAGAAATTCCAAATCAGGGAGCTTTATTTTTTTAATTTAGTTAAATAAATAAATTATGTATTTATTTGTTTGTTTTTCTTTTTTTGCCAACCACTGGTCTTGAACTCAGATCATGGCAACACTGCCTAAGCTTTGATATCCCTAGGCTGGGCTGCAGCCTCTGGACCCATAGCCAATTCTGGGATCCCAAGCCAAGAGGGCTTTAAGGAAGAAAAAAAAAGTGGAACAGCACCAAAATAGTGAGCCGCAGAGGGTTGGGAGTGGTTATAATTTTTTTCTTTGCAGGGTGATCCTACTGGTTCTGAATGACACAGCTGCAAAGTGGACCTGACCTGCCATTGCTGAAGGCTGGCGGGCTATCAGGGAAACCATAGGCCCACCTGTCAACCTAGGCCCCAGGTTCAAATCCCGGTCCTGACACCTACCAGTGGTGGAGATCCCAAGAGACTCGTTCCTATGCATAGGATACTGATTGAAAGAGTAGTTCGTGTATTGTTAGTCTAAAATTGGATGCAAGAATCCTAGGATGCTGATTGATCTTAATTAATAGTTTATTAAGCATGAAAAGAATAATATTCCTTCAATGGAAGTATAATAAATACCTAAGAGTTGGTAGGAAAGTAGTTGATGTCGTTTAATAATACATAGTCGGCTCTGGCACTTTTTCCATGTATCACTGTTTTGGCCAAACCTGGGGCTCAATCTCAGCACCTGGGAACCACCTGACAGCTTCATTGGCCAGAGGCTGCCAGGCTCACACTCACCCATTCATGAATTGGGCCTGCTAGGCCCTGAGTTCATATCCTAGCACTGTGAAAATTTAATCTTGAATTAAGAAGCCGAGTGTGACACATGTTTCCCTTTCTTGGGAGAGCTCTGCGTTTCAGGCATGACGAGAACACATCTAAAAATCTAGATGCTATGTGATAGGATATAAACAATATAATAAATGGTATAGGTGTCATCAGAGTCAATAAAATAAATGGTAAATAAATGAATAAAACAAAAATAAAATGAATAATCACACAAAACACAGTATGGACTGAACATCTATATGAAAGTATAAACCCTATCACACTAAACACGATATGGACTGAACATCTGTATGGAAGTATAAGTGCTACCTTTAAAATGTATATAAGGAGTATGTTTTCCAGGCCTGAGGCTTGAATTCAGCCACCATACTAAGATGGTATGGAGGGAGATCCCAAGATATTAGTTTATGGACCTAGGAAGAGTTATGGAATGCGATTGATGTCATCTTTGAATCAGTAGTTCATGTGTGATGGAGTAGGAAATGATAGGCAAGAATAATGGGGTATTGCTTATTTGCAATGAAGATTTGATGAAGCATGACAATAATCATCAGTTGTGAAATGGAGGCATCAGGAAAGATCCAAGAATCGGTAGTCACACAGTAGATTCAATTCCATCACAGGTGGCCATCTCTCCTACTCTCTCTCTATATGTACTTATTTGCATACTACCTTCAGCTTATGAATGGATGACTGCTGTGCACCCTCCCCCTACCCCCATCTGGGGGCTCAATCTCAGGTCCTGAGAACGGCCGCTCCTTAGTGGCTCACAGGCTGTTGTGTTCACGTGGACCCATTCACCTCTTGGGCCTGCTAGGCCCTGAGTTCAGAACCCAGCACTGCCAAAAGAATCATCCTGATGTCAGAAGCCAATCGTTGTGCCTGTTTTCCTTTCCTGTGCAAGTTCTGGGTCTCAGCTAGGATGGAGAATGCATGTGTTACCCTGTGGCCATGGGAATTGGTAGTCATCCATGTCAGCGCAGTTATACCTGTCATCATGTACTCAAGAAAATACACACTACATACATGAATAGCATAAAAAATAGAGAATAACTACACTAAATGATCAATGCAATCCACACACAGATGTGAATATACATCCCATGTTTCAATGATGCATTGATGTCTATTGTGGCCTCCCTGGGGCTTGATCTCAGTTCCTGGGAACGGCCCAGCTCCTTCATGGCTCACAGGCTGGAGTGCGCACGTGGACCCATTGGCCAGTTGGGCCTCCTAGGCCCCAAGTTCAAATCCCAGTACTGACAAAAATTCACCCGGATGTGAGAAGCCAGTATTTGCACCTTTTTTTTTTCTTTCCTGTGCTGTGCATGTTCTAGGTCTTAGCTAGGATGGAGAATGCATAGGCAACTCTCGACTTATGTGAATAGATTGTCATCCAGGTCAACACAGTTATATTTGTTATTCTATACTCAAGAAAATACACACCACATCAATGAATAAGGCAAAATAATGAGAATGACTACACAGAATGCAAGGTACTGCCCACCCATGTATGGAAATAGAGGTCCTCTGTTTAAATTGGGAATTTATGACTATATTGGCCCCCACCCTGGGGAGATCAATCTCAGGTCCTGGGAACGGCCCAGCTCTTTAGTGGCTCACAGGGTGGTGTGCTCACCATGTCCCATTCACCAATTGGGCCTGCTAAGCTTTGAGTTCAAATCCCAGCACTGCCAAAAGCTTCACCCTGATGTGAGAAGCCAATTGATCCATCTGCTTTCCTGTCTTGTTAAAGTCCTGGGTTTCAGCGCAGATGGAGAATACTATATAGGCAACTCTATAACCATGGGAATATGTTGACATCCATGTCAGCACAGTTATATCTGTCATCGTACTCAATTAAACATACAATACATCCATGAATAAGACACAAAATAAAAAGAATAACTAACACTGAATGCAAGTTGCATAACATACTTGTAGATAAAGAGAGATCCAATGTTTAAAAAAGGTGGGCTTGTTATTTTGTCCAGTGCTGGGGCTTCAAATCAGGCCCTGGACCTGGCCTGACATTCTAGTCTTCAAGGAGGGTGAGCTTCCCCTTCCATCACAGTTCAACAGAACTACCCAGACCTGAATTCACTTCCCAGCACTGACAAAATTTTCATCCTGATGTCAGAAGCCAGTCGTTGCAAATGTTTTCCTCTCCTGTGAAAGTTCTGGGTCTCATCTAGGATGGAGAATGAAAGCATATGCAACCCTATAACCATGGGAACAGGTTGTCATCCATGTCAGCACAGTTAATACCTGTCACCAATAAAATACACAATACCGGCATGAATTAGGAACAAAATAAGGAGAAGAAGTGCACTGAATGCAAGAAGCTGCCCACACATGTATGTAAATATAGATCCTATGTTTAAATTATGAATTTATGACTATCTGGCCCTCCCTGGCACTAGATGTCAGGTCCTGGGAATGGCCTATCTCCTTCATTGCTCACAGGCCTGTGTCCTCACCTTGACCCTTTCCTGAATTGGGCCTGCTAGGCTCTGAGTTGAAATCCCAACACAGCAAAAATATGAATCCTGATGTGAGAAGCCAATCGATTCACCTATTTTCCTGTGTTGCGAATGTCCTGTGTCTCAACTAGGATGGAGAAAGTATAAGAAACCCTATAGACATGGCAATAGGTTGTCATCCATGTAAACACTGTTATATCTGTTACTACTCAGTAAAATACACAATACCTCCATGGATAAGTCACAAAATAAGAAGTACACCGAACACAAGATGCTATCCACACATATATGTAAATATAGATCCTATGTTTAAAAAATGAATTTATAACTATTGTGGCCCACCGTGGGGATCAATGTCATATCCTGGGAATGGGCTTCCTCCTTAGTTGCTCACAAGATGGTGTGTTCATATTGACCTATTTGCCACTTAGTCCTGCTAGGCCCTGAGTTCAGATTCCAGCACTACCAACAATTGGATCATGGAGTAAGAAGCTGAGTGTGAAACTTGTTTTCCTTTTCTCTGAGAGTCCTGGGTGTCAGGCATGATGGAAAACACTTCTACAAATCTAGATGCTATGTGATAGGATGTCATTAATGTAATAAATGGAATGGTTGTCATCATAGACAGTAAAATCAATGGTAAATAAATGAATACAACAATAAATACAAGGAACAACCACGCCAAACTTGTACGGACTGAACATCTATAGCTAAGTACAAAGCCTATCTTTATATAAATAGTAAGTTTTCAAAGGCTGGGGCTTGAATTCAGGCCTAGTGAACAGGCCTGAAATTCTTATCTTCAAGTACGGTGAGCTTCCCCTTCATCCACTGAAGATTTACCCAGATCCTGAGTTCAAATCCAAAACCTGGCAGAATAAATGTTGGGAATTGCAAGCCAGGGAGCTAAATTTATTTTATTTTACTTTTTCCCAGAGCAGGGCTTGAACTCGGGTCGTGGCAACTCTGCTTCAGCTTCAATCACTCTAGGCTGAGGTGCAGCCACTGGACCCACAGCTGATCCTGGGATCCTAGATCCCTAGGCCTTGAAGGGAAAAAAAATCACAGGAAAATGTGGAGATGGCCTTTTTATGTTTTCTTCCTTTGTGAGGTGACCCTCCTGGATCCAAATGACACTGTTGCAAAGGGTATTTTACCTTGCACTGCTGAAGGCTGGTGGACTATCGGGGAAGCCATAGGACCATGTGGCAACATAGGCCCTGATTTCAAATCCCAGTCCTGACACCTACCAATGGCATGAGATACTAAGAGACTCGTTCCCATCCATAGGAATGTTATCAATGTCAGGTTGAATGAGTTGATCGTGAATGATTCTCCTATAAAATTAGACAAGATGATTTGAGGAAGCTGATTGATTTTATTTAATATTTATGAAGCATTAAAAGAATACTATTACTTACAGGAATGCAATAATTTCAGGACACTGATTTAATTAATAGTTTATTAAGGATGAAACAGTAACATTAATTACATGGAGGCATAATAAATACCCCAGAATTTGTAGGAATGTATTCTATATAACTGAATAATGTATAGACATCTCTGGCACTATATAAACATATATATTTATTATTGTACTGTCATCTGCAAGTCAATCTGTTCATATTTTGTCAACCCCTGGGGCTTGATCTCAGTTCCTGGGAACTGCCTGTCAGCTCAATTTGCCCCAGAATGGCGTGTTGACACTCACCCATTCATGAATTTGGCCTTGTAGGCCATGCGTTCAGATGCCAGGACTCCAAACAATTAATCGTGGAGTAAGAAGCTGATGGTGAAACATTTTTTTTTCCTTTTCTGTGAAAGTCCTGGGTGTCAAGTATAAAGTGGAATACATATGCAGACCTATAATCCTACGTAATCAATGTAATCAATGTTCTATGTGTCATAATAGTCAATAAAATAAACGGTCAATACAAGAAAAAGACAAAAAAATAACTATACTGAGTGTAATATGGAGTGAACATATGTACATGAATATAAATCATATATTTAAAATGTACATGAATAGGATGTTTTTTAGTGCTGGGGATTTAATTCAGGCCTAAGGAACAGACTCGAATTTCCTGATTTCAAGGAGGCAAGCTTCCCCTTAACACACAGTGCAACAGAGTTACCCAGACAATAAGTTCAAATCCCAAACCTGCCAGAAAAAATTGCACCTTTATACTATGTGAGGTCGAATTCTTAGGTATTTCATTCTGCCTCCATTTAATGTATGTGATTGTTTAAATACTTAATGAAGTATTAACTAAAATCGATCAGTGTCCTAGGATATAATTGTGTATAATTTGATCCTAGAATCATTCAAGAACTACTCATTCAATCTTGACATTGATCACATTCCATTGGTAATCTTATGGATAAGAATGAATTTCTTAGGTTCTCCTGCCATTTGGAGGTGGCAGGACCAGGATTCCTACTGTGGGCTCCAGCTCCCACCACTTCAACCCGAGGATAGGCAACTCATAGGTCTGTGCCACAACATAAGCAAGACCAATGATCAGGCAGGCACCAGTGGCTCTCAGCAGTCGCCTTGATACTTACAAGGCTATGATAAGAGGATCATGGTCAAACTCACCCTAGGCAGGAAAGTCCTTGAAACCCCTGTCCAACTTCAATGCCAACAAAGTCAGAAGTAGAGCTGTGTGGCTCCAGTGGTAGAGGGCTAGTCTTGAGCAAAAGCAGCTTACAGACTGCCCAGATACTGAGTTTAAGGTCCAGGACTGGCAACAAACAGACATACACAACAATCTAAAGCCGGTCACGCTCTTGTCCCCAACTGAATTGGACAGAGTTCCCTGGGAAAGGGGCTGGGGGAGCCACTGTCATCTTCACTCTGCCCATTCTGTCTGCATCACAGGATTCCAGCCACACTCCCATTCTTTCATGGTTCTTTCTGACCAATGGGATATAAGAATGGTGGTCACACCCACATTCTATGCTGCCTGATAGCACTGGGATTCCTCTGTTGGTTGACACCACTACCAACAGATGAAGAAGGTAGAGGTGGCTGAGTGGTGATCAAGAGACTCAAGCCGTAGGAGGAGAGGTCTTGCTCAGCCCTGCCACGCACATGCCCACGCCCTGGTCCCCTTCAGCATTCCATGTGGCACTGCATTTCAAACCGAGCACTGCTTGCTTGGACCCATGGCACCTCTTGGAGTCCTCAAGTGATGGCACTCCACAGGCAGGCTTGTGGCCCCGACCTGGTCCAGGTCCCCCTGTCTCTGTTCCAGGCATGAGTATTTGCCATGCTACTGCCTTCGCTGCTCGAATCCACCCGGAGCTGCCTCCAACAGCTTCTCCCAGTAGCACATGTGAGTGGCCTCCTCCTGGGCCCATACCCTGTGACCCCCACACCATGCGATCCCCCCCCCCCCGACTGGACTTCCAGCTCCCCCATACCATACAGTCTGGCCTGGGCTCTGCCACAAATGTGCCCCAGGGGTGGGAGTGGGGAGTGACCAGAGTATCCCACCCCCATCCCTAGTTGCCAGTGTCAGAAGAAACAGGGAGATGCAGGGATGGGTGAGGAGGGGACACCACAGAGCCCCTGGCCTGGAGCAGTGGGAGCCACACAGCCACTCATCTGCACCCTTTATCTTCCTGGTGGGAACCTGGTGGCTTTAGTCAGACGTGGGGAGCAGCACCTCCACACTTGCCTTCTTGGGTCTTTTCCTTTTTTCTGGGGGTTGGGGCATTGGATGCAGAAGATAGGTCTCTCTTGCTGTGTGAGCCCTTGTCCTCTGTGCTTGGTCACCCTTTCACTTGAAGAGAGGGTCCCAGAAGAGCCCATTAGGGAAGTGAGAGTGCTGGGGGTCAGAGCAGAATGTGAATATCTGGGAGGAACACCCCCCTAAACACACATACACATACACCCAGCCTGTCCCCTCCCCCAACTGTCAACAGTTCTCACAGAGTGATCACATTTCCCAGCTCTGTTAGTTTCTGCTGGTGCTCCCAGACAATGTGGTCCTGGATTCCCAAGAATCTGCCATGTGGGCCAGAAGCATGTAGGCTGGAAATAAGTCCATGTATGTAGCCTTTAGGACCCCATCCATTTCCCCAATACCACTGCCACCTCAGGTCAGACACACCTCTGGGGTCACCATGACCCCCTGCTTGTCTCGGGACTCCTTTACCCAGCGTCCTGGCCTAGAGTTTTGGTGATTGGGGAGTCAAGGGACTGGCCCTGGAGAAAGGGATAGGCACAGTATGCTGCATCATTAGAGTGGTGCTCCCCTTGGGTGGGAGCTCCTGATTCCTCCAAGGGAACCCCCGTGCTCTAGCTTGTACATTGTCCAACAAACTCTGGAGAGGCACTGCTCGGAATCTGTGTGTGTGTGTGTGTGTGTGTGTGTGTGTGTGTGTGTGTGTGTGTGTGGTGCTGCATCATTAGAGTGGTGCTCCACTTGGGTGGGAACCCCTGATTCCTCTAAGGGAACTCCTGTGCTCCAGCTTGTACATTGTCTCAGAAAAGGAACCAAAAAACTCTGGAGATGCACTGCTCTGAGATTGTGTGTGTGTGTGTGTGTGTGTCTGTGTGTGTGTGTGTGTGTGTGTCTGTGTGTGTGCATGAGAGAGAGAGAGAAGGAGAGAGACAGATATATCATCTTCCTCCTTGTATAACCTGACTGTACTCAGGTGAGTGATCATTTGGAAAATTGCAGGTGCTGCATGGGCGAGTCTTCTGTCACTGGTCTGGATTTGTGTGTGTGTGTGTGTGTGTGTGTGTGTGTGTGTGTGTGTGTGTGTGTGTGTGTGTGTGTGTGTGTGTAGAAGTGGATTGTAATATGGAGGCTGAGTCCTTTGGTAACTTCTGCCTGCTACCTTTGGGGGATGCATGGGCTTTGTGGCTGAGGTCTTGGGGCCTGGAAGTGTGAGACGCTTGAAGGGGACTCAGCAACCTTAAATTATAAGACCAAGGGACCTGTGTGCCTTGGAGCTTTCTACTCCTTTGGGCCTGGTTGGTGGCAGCTGGAGCTTGGGAGGACCTGAGTATGGGGCCCACAGGGGTTGGCTTCCTAGGGGGACAGAGAGCATGGCCAGCACTTAGTAAGGATGTGAGCCCTGCTGGTATGGAGTGCACCAGCATAAGTCAGACTCCGGGTTTTCTCATCATGACTTCTGATGGGTGAGGCCAAACCTATTTTAAATCTTTTGCTGTGACCTTCATATCTCAGCCTCCTGAGTAGCTAGGATTATACATATGAGCCTCTGCCACTGGGACTCTCGTTCTTTTTGGTGTATTAGGGTTTGAACTCAAGGCCTTAGGCTTGCCAGTCAGGTCTTCTACCACGGTATCCAAGCCTTTCTGTCTTGGGCATTTCCGAGATAGAGACTCACTCAAAATGTGCTCAGGCTGGGCTGGATTGTGGTCCTCCTATCTGTGACAGGTGTGCGCCACGAGGCCCGGTCCTCCTTAGTTGGGATGGTAGACATATAGTGTCATGCTCAGTCATTGGTTTAGATGATTATCCCAAACTTAGTTTACAGCAGCCATAAAGATCTGGGTTGGGCCTCCACCATTGTACCTCAGTCTCCTCCTTGGACAGTTGTGAGGAAACAAGGGATCAATACAGGGGGATCTCTAGAGCAGGGCCAGGAACAGAAGGAGCGGCTGTCAGATACGGTTCTTGGCAATTCTGTGAGCATACGACAGTAAGATAACTGGGAAAGGGCTCAGATGGGGCCTGTTATTACTCATGTGACACGTACGGGTTTATGAAACAAAACATGGTTCTCTTTCAGCCTTATCCTATTCCCATGAGGAAGGAGATCCTTCACTGTGTTCAGTTTTGTAGCTGGGGAAAATGAGTCACGGAGAAGGCAGGTGACCACCTCATGACCTCCAGTTGACAGAAAGCTCAGCCTGACTTCTCTGCCATGGTTCCTAGGAGAATGTGTGGTATTCAGCACACTTCTTGTGGTGGGAAGTCCACTTCTTGTCAGTCGTGGGGCTTGAACTCTGGGCCTGGGTGCTGTCCTCAAGCTCCTCAGCTCAAGACTAGCACTCTACCACTTGAGCCACAGTGCCACTTCCAGTTTTCTGGTGGTTCTTTGGAGATAAGTGTCTCATGGACGTTCCCGGCTAGGCTGGCTATGAACCATGTTCATCATATCTCATAGGACTTTAGTCCTGAACCACCAGCACCCAGCTTAATTGTAATTCTGACTTTCTTTCTCTCTCTCTCTTTCTCTCACAGGAAGTGGTTGTATGGGTGCTGAAGAGGTGGCCCAGTGTCCCCATGTGGCTGGAACCCAAGGTGGCCCTCTCATTCTGGAGGTGGACTGTGGGTTAAGAACTGTCTCACTCAGCCTGTTGAACCAGTCCTATGAGGTAAGCCCCTCTGTGCCCTGGCTAGACCGTGACAGTTATTCATTGTCCATCCAGCCTTATTGGACTTAATATTGCTTTCTACGTTCTTTTCTAGCAACTGGCCAAAATTATGATACATAGTTATGGAAAGAAAATATAATACCTTCTTAAGAAAGTCATTTAGAGCTCTGGGAATGTGGCTTCATGGTACGGTGCTTGCCTACCATGCATGAAAACTTGAGTTCAATTCCTCAGTACCACATAAACAGAAAAAGAAACACTGGAAGTGTTAGAGTGGTAGAGTGCTAGCCATGAGAGAAAGGAAAAGCTCAGGAATAATTCCCTAGCCCTGAGTTTAAGTTCCAGGACTATAGGACTGGCAAAAAAAAAAAACCAAAAAAGATAAAAAAATTAGTTAGTAAATGCAAAATAAATAATCCATACTTGGAATATATATTGTTCCTTCCATACTAATACCTGACAATACTCCCTAATTCATGTACTTTACCTATATTAGGATACTATGTTGAAAAAAAAGTTTTGTTCATTAGGTCCCAACAATTAATGCTAGGAATGTGCTTAGATGTCAGGTGAAGATTAATTCTGGAAATTCAAAGATTCCAGGCTTTTGAGAGGTCACTGCTAATCACAATGAGAAGGATAGTCTAAGTGAGATTTGGAAATCTTTTTGGTCAGTCATGGCACCAAAAAGGCAGAGGCAAATTATCAGTTGGGACAAGAGAAGGAATAACTCTAGAAGGAAGGAACAAATGATAGTAACTAACGCATACCAGAAATCATTCTGGGGAACCATTCTTGGTTATTGAAGAACTAGTTATCAACCAGGTTTATTCTTCATTGCCTTTAGCATTTTAAATCTCTTAGGCTAGTTCTTAATCTCTGTGTGATAAATGTATCTTCTCTTATGTTGTTTTTTCCGGACCTGATCCCTTTTGGTTTCTAAAAATCTAAGTCTCTCCTGATACTAAATACACCTACACAGATGGCAAGGGGTTGCTAATGTAAGGGTTGCATAGCTCAGGAGTCATTAATGTAACAAAATGGAATAGGAGGACTATTTATTGCTACCTCAATTTTTTCTGAAAAGCTGCCATGTCATCATTTGATTCAAATTTCCATTCTTTGTCCACATAGTGTCATTAAGTGCAGTAAATGGAAATATGAGCTGGGTGCTGTTGGCTTAAGCCTTTAATCCTAGCTAATCAGGAGGTTGAGACCACAAGATTGCGGTTCAAAGCCAGCCTGCTCTGGAAAGTCAATGAGAACCATATCTTCAATTAACCACCAGAACCCCAGAAGTGGTGCCATAACTAAAGTGGTAGAACACTGAACTTGAGATGAATAGCTGAAGGACAGCACCCAGGATCAGAATTCAAGCCCCACGACCAACAAAAAGTGCAAATATGACTTTAAGTTTCCCCCAAAGGAAGGACAAGGTCAATCGTAATCTTCCAAAGCAGAAAAAAATAATACCAAAATGATTCAGTGCACTTGCTTTTGCTGTTATTTAAGTTATGGCTTCTTCGCTGGACATATTCTCTTCTTTTAAAAATTGTCAAATATTAGCTTTATAATAAACATCATTTAGTATTTCTTGGTTCAAAAAATAAGTCTTGATACAGTTGATGTCACTTGGCGTTTTTTTGGCAGTCATGGTGCCTGAACTCTGAGCCTGGGCACTGTCCCTAAGCTCTTCAACTCAGGGCTAGTGCTCTACCACTTGAGACACAGTACCACATCCAGCTTTTTCTGCTTTTGTGGTGCTGAGAAATCGAACCCAGGGCCTCATGCATTCAAGGCAAGCACTCTACTCCTCAGTAACCTTCTCAGCCCATCACTTGGCTTTCTTACTATTTCAGTTCAAAGCAAACCCAGGCAGGAGATTCTGTCAATCTCTTATCGCTAATTAACCACCAAAAAGTCCAGAAGTGAGGATTTTGCTCAAGCAGTAAAGTATTAGCTTTGGGGACAGGTGGGCAGGAAAGGCATCGATTCAGTGACATGTTCCAGCCTCCGAGAGCAAGCCTCAGAACCAGCACAAACTGAACAAACAAGCAAACAAAAAAACCCAGGTATTTCTTTGGGACACTCCTTAAAGGAGTACTGGTATGAGAAGAGACTGCTTTTGCTGATTATACTCACTGGATCCTGCCTTTTTGGAATCCTTTTTCCTATGGAGAACTCAGGACCAGAATAAAGGGATGGATAACTAAATCCTGCAACAAGCGAATCATCTCAGAAGTGAAATATCCATCCATAAAGCACTTTAAAATCTCCATGTCTTTTTTTCTTTGCAGTAGAACACTTTTAAAACAACGTTATTTCCTTTTGTTCTATGCTGGCCCTCAAATGGCACATTATTTCCTTTTGTAATACTATCAACCAGAAGTTTATAAGCCAGTTTTATATGAGTAAAAAACGCACTCGAAAAGTCAGGGACAGAGTTTCCCTCAAGCCTTGGATCCTTTTCTTGTACAGTAAAAAGGAAAGCACAAATTAACTTGAACTTTGTCATATCTCTATGTTCAATTCCTCCCCTGGGATCAGTTTCCACCTCCAGTAATAGTTACTTCTAGCAACAATTTATGGTGCTGCTTGAGGTATAATGAATGTTTGCTGGCTTCATTGAAAAAGCACAAGGACACCTTTGGACATCATGTAGCAGTGTTTCAGAGACAACTTAGTAAAAAGAAAATATGAAATTTATATTGCTTATAAATGCATTATCCATGAGTACATTGAGTTCAAACTTCAAAAGTGCTCTGTAAATTAAGGTGAATTTTAAATGGGAAGAGGGTTCTCAGATCATTTTTTTGTGAGTGTATGTGCTGTGCATTATTTTCCAAGTGTACAAGAGTTAACAGTAAGAGAAACAATAGCAATAATAGGAGAAAGAGAAGTTCTGTGTTTTAGGGTTCAATACAATATAGAAGGATCTACAAATAAGACAACATTGAAACAATGAAGCCAAGTTCAGTATGTAGATTTACAGAAGTGATATAGAGAAAGCATTTCTCCTAAGTGGAAAATGAAGTATGAGGCCACTCCCTTTCTAAATCACACTTCCAATCGTGCAAATTTGTAAAAAGTAGAATAGAAGTATGATTCTGATTCCATGCAATTCAGATATAAGAGAATGGACTTAACTGGAAAAAGTCCATCTTGAAAGAGCAGGGATTATACTAGCAATGAACCTGGAGGCAAAGATCATATTTCTTTATATATATATATATATATATATATATATATATATATATATATATATATATATTGGTGGTGGTGGTGGTGGTCGTGGCACTTGAACCCAGGGCACTGTCCCTCTGCTATTCAGCTCCAGGCTAGTGCTCTACCACTTGAGCCACAGTGCCACTTCCAGTTTTCTTGTAGTTAGAGAAAAGAGTCTCTGGGACTTTCCTACGCGGGGTGGCTTTGAACCTCAATCCTCAGATCTCACCGCCACCCAGCTTAAGATCACATTTCTAACAGTGTACATTCAGCATATGTAATGCGTATGTTCATCTATCTTTATATGAATTCTTGAGTTAAAAATCTGGGCTACAGGTTAGACAACACTCACAAAAATGTTTGTAGTTTAAAAGTTGATACTCCTGGAAAAATAAAACTTAAGAATGTAAAGGAGTCTGGGAAATTCAGTTTGCATCCAGCCTGGGCAGAACAGTCTTTAGACACTATCTATAATTAACCAGCCAAAGCTGCATTGGAAGAACAGTTCAAGTGATGAAATACTACTCATGAGCAAGATTGTTGAATAAGAGCTTGAGGTTTTCCATACATGCATACAAACATATGCATACACACAGGGGCACTTATATGTGCACCCACGAATACACAAATGAAACAACTCTCAGAATATGTAGAAAAGCTAGAAAGCAATAGAAAATATGTTCTGAGTAAAACTATAATCAAGTGATAAATTTTAATATTAAAAAGTCCTCTGGTGAACTTTCTTCAAACAAGTTTGAGACTATTACATAGGTAGGGACCAGAGATAGTAAGAAAGTCAAGTAATCATTATTAAAGGGATCAGATCCATGGAGGAATGAATCAGAGACTCCTGCATGTGCATCTGAAAATGTTCATATACTGTGTCAAATGTTCGAACATCTTTCAAAACTGTACATAAACAATCTGAGCAGTCAATGGATAAGATCATCAGAGAAGTTCAGAATTGCTAGTGTGTTTCTAGATTAAATAAACCAACAAACTATGGCAGGGCAATCTGATACAAGCCTGGAATTCTAGCACTCAGACTAAGAAAGGAGATTAGAGAGTGGAATTACATAGTGATACCTTCACTGGACCAGGTAGTATAATTTTTGTCTCAATAAAACAAACCAAATTACAAGAAAAGAATACACAGTTGGAAGTTTGGGCTAATTTTGTCATTATGATTTGAGAAGTTAAATTTCCTATTCAAATGCAACTGATATATAATCCTCAGTTGTGTTTTAATCTCTCTTCATTACAGAACATTCTTAGATGCAAAATAGGTCATGATTCCCATCCAAAATTTGAAAAAGTAAGTAAGCATCATTCTGTTGGATGCCAAAGAAATGATGAAGGTTTACAAAATTTAAGCCCGGAGAAATAGCACAGTTCATCTAATGTAGGACTTTGTGGACCTTGCAAAATTAGAATTTAGATTCAAAATAAATAGTTTTTTTTTGTAATTCCATATTCTATTGGATACTATAAAATTCTTTTTAAGTAGAGGTTTTAACTGACAAATTCACAAATGATTCTGGCATTCTATTTTTCCTAGAATATTGTTTCAAGAGAGTTATAATTAGAACTTAGTTAATAGATCATTCCAACAGTTCATGTATAAAATGATAATGTGAATAATTTTGACAGAGTTGCCAACAAATGGATGATATTAATTTATAAATTTAGAAAAAGCATTTTTGAGGGTTTGGTATAACATGGTATGAAGAGAATAATTGTGTGACATCTTCTTTCTTCTACTTATATGTTACACAGGAAGCAATTTCCTTAGTTATGTGCCTCTGTACACAATGAGAAAAAATGCTAGGTTTGGGTTCATTTTTATTTTATTTTTTTGGGGGGGAGTCACGTCGTGAGGCTTGAACTCTGGGCCTCGGTGCTGTCCCTCATCTCTCCAGCTCAAGGCTAGCGCTCTACCACTTGAGCCACAGCGCATCTTCCGGCTTTATTTCTTTTTGCTTATGTGGTGCTGAGGAATCGAACCCAGGGCCTCATGCATGCAAGGCAAGTGCTCTACCACTGAGCCAACTTCCCAGCCCAATTTTTGTTTTTGTTTTATTGGTTTGACCTAGGGCTTGAACTCTGGGCCTTGACACTGTCTCTGAGCTCAAGGCTCCTTCTCTACCACTTCAACCTCAGTGCCACTTGTGTCTGGCTTTTTCTGAGAAGTTTATTGGAAATAAGATTCTAAGGGATCTTCCTGCCTGGATGGGCTTTGAACCATAATCTTCTTAACTTAGTATCCTCAATATCTATGATAGTTAAAAAATATAAATATAAATAATATTTGCAAGAGTTCTGATCTCAAGAATACCACAGGGGAAAAATTGATTCAACTGAGTTTATTGTGGTGTTCTTTGCAGAACAAGGAGGGCATCACAATACCAGAAGTGCAGTATTTTTTCACAGTAAAGATAAGCTATTCATGATGTGAAATAACGGAACTTTAAGGTGCACTTTACAAGTTGGAAACTGTTGGGCTAGGATGAGTTTATGGCATAAAGCTGGGGAATGCTTACTCTTGAAGAATTATTACAGATGCTCCATAGTTTTATCTTCTATAAGAATGTGGCTATTTTTCTGTTGACTTCTCAATCTCTAATACTCCATTGGAAACTGCATCTATTGTAGAATTATATAACATGAAAACAAGTACTGTTTTGAATCTCTCAGGTATGGAAAGTTCAGAATTTGAAAATGAGTAGTTATTAGTCATAGGAATTTTGAACAACACATATATTCTGTCCTAACAACTTATTTATTTTTAAAAGTTATGGGTTTCCATAGAATTAAATTGTTTTCGGTTTTATGTGTGCGAAAGTGCTAAATTTATTTTTTCCAAAATATACAAGTATATTGTGAAAATATTGTCTAGTTGGATAACTTTCAAGTTGACGACCTTCTGAAAAAGAAAGGGTAATTAAATCAAATTAGATGCCAAATATTATTGATTTTTAAAATTTTACTATATAAAGAATAATATTAACTATACCAATATAGTGAAATTTTATTTTATGCAGCTTATTTTTTAAATTTAATTTTATTGTCAAAGTGATGTACAGTCGGGTTACAGTAATTGTAAGGTAGTGAATACATAACTTTTCCAACTTGTTACCCCCTCCCTCACTTTTCTCACAGTTTTCCTTCACCTATGTACCCTTCACAAGTTGTAATGTATATTTCCAACGTATTGTCTTGTGAGTATTGCTAATGCATCGGTTTGGCCTTTGTTATTTGTGTCACCATTGTGATGTTCCTCTTCCCTTCCCTAATGAAGGTAAATGTATACACAATACACAGGGTACCAAAATCAAATACAGCAAGGGATAAATCAAAGGGGAAAAATCAAAGAAAATAGAGATCACATAATACATAAAAACCAACAACCGCAAATAAAAATCTCTGATTCCATATCTTGGAGTTCATTTTGTTCAATATCAGCTTATGTGGTCATATATATGCATAACAAAGCCACTGGAAAATAATAGTTGCATGGACACTATATCGTGAAAACATCGTGTTAACTGTTTTTGATGGTAAAGGTGGAATTGGGATTGGTGAATTCACGGTTTTGATATAGGAATTTCAAAAGAGTTTTAAAAATATGACACGTAAATTTTAATTGTTCAAACTTTTAAACAACATAGCCTATTAAGAAAATTTAAAATTGCCTGGGAAAATAGGCTTTCATGCAAAAAATCCATGGATAATTAGTGGAGAGGGAGCAATGTGAGTGAAGATGGCTCATTTTCACACTAAACAAACAAACCTCAGAAACCTTGCTGTAAATCCTGTAGCTTCCCTTGAAAACTGTCCTTACCCAGGAAATATTCTCTCACTGTGTGAAACAAGGTTATAGTGCAATTTAATTCAAATTTCTTTAAAAAGAGACATCAAAATTTGTGAATTGACCTTTAATTACCAAACAGTAATTCTCTGAAAAAGATAATTTGGGTCAAAATATTTAGGGAGAAAGTGCCCTCCACAATGAAAAAAGGTATTGGGTTTACAGTTTTTGTTTGTAATACTTTCCACAATGTCTTTGCACTGAAGCACTGAAACACAGAAAAAAATCTGATTGGATACTTCAAACCAGTGATTTCACATTTCTAAGTGGCTCACAAATATAAATCCTTATTAAAATGAGATAGTGAAGACATCTCTTATTACATAAGCCAAAAAGTTTTGGGTTCAGAAAAGAACTGAGCACATGGAAAAAGTAAGAAAACAGTGTTCTTAGAAGCCCTAGCTGAGCAAATTGGCTTCAGCAGTGGAGGGAGGCCAAAACTTTTTGATATAGATTGTAATATTTTTGCTACCTAAAGTGATTTTACAGAGCCGATTTGGCTCACTACAATGCAGAACTGATTTAATGAAGACATGAAAATAAATCCCACATCCAAAGGAGGAAACTTAAAAGAGTTTTAAAGGAGAAACCATGAAGATGTAGCAGTGGGGGAGGCCTTAGAGTCCTTCAGCTTCACTGCACTTGGAGCCAAGAAGCTGTGATTAATTGGAAATCAGGCAAGAGCTAAGAGGAGGACATAGAAGTAGGGCATAGAAGCATTGTCCTTTGTAACAGAACATTGTCTTCCAAAGTATGGGTGATTTAACTTTATTCTCTTCCATACATCTTGTTGAGCAAATGCAAGATTAAGAGAAAAATAATCTATTGAAATAATTTTGCAAAGAATAACTTCACTGTTCCTGATGTGGTATCTAAGGAGAGTCTGAAGAGAGAAGATAAAAGTGGAGTATTATGCAGTTTCCTCTAAGCGTCTTGTTAGCAAAACATATCTTTGAGGTTAGAAGTGATTGAACCAAAAAATGGTGGAGTACTTATGTTTGTGGGCACTTTAGACACAAGAAGACTTTCTTTCTTTCTTTCTTTCTTTCTTTCTTTCTTTCTTTCTTTCTTTCTTTCTTTCTTTCTTTCTTTCTTTCTTTCTTTCCTTCTTTCTTTCTTTCCTTCTTTCTTTCTTTCCTTCTTTCTTTCTTTAATCCTTTCTTTCTTTCTTTCTTTCTTTCTTTCTTTCTTTCTTTCTTTCTTTCTTTCTTTTCTTTCTTTCTTTCTTTCTTTCTTTCTTTCTTTCTTTCTTTCTTTCTTTCTTTCTTTCTTTCTTTCTTTCTTTCTTTCTTTCTTTCTTTCTTCCTTCCTTTCTTTCTTTCTTCCTTTCTTTCTTTCTTCCTTTCTTTTTTTTTTTCAGGTCCGGTCGTGGGACCTGAACTCTGGGCTTGGGCGCTGTCCCTCAGCTCTTCAACTCAAGGCTAGCGCTCTACCACTTGAGCCACAATGCCACTTCCGGTTTTTTTCTTTTTGCTTATGTGGTGCTGAGGAATCGAACTCAGGGCCTCAAGCATGCAAGGCAAGCGCTCCACCACTGAGCCACCTTCCCAGCCCGACACAAGAAGACTTTCAAGGTAAAAGAAAAAAGAAAAACGGATATCCAAATATTTGTGATCACAGTTTCTTGGACTGGTTTTTTTGTAGACAAAGTTTTACATTACAGTTTGTCCTGATTAACATCAATGTTGGGTTTTTATGGCAATCAAATGCAGGGGTGAAGTTTAATGGACTCCCTTGAACAAGTAAACCGCATGATAAAAAAAATGGCAAATACTATTTAGTGAATTACTTTCACCAATTACTTTTCCAGAAGAAAGAAGGAAATATATAACTCAAAATCAATTGACTTAAAAGTATGAAGAAAGAGTAGTGAAGAGAGATGAAAGAAAACATAGAGAATTGTTTTCTCTCCAGCCGAATAATGGGTTCTTGATCTTTTCTCTTGCATTCTATCTTCACAAGCTATCAAGTGTGGCTCAGGACTGGAGTATCCAGTTCAGACAGAGGGAACTCGCAGAAGGAACATAACATTTGCAGCATATATAGGTGATTTATAACCTGAGACAATCTATTTAAATCTGTTCAAATTTCTCCCCTACCCCAAACTGCCCTCTTTGAATAGTTTTGTTTGCTTTTCCCAAGACAGCCCTTCATTAACTGCTTAAAATTTTGAGAGGTTATATTTATACTCTCTAGAGATTGCTGTTTGATTGTAATTTTTGTGTGTTTTTTCACTGAATTTCAAAAGGTTGTGCAAGTGTTTTAAAATTAAATATGTCCATCTAATTGTCCAATGCTCCTGGATCAGTTTCACTCCTTCTATCATTGTGAACCAACTCCTTCTCCAAGATTTATTTCATTTTTACCACTTCCTTTATCACATGTGTATATTGAAATTCTAGCTGTATTTGCCCCTTGTTCCATTTTTCATTCATTCTATGTATTTACTATTATTCCTCTCTGGCTTCAACTTCCTGATAGTCATTCTGTTAAACTGTCTGTTAATAGTTTGAAAGGTTTATATACATTCCATGGAGTTTCAATCCTGCATATACTTGAACTTATGTCAGCTTATATTTCCATAATTCATTCATCTGCAATAATAATTTGCAAGACTGGAGGCGTGAAGCACCTAGACATGATGTAATTCTCATGCATTTGGAAGATTAATCTTTAGTCAACAAGAAAGTTTAAAAATGGTTTAGAATGTATTCCAAATTACCAATTTTTACAAATGGCTTTGTACAATGGTGTGTGATTATTTTATTTTACATGGGATAATATTTTCTACTACATTTAAGTTTCGGGAAAAAAAAGAAAATTAAAATTTATTATTATAGAGGAATATGATAGAAATAGAAGACAGATTTTATGTTTTTCACATCTCTGACGAGTACCCATATTCAAGACTTACTATGTTAGACAGATAGGGAAAACAAAATAACATATGATAAGGCAACTATTTGTGACTTTTTAAAATGTACCTTATTAAATGATGAAATTTACTTTATTAGCTAACGTTTGGGTTTGAAATATGGGAGGCTGATATATTTAACAAATTTTGAAAGGCACCTAATGAATAACACAAATGATGGGTGGTACTATTTCTACAGTTTAATGAATGGTTGAACCTGTTTGGTATTAGTGCTGTGTAAGCAAATCAATTCTATTGTAACTCTATTGCCACTAAGTATCATCTATTTGTCAAATGTTATTTTGGCGAATGTGATTTTTTTGGGGGTAGGTCGTGGGGCTTTAATTCTGGGCTTGGGCACTGTCCCTGTGCTCTTCAGCTCAAGCCGAGCACTCTACCACTTGAGGCACAGTGCCACTTCTGATATTCGAGTGGTTTATTGCAGATAAGAGTCTAACGGACTTTCCTGCCCGGGCTGGCTTTGAACCGTGATCCTCAGATCTCAGCCTCCTGAGTATTTAGGATTACATGCGTGAGCCACTAGCGCCTGGTTTGCGAATTTGATTTTTCAAAGATTACTTGAAAAAGAATACACTTTCAGGAGATTAAATATTTTGAGAATGACATTTTCATACCACAGAACCAAGTTTTACTGAAGTACCTGTGTATTTTTTTATTGTGAAAATACTGTACAGAGGGGTTACAATTACATGGGCAAGATAATGAGTACATTTCTTATCAAGCATTGTAGCTTCCTCCTTTGTTTCCCCTTCCCATTCCTTTGCATCCTCCCCCTGCCCCCTACCCCGACTCCCCCCCCCCTCCCGCACCAAAGTTGTAAACTTTGTTTTTGACAGGGCAACATGTATATCTCATAGTGTTATTAAGCACTAAGGATCTTCTCAATTGATGTTTTTTTAAAATTACATTTGACCTCTAAGTCAAGTTTTCCTGGCCTTTATAGACAAATTGTGGATCTATCCTTCCAGGAGCTATTTTTCTGGCCCATTTATGCTGGACTGAAATCGTTCATTAATCATTAGGGGAGGGGTATTAAAAATAATCTTGTGACACTTTTTGATCTTGTTCACTCATATGGGCTGGTCATCTGTAAATTGAAAGTTTGAATAGCAGTACTTTCTCTTAGATTTTGTGATCTCGTCCTTCATTTTAAGTTGACTTGCATTTGACTATTGCTTACTGCTAATTCCTGCTTCTTAAGGAATTCATTAATAAATATATATATATTATAAAACAATGTTGAATTCAAAATATATCTAGGAAAGAATGAAATAGATTATGGATATTATGCAAACACAGAATATAGAATATTTTAAAATATACTTTTTTCAGACAAGAACCAGAAATATCTTTAGTTTCTATAACACTCATTTCAACAGATAAGATCAAATTATTTCTGATTAAAAAATCACAAAATATGCAGAAATCATTATAGATGTACACAAACAACTCAAATACATTTTGACATCAAAGTCAGGCAATTCACTTGTAAAAATTCCACGGAATTTTTACAGTAAGATATTGCTGTTATTTGGATTGTGAAAATATTTTATATGGACACAAAGAATGGACTGGCATTTTGATGTTTAAGAAACATAACTGATATCTTAGCTATGCTAAATAATGCTGCAATAAACATAGTTGTTCTGGTAGCTTTAGTATGGTCTTGTTTGATGCCCCTAAGTAGATGAATGGATTAAGAAAATAGAAGTCTATGGAATGGAATTTTATGCCTCCCTCAGAAAGAATGACATTGCCCCATTTGTTAGAAAATGGAAAGACTTGGAAAACAATATATTAAGTGAAGTAAGCCAGGCCCAAAGAAACATAGATCCCATGGTTTCCCGTATTTGCAATAACTACTATATGTCTGAGACAAGCAGAAATGGTCAGATAAGTTGATGTTAGGCGAAATGAACCCCAAGATAAGGATTCAATGTTTTTTCTTTCTTGCAATTGTTTCTAACATATTTATAAGATGATTTCTTTGTTGCTTTGTATGTCCCTCCACCACCGTATAACCCCTGCTTTATTTGTATTTGATGTTGGTATGATTTGTGGAGGGGAAGGGAAAAAACAAATTATTTAAATAGGGATACAGGTTGACCCATTGCAACAATGAGATGTACAAGACGTCATGTAGAAAACCGAACTTTACAACTTTGGCTGGGGAGAAGGGGTAGGGAGGGGGGGAGGGGAGTGGGGGGGAGATGAGAAGGTATGGGAAGGGGAAATAAAGGAGGAGGCAACAATGCTTGATAAGAAATGTACTCATTACCTTGCTCATGTAATTTTAACCCCTCTGTATGGTGTTTTCACAGTAAAATAATAAAATTCAACAAAAAAAAGATACAAGAAAAGAAACTTAACCTAAACATTACAACTTAATAGAACAATTTGTACAGCCTTCCACAACTTCAAAGAGGTAGTGATACATACTTATCCTTTTGGTAATATCAAAGGCAGTTTCTTGCAAGATGTTCTTCAGACCTGGTTTGATATAATGGTTCAACAGAAGGAGATCCACTGTATCTTTGCTATCTATATTCCCAGCAGCAAGATGCAAGGGAGTCAAGAGGCGTTTAGTTTGAGCATTTGTATCTGCATCATGATGAAGTAAGAAAGACGCCACACTGGTATTATTCCACGAGTAAGCACTGCGCAGGGGTGTTCAGCCATTAACAATTATTGCATGAATATCTGCTGCTTGAGCCACCAACTCATGGACAATGTCTAAGTGTCCACTGTAGGCTTCCCGATGAAGAGGGGTATATTCATTGTCATCCCTAGTATTCACATGAGTAGCTTTTATGGAAAATAGTCACCACACTCTAGTAAGCCGATTATTTTCAGCAGCCCAAAGAAGAAATTTTCTTGGATCCTACTCCATTTTTTTTTCTTGCAATTGATACGATTTCTCACTTTTTCATTTTGTTACTCATCTTCATCAGAATTGCCTAACTAGGGACTTTCAATGCCAGTGGGAATAAGGTGTCCATGTATTTCCCCAATAGTTCATATTGGTTGAACTTGTGGGAAAAATACAATGAATTTTCTGCATCTGTTTTTTTTTCATGATGATTTATTTTCTCTTTTTACATTTTTATTATTCTAAGTCATTCTAACTAGAAAGTAGGGAATTGATGGAGAGCAGAGGAAAGATGTTCCTCCTTATTCAAAGGTACAGACTGAAAATAAGGATCAGTGTTGTCTTCATGTGCAGCTTCTTCCAGGAATGAGAAAATAGAAGGTGGCTCAGTGGTAGAGTGCTTGCCTTGCATGTCTGAGCAACGGCCGGTCACTTCCACTTTGTAGCCTTGTCATGCAGACCCATGGTACAAAGAAAAAGACGTAATACCCCAGCCCTCTGAAGTTCGCCACTTTTTGTGGTATCCTACTTTTTTTTCTTCCTGCAAATCCTCAGGGCCTAGGATCTCAGGATCAGCTATGGGTCCACAGACTGCACCACAGTCTAGGGTGATGGAAGCTGAGTCAGAGTTGCCACAACCTAAGTTCAAGCCCCGTGGTTGGCAAAATAAAGAATAAATAAAACAATTAATTAATTATTTAACTAAATTAAAAAGAAATAAAGCTCTTTCATTTGGAATTTCTGCCAGTTTCCTTCCTAAGCCTGGGATTTGAACTCAGGGTCTTGGTAAATCTGTAGCAATGTGAGGGAAGGTGCAGAGTTACCACTACTTGAGTTCAAACCCCATGCCAAGCCAAAAATTAAAAAAAAAGTCACTGAACTCGGCAGGGGGAGTAGTTGTGGAGATGGGAGGGAAGGGATGGTACGGGGAAAACAAAAAAAAAGAGGAGGCAACAATGCTCAATAGGAAATGAACTCATTACCTTGCTCATGTTACTGTGAACCCTCTGTACAACATTTTTGCAATAAAAATGTACAAAAAAAGAAACAATGTAGTGCTCAGAGAAGCACTTTGGGGGTAAGGTAAGGATGTCTGAAAAGCTGTACAAAATTCTACACTGCTTTTTTTTAAATGCTCTGTATGGAACTGAATGAACATAACTGCTTTCATTAAAAAAATTAAGCCACTGTCTTGGAACTGGGGCCAGTATTTCTGTAATTGCTGTGATTTGATCTCACCCTCCAGGTAACTCTTTTGCACCATAGGTGAAGGCGAAGCTTACTATCTTTGAGGAAAACAAATTCAGGCTAGAGTTCTGAGGGCCCAAATGAGCACCTTGCAATGGAAAAAAATATTTCTATACATGTGTAATATATGATATATACTTACATATGTATGTTTATTACATATATTTTTATTATTGATTTTGTATTTTATTTTTTATTTGATTAATTTATTTATTGTTTATTGTATTTAGTATTATTATACACATAATATTTAGTACATGTTTTACATCTATTATAAAATGATTCACAATAATTTAGGACATTGACTCATTTTCATTTATATACTTTATTAAGTGTTGAAACATGATACATAATTAAATGGAAGCATTTGTTACAGTCGTCACATGTTTAGAGTCTCTCCCACAGATGAGCTTTGTCTTCTTCATCTTTGGACACCTTCCTATAGGGATTTCTTTAGATGATTATTAATCAGAGGCCTTTTCTTGAGAATAGGCAAGTTGAGGGATAAAACTGTAAGGGTGGGGCTAGAAATGTGACAGTGGTAAGGAGCTCGCTCAGCATGCATGAATGCCATGGTTTGAATCCTCAGTGCCACATACTCAGAAAAACCCAGAAGCTGTGGAGTGGCTCAAGTGGTTAAGCTCTAGTCTTGAGAAAAAGAAGCTCAGAGAGAGTGCCCAGGTCCTAAGATCAAGCCCCAGGACTTTCAAAAATAATAGGCCAGATTCTGGTGGCTCACATCTGGAAAACTAGCTTCTCAGGAGACTGGGAGCTGAAGACCACAGTTCAAAGAAAGGCTAAGCAAGGAAAGCCTGTTAGACCCTTATCTCCAATGAACCACCAAAAGACACTGTGGCTCATGTGGTACTGTTTGCCTTGAGCTGAAGGGCTCAGGGACATTACCCTGGCTTGAGTTCGAGACACACAACTGGAAAAAACTGAGGGTTAATCAAAGTACTTTTCCTATTTGCCAATTAAGAGAACATTCTCTGGAAAATGAATGCTGAATTATACCAGAATTGGAGTCAGAGCTCAAGGTTCAAGTTTAGTAGATCCATATACCCAGCCTCTGAGACTCTAGCCTTATAACCTTGTGTGCTACAGGGTTCTGAATGGTCCAATGTTGAAAGGGTTAATATGCTCCCCAAACCCTTTGTAATAAGCAGTTGACTTGTACTGCAAATGTCATTACAGTTGTGAACCTAGCAGAGAATCAGTAGCTCACGCCCATCAACCTATCTTAGGAGGCTGAGGTCTCAGGATCACAGGGTAAAGTCAGCCAGAGTAGGAAAGTCTATGACACTCTGACTTCCACTTCTGAAAGGTGAGATGTTCAAGAGCTTCCTGGGTTTCCCTTGGTGATGAGAAGTTACTTGCACTCTAAATGTTCTTAGAATTCTCAAGCTGTAGAAGCAGGAAAGAAACATTATTGACCCATCCTGGGTTCAAATGAAGTTCTCAGGGTCCAAGCCCTAGCCCTGTTAGCAGGAAGAACTCCATTGTATTACTGTATATGAAGGACAGAAAATAGTTGCAAAAGCCAGGCTAGGTGAAGAGACCAAGGCCTGCAGGATTAGGAGGCAGAATGTACACACTCAACAGGAAAGTGAGCTGCAAAACCACTTCATTCATTCCAGGCACAACCAGCAACGGGCAGGGGGGGAACTTCAAACATTTGTTAGAGTTACAACAGGGTCAGGCTTTTTTCAACCTCTTCAAACAATGACTGATTAACCTTCCTCCCTCAGGTTAAGGCAACCTCAGGCTATCTTTAGGTTACCAATAGAGAGACAGTTTAGTGGGGGAGAGGGGAGGAACAGAGTAGAAAAATCCTGCTTTTTGGTCTTAGGAAGTGGGTTCTTGACTCTCCATCTGTCAGATTTGAAGGCCCTTCTTCTACCTCGGTGAATCCATTCTCCTTCTTTCATTCTGCAAATCATTAATGCCAATCCCCAGGCCAAGGAGAAGCAGGGCCGTTTCTCTTCTCTCTCCAAGCACCTGGCTCTCCCCTCTTGGCTCTGGGTCCCTCAGTTGCCTGAGAAGTGGGAGAGAGACAGTCTTCCTGCTCTGTGGTTATGTGAATGCGATACTGGTATCCTGGCACACTGCCGAAGGCCTCATGACTGCTAATTGTTCCCTTCTTCCCTCTTGACATCCAAGACCAGATTCATCTATCATCTTTCTATCTATCTATCTATCTATCTATCTATCTATCTATCTATCTATCTATCTATCTATCTATCTATCTATCTATCTATCTATCTATCTACCCACTCACCTACCTACCTACCTACCTATGCCAGTTCTTGGTTGAACTCAAGGCCTGGGCACTATCTGTAGCACTCTATTACTTGAGCCATTGCACCAATTCTGTCTTTTTCTGTGTATGTGCTACTGAGGAATCGAACCCAGGGCTTCTTGCATGCTAGGCAAACAGTCTCTCACTAATCCACATTCCCAGCCCCCTCATCTTTTTATTAATGGTATTTTGTACATAGGTAGGCTGCCGTTTTTTCTCCCCAAGTTAATTTTTGTGAATACCAGTTACTTCTAAGAAACCTGATCTTGTCTTCCCTTGCCTGATTTGTGATTGTTCCTGTGTTGGCCTCATAGTAAAATGTAAATAAACCCTGCTGAGAGCCTAAGTGTGCATCATATAAGGACACAGGCCTGGTACCCTGGAAGAGAAAAGCGATGGGCCTGAAATGAAGATTATGATGCAGTTTGTGCAACAGGCATCTCTGAAAAATAAATCAGTAAATAAAAGCAGAAGCATTGCATATGGTCTGTTTGCACTCAGGGAGGTAATACAAACATAAGTAGGTAAGGCACGGATACATAACTTGGCATTCTCTCTTTGAATTTTTTGTGGTCATCCCAGGGCTTAAACGCAGAGCCTTATGCAATCCTGAGTTGTTGTACTCAATGCTGAGGCTCTACCACTGCCACAGCTCCACTTCCAGCCATCTGGTAGATAAAAATTGGACATAAGCACCTCTCAGGCTTTCCTGCCTGCTCTGGCCAGTATCTCCTGCTTAGCTTTCTCTCTCAAAGCTGGAGCTCTACCCTCTGGGCCACTGCTTCACTTCTGGTTTTCTGGTGGTTTATTGGAGAAAAGAGGCTCACAACTTCCTGCTCAGGCTGGCTTTGGACGGCGATCTCCTGAGGAGGATTCAAGCAACTTTCCTCAGGGATTCGCTGAGGAACCGCTCCTCACAAACCTTTAGTCTAAATCTCGAGAGGTACTAGAGAAAAACAGAAACAGGAAGATGTTTCTAGTGTGTTCTAGATACTTAAGTTCAGAAACACTCATAATTATTAGGTCATTTTATAGGCAAAAGGAGCAGTGCAGACTGCATGAGGATTGTTCCAACTTTCGATCCACTCATCCTGAGACAGTAAATTTCCTGCAGCTCAATACTAAGTGACTGAACTGGCATGTCCTGTGGACATTTGCTCCCAAATCCTGTAACACTCATTTCTCACTTTTGACTGCAAACCTGTGACCAAAGGAGAAGATGATGAGAGAAAATCGTTTTCAGAGAAAGCAGCTATAAAGAACTTGGGTAGTTTACTTATAAATTCAAACCAATGGAATGACCCTGTTAAGAAGTCAGCTTGTCCAGAGTAAAACATGAAGAAGGAAAGAAAGGGAAGCTCTGAGGAGGCTGAGATGTAGAGAACCTTAGTCTGAATCCAGCCAGTATTAGAAAGTTCATGACACTGTTATTTCTAAGAGATCAGAGAAAAGCCCAGATGTGTGGCTGCGACTGAAGGTTAATGCATTACCTGAGCAAAAGCAGCTCAGGGACAATGCCTAGGCTCATAATCCAACCCCAGGACCTGCCCCCCCGCACAAAGGGCCTGTACCTCCATGTCTTTGCGTGTGTATGGATGTTCCTTTAGGTGTAGTTCCAGAGTAGTTATAATGAACAGCACCAAACTAGGAAATTTGTTTTAATACAATGATTTCATAGCATAGAGAGTGCTTTTGAAACAGTGCATGTTCAGGGACTCCCCTTACTGTTCCCAGTGTAGCCTGAGGGTTTCTCCCCACCCCATGCTGTGGTAAGAAGTCTCAGTCATTGTCTGAACAGGCAAACAAAAAAGGCCTTACCCCTGTACAGCGGTGAAACAACTCTATCTGGACCAATTAGTGAGGATGAGTGTGGGTAGGCTCTGAAGGCCAGGAGAAAAAGGCCTCTTTGTACCCCAAGCTATCTCTCTCCCTAGTTCTCTGTTTTGACAGGATGCCTTCAATTGTGTAACCTCCCTTGGCAGACCAAGTTCCCTGCACTTATCCTGCCATTGTGAGACTATATTCCCGTGTTCAGATACAGTGCTCAATATAATTCAGGAGTTCTTCTGGCCAAAATCTAGGATATTGAACCTAATGAAATGTTTAATTGCAGGCGATGATGGGCCTATGATACCTTTCCTAGGTTTCTGGAAGCTTGGGATATCCAAGCACATATCGCATATCAGAAAGATTCGTGTCATCTAGGGCTGGTGAAGCTCATCATGTCTTGAAACATTTGACCTCTCCTTGTTGGGCCCTAGGTGGCTAGGTTTTGGGTTCAACACAGGACCTGGATGCTGAACATGAGCTCAATGCAGAAGCCCAGTGCTTTACCATTCTGTGTCTCAGTTTCACTTCTGGTCTCTGTGTGTGTGTGTGTGTGTGTGTGTGTGTGTGTCCCTGTGTGTGCGTGCATACACCAGTCCTGGATCTTGAACTCAGCACTGTACCTTGTTTTTCTTGAACAAAGATAACTCTCTCCCACTTGAACCACAGAGCTATTTCAGGCTTTTTTCTGGTGATGTGGTCCTGAGAAATCAAGCCCAAGGTTTCATATATGGAAAGCACTCTACCCCAAGGCACATTCCCAGTCCTCTACTTCAGATTTGTTAGTTTGTTTCTGCTCTTTTGTTGTTGTTGGTTGTAGGAGATGATGTATGGGCCTGCGTGCTGTCCCTGAGTTCTTCAGCTCAAGTCTGGTGCTCTACCACTTGAGCTACAGAGCCACTTCAGTTTTTCTGGTGGCCCATTGGAGCTAAGTGTCTCAAGGACTTTCCTGCCCCAGACTAGCTTTGAACCATGATCCTCAGATCTCATCCTCCTGAGTAGCTAGTATGACAGTCATGAGCCAAAAGTACCAAGCTTCCACTTCAGGTTTCTTAGTGGTCAATTGGAAATAATAGTCTCATAGGACTTTTTGTGTCTGGGATAGTTTGGAACCCAGATCCTCAGATCTCAGCTTCCTGAGAAGGCAGCTATCGACCCCCTAGGTCATGGCACTCTGCTGTAAGGGGGTCTGTGGTTCCACATGTTGGAGTGGTAGCCATGTGCCCAAGAGGTAATGGTCAGAGCCTAGGCCCTGAGTTCAAGGTCTTCAGGAGACAAGTCTCTAGTCTTCAGTAATACATAATTTTGTCCCTGCCATGGAGACATATCTGAGCTCAAACCTCTTGTCTGCATAATCATCATCTCAGTATGTAGCTCTTACAAGGACCCAATGAAAGAATGCATCCTGAGAAGGACACAGCACGTGGCACTTTTCGCATGACTCAGCACACAGCATCCTGTGAAAGACTCAGAACACAGCACCCAATGCAGGACTCGGCACACTGCACCTTGTGAAAGACTCTGCACAGAGCAACCTATGAAGGACTCAGTACTTAGCTCTATTCCACAAGCTGTCATTAGAATTAGGGAAATATTTGAAATGTACTGTGACATTATGAATATTGTGACATCACATTGCTAGATGTAATGACTGTTGTGTCACATTGTCACATCACAAATCTGTTCTGACTTCATCACGTTTGTGCCAACAAATGCCTTTGGAATCCTCACAATCACATTCTAAAATGATATACTCATTGTGAGTTAATGACAATTGAGGTCTGGCATGCCATTGTCACATCAGCAATCTACTCCGACATCACAAAGGTATTTTGAACTCATCACTATTATGGCATCACCAACTAATTGTCACATAACACTCTTATGACATAATTTGACATCATATTGCAATTGTGATATTATTGTACCATCATACTTTTACAAATCTATTATGCCCTCATCACATCTTAAAAAATGCATGACCTTTGGGATATCAAGATCTTTCTATGAACGTGTTTCATTGTGAACTTGTAGCAATTGAAATTTGAAATAAGATGTGACATTACAAACTAGTTTTGACATCACTAACCCATTTTTATATCATTAACATTTTGAAAACTCAAACCTGTTAGGAATTTTAGCACTTTTAACAAAAACACATGGCCTTTGTGTCATCACAGTTCATTTGTGTAGGTCATTATGATTTCATTCTCATATCCTCACTATAAACTAATGACAATTAAGATCTGACATGCCATTTTGACATCACAAACCCTTTGTGACATCAACACCAATTTGACATCAGACTGTCGTTATGACACCATCAGCTCATGGTGACATCACCAAGCTACAGTGACATCATAGCATTGCCATTTTGCTGTGGTTTCATAATATTTCAAATGTGGCATATCAGTTGATATCAGAAACACATTGTGACCTCATAGCCATTGTAACATTATAAACCCTGTGTGACATCATAACCAGTGTCACATCACATTGTTATTATGACATCTTTAGCTTATGGTGACATCACAAAATGACAATGACATTATAGCACTTGCCATTATGTCATTGTGATATCATAGTCACATTATGAATGCCTGACCTGTGATTTCATTGTATTTGAAATGGGCATATGGGTTGATATCAGAAACTCATTGTGATGTCATAACCATTGTCACATCAAAATCCCTTTGTGACATCAATTTGGCAATGTGACATAACAAAGGCAATGTGATGCTACTAAGGCACCCTGATATCACAATGGTCATGAACTCACAATTGGTTTCTGATATCAACCAACATGCCACATTAGAAATAGAATCAAATAACATAATAGGCAAACACAACATGTATATGACATCAGAATGACAATGTGATGTTACAATGCTATGATGTCATTGTAGTTTTACATGTCAAAATGAGCTGATGGTGTCATAATGGCAACATGATGTCACAATTATGATGATGTCAGAAAAGATTTGTTATGTTTTAATGGTATGTCTGATGTCAGTTGTCATTAGTTCTCCATGAGGATATGGATACAAAAAAAGTTCTGTGATGTCACAGAGGTCACGTGTGTTTTCAAAGGTGGTAAGAGGTCATAATAGGTTTGTGATGGCACAATATGATCCATAATGTCACAATGGAAATGAGATGTCACAATGGAAATGAGATGTCTTATTGGGTTTTTGATGTCACAGTGGTGATGAGGTCACAATGGTTTTGTGATGTCAGTTTATTTGTAATATCAGAATGATATATCCAATTTCAATTACTCATAATTCAATGTGAGGATACAAGGTGATAAAAGAAGCTTCATAGTATGAGGTCATAGCATGTGAAAACCCAATAGGACAGTGATTTTACAATGACAATGTGATGTCTCAACATCATGTTATAATAATGTTTTGAGGTCACAATTGGTGATGCCATACTGATGAGGGGTCACAATAGATTTGAGATGTCCCAAGGGGTTGGTGATATCACAATGGCCTGTAGGATCTCAATTGTCATTAACTCATCATGCGTATATGAGTTTGGGAAGAGATTCTGATGTCACCAAAGTATATGTAGTCACAAAGGTGAAGAACTAACAGATCTGAGATGTCCAAAGTGACACAATGGTTATGATGTCCAGTGGTGTGATATCATGATGTTACACTGGATTTTAGATATCTCATGTCATATCTGAAATATGAGGTCGAACACAGTATTTCAACTCACAAAGGGATTAAGATATCACAATGGCATGTCACAAAAATTATGAGGACAGGAGAGGAATTTGATGTCACAGTGGGTTAGTGATATAACAAAGGCAATGTGCTGTGACAAAGAGATTTGATGTCACAAAGGTTATGAGTTCACAATGGTTCCTGATATCAACTCACATGGCACATTTGAAATTGAATGAAATGAAAGAATAGGCATTCACAATGGGTCTATGACATCCAAATGACAATATGATGTCAAGGCAGCAATGTTTGATAGGATATGTACTCATCATTACCTTGCTAATGTAACTGCAATCTCTCTGTACACTATAATTACAATAAATAACACACAGAAGAAAAAAAAGAAAAAATAGTATGGTGTCATTTGGGTTTGGTGATGTCACAATGAGATGATGATGTCATGATGACAATGTGATTTCACAGTCATAATTATTGCTCAAAGTATTTGTGATGATACAATGCTATGTGTGATCACAATTTCCATTAGTTCACTATGAGGATATGGATACACAAAGGGTCTGTGATGCCACAGAGATCATGTGTTTTTTTAAAGGTGCTAAGATTTCACAATAGTTTTGTGATGTCACAATGTGACTGCGAAGGCCCAACAGCAATGTGATGTCACAATGGGTTTGTGTTGTCACAGTGGTGATGAGGCCAAATGAGTTTGTGATGTCACTATGAGTTTGTAATATCACAATGACATGTGTAATTTCAATTTCTACTAGTTCACAATGAGGATACAATTTTGAAGAAAGAAATTTAAGCTCCAAAGACCTTGAGTTTTTAATCATAACTTGTGTGATATGCTGCCTTTAGTAAGCTTATAATGTTTTCAAACTCATAATAATTCTGGTATGACATACCATATTCGAAATTGACTCTGACATCATGAACATTGTGACACCACATTGATAGATATCAAGACCATGGTATCATATTGTGAACTCACAAATCTGTTAGGACTTCATCACATTTGTGCCAATACATGACTTTGGAGACAACACAGTCCCTTTTTGAACTCATATCTTCATTGTGAATTAATGACATTTGAGATCCGGTATGGCATGATGATATTTCCAACCAATTGTGACAACATAAACCTATTATAGTAGAAACACATTGTGTTCTAATAGCCATTGGGGTAGCACAATACCTTTGTGATCCCACATTTCCATTGTGATATTACTAGCCCACTGTGAAATTGCAATCGTCTCACACCCAATCCAGGAATGAAATGTGATACCTGAATTCAGTTGACATCTAGATCATGGTGACACTGATAGATGTTATGAGTAATTTGTCACATTCTGACAACACACACCTGTTAGGACTGCATCACTTTTGAGACAATGCATGCCTTTGGAGACATCATAGTCCCTTTGTGAGCTCATATACTCATTGAGAGTGAACGATAATTGAGATCACATGAATCATTTTGATAGCACCAACCTATTGTGACCTCACACACCTCTTGTAAATTCATCACCAATGTGACCTCACCAATTGTGATATCAAAACATTTTTAAGTCATCATATTGCAACATCCATTACCATTGTGATATCACTGTTCCATTGTGTTTTAAGAATCTAGTATGTCTTCATAGCATTTTAGAAAATTCATGGCCTTTTATATTTCAGTCTTCTTCTATGAACTCATATCCTCACTGTGAAATAGTAGCAACTGAAATTGGACATGTGATTATGAGATGTGAGTTCACAAAACTATTGGATTTCATAAGCAATGTGACATCACAAACCCATTGTGAGCTTTCATTGTCATTTGACATCACTATCACATTGTGACATCCCAAACCTATTAGGACCTCTTAGCACCTTTGAAAAAGCACATGGCCTTTGTGACATCACAATCCCTTTTTGTAACTATACCCTCATTATGAACTGACAATTGATATCGGACATGCCATTGTAACATAACAAACCCTTTGTGACATCACCAATGTGACATAACATTCTCATTATGACAGCATCAACTACTTTTGACATCACAAAACTATAGTGATAAGATAGCACTATGAGGACATAATTTCATTGTGATGTTATAGACAGATTGTGAATGTCTGTTTTTAATCGTTTTTTTGTGTGTGGGGGTCGTGGGTCGTGGAGCTTGAAATCTGAGCTTGGGTGCTCTCCCTGCTCTTCAGCTCTAGGCGAGCACTCTACCAGTTGAGCCACAGCGCCACTTCTGGTTTTCTAGTGGTTTTTATTGGATATAAGAGTCTCATGGACTTCCCTGCCTGAGCTTGCTTTGAACTGTTATCCTCAGATCACAGCCTCCTGAGTAGCTAGGATTACAGGTGTGAGCCACCGGGGCCCAACTTTTTCATTGTATTTCAAATTTGACATGTGTGTTGATATCAGAAACATAATGTGACCTAATAACCATTGTAGCATCATAAATCAGCAAGGACATCAAATTGTTATTATCACACCATCAACTCACTGTGACATCACCAAACGATAATGGCATCATAGCATTATAAATCACAGTGACATTGTTACAAAATAGATGTAACAGTGTGAAGGCCTAATCTAGGAATTCATTCTATTTCTGAATCCCATTTTGACCATATAATCATTATGATATCACAATCCTTTGTGACATCGCATTGCCATTGTGATATCATTAACCTGCTGTGTCATCACAAACCAGTCCTGTCCTTATAAGTTTTGTGACATGTTGCCATTGTCATATATTAAGCCCTTTGTGAGCTCACAATCTGTTTTCAATCTCATGTTTCTGGTATGACATGTGATATCAGAAATCCCCTGTGACATCATACTGCCAGAGGTCATGACCATTGTGTCACATTTTGATATCACAAAACTGTTAGAATGGCATCACATTTGTGACAACACATGCTTTTGGGGACATTACAGTCCCTTTTTGAACTCATATATTCATTGCCAATTAATGAAAATTGAGATCTGCCATGCCCCTCTGACATCATGAACCCCTTGTGACATCACAAACTTATTGTAACCTCATCATGAGAATGGCATCAACAACTAATTGTGGTCTTAAAGCATTGACATGACATTGTGGTATTGCCAGTGTGATATCACTGTCCCATTGTGTTTTACAAACCTATTATGGCCACATCACATCTTAGAATATTCATGGTCTTTGAGACTTCCATCTCTTTCTGTGAACTCCTGTACTTATGACCTCTAAGGCAAGGAGAAAAACCATAGAGTCACATTTAATATAATAAACCAATTTACACTAGAAAGGGGACTGTGATTACCTTATCCTGGACTTTATACCCAGGTCCAAGAGCAGCCTTAACCACAAAACCTCAGACCTCCAATGGGCACCCTTTCTTATTTGGTCTGAAAACCAACATCCAAAAAATTATCATCTCCAAAACTCCAAACTTCAATGGGCAAGGCATTTTACTTTTCCATTCCTCCCTCCTTCGCCACAGACCTGTCCTTTCTTCCTGGTCTTTCCCTTTTTCCCTTCCACCACTTTCTTCTTCTCTTCAGCCCACTCCACTCTCCACAGGCCTGCCCTACTCTGTGCCAGTGACCCCTTGCCAACCTTCTGCTCTCCTTCAACTTCCTCTCTTCTCAGATTTTTTCCTTCCTGCTGTCCTACCACTTTCTTCCATCCGGGTAGTTCCCATTTTTATCTCCCCTTCCAGTGCTCTGAAAATGCAACCTATATATAGGTTGTAACCCTCCTCACTCCAACGGGTCTCCTGCCTAACAGTTTTCAATCATCACTTCCCAAACTGCCCAATTTTCAATCAATTTTTGACAGCTCACCATGTGAGGTTTGACACCTCCACCTTTGGCAGCATTCCTCACACTCTCCGGGGGGCCAGGCCAAGAATTTAAAATGATAATCAGCTCCCACAGATAATTCTGTTCCCACTGGTTATTACAGTACCCTCATAGTGAATTAGAAGAAATTGAAGTTGTATATGTCACTGTTATATTACAATCTTGATGAGACATCACTATCACATTGTGATCTCATCACAACGGTGACATCACAAACTCATTGTGATATCACATTGCCATTGTGCCACCATGATCACATTGTGACTTTCCAAACTTATTGTGATCTCAAAAGCATTGAAAAAATCATGGCCTTTGTGACATCACAGGCCTTTATGTACCCATATCATTTTGAGCTAATGACAATTGAGTTCAGACATGCCATTTTAACATCTCAAAAGCTTTGTGACATCATCACCAGTGCAACATCACATTGTCATTATTACAACATCAGCCCATCGTGACATCATAAAACAACAATGACATCGTAGCATTATGACATTACAATGTCATTGTGATGTCACAGATACCTTGGAATGCCTATTCTGTGATTTCATTCTATATCAAATGTGGCAGGTGAATTGATATCAGAAATCCATTGTGACCACATAACCATTATGACATTACAATACCTTGATGACACCATATTGGCATTATGATATCACTAACCCACTGTGACATCATAAAACTGTCCTATCCTCATAAATTTTTTGACATGCTGCCAGTGTGTTATCTTTGGCTTCTCTGAGTTCATAAATTGTTTAACTCATAATACTTCAGGTATGACATGTGATATCAGAAATCCACTGTGACATCATGACCACTGTGATATCACACAGCCATATGTCATGACCACTGAGTCACATTGTGACATCACAAACCTGTTACGACTCATTAAACTTGTGCCAATATATTCCTTTGGAGACATCATTAACCCTTGTGAACTTATATATTCATTGTCAATTAGAGATCTGGCATGAGACTGTGACATCACTCACCATCCCATTGTGAAATCACAAACCCATGTGACCTCCTCACCTGTATGGCATCACCAACTGTTTGTGACTTCAAAAAAATACTATCTCATGTAATGGTAATATCACATTTTCAATGGGATTTTCACCATTGCATTTTCACCAATCTATTATTTCCTCGTATTTTACAAAATTCATGGCTTTTCTGATTTCTAGCTCATGTGAACTCGTATTTAATTGTGATCTAGTAGAATGAAATTGGACATGTAATGGTGATATTACAAATTCATTGTGACATCACTATCCATGTGTGACCTTATCACCACAGTGATATCACAAACCCATTGTGACATCACATTACCACAGTGATATCATGACCATCTTGTGACATCCCAAACCTTTTGTGACCTCTTAGCACCTTTGAAAAAGCACATGGTGTTTGTGACATCACAGTCCCTTTGTGTAACCACGTCTTCATTGTGAACAAAGGACAACTGACATCAGGCATGCCATTGTACCATTACAAATGCTTTGTGACATCATCTCGAGTGAGATCACGTTGTTATGATACCAACCGCCCATTGTGACATCCCAAAATGACAATTACATCATAGAATTATGACATCACATTTTCATTGTGAGGTCATAGAGACAATGTAATTGCCTATTCTGTGATTTCATTCTATCTCAAATGTGGCATATAGGTTGATTTCAGAAACTTATTGTGACCACATCACCATTGTGATGTTACAATCCCTTTGTGAACTCATATTGACCATGTGATGTTATTAATGCAATGTAACATCACAAACCTGTCTTGATCTTACAAGTTTTGTAATAAGCGACTACCTTGACCTGGGCTGGATGCCCAGAGCTAAATGCAGCCTCAACCATGAATCCTCACACCTCCCAAGATCAACCCAGCCATTTGTTAACTGGTCTGCAAACAACCAGCCCCCAACATAATGAACGCCAAAGCTCTACACTTCAAAGGACAAGGCTTTTTCCATTATCTTCATCCTCCTTCTCTCCAGACCTGTCCTATCTTTCAGGTCTTTCCATTTTTTCCTTCAACCATTCCCTTCTTTTCTTCAGGCTGCTCTATTCTTGACAGACCTGCCCTGCCCTGTCCAGGTGGCCAGTTGCCGTCCTTCACCACCTGCTCTTGCTCAATTTCCTTTCCTCCCAGGTCTTTACGCTACTGCAGTCTCATCACTTCTTTCCTTCCAGGACTTTCCCCCTTTTCTCTCCCCTTCTGTTGCTCTGAACATGCATCCTATATATAGGCTGTACCCTTCCCCCACTGGAATATATTTCCTGCATAAGAGTTTTCAAACATAACTTCCCAAATGTCCATGCCAAATCACTTCTTGGCAGCTCACCATGTGGGGCTTGATATCCTATCTCCTTCAGCAGCATGTCCTTCCCCCACTAGTGGCATGCACTCCCTTCTCCGGTGGTCTAGACCAGGAGGCCATGATGACTATCTGTTCCCGTGGATTATAGGGGCACTGATAGTTATTACAATGTCCTCATGGTGAACTAGGAGCAATTGAAATTGGGCAAATAATTGTGATATTACAAACTCGTGACATAACTAACCCATTGTGACCTCATCACCACTGTGACATCACAAAACCATTGTGAAATCACATTGCTGTTTTGACACCAGGATCACATTGTGACATCCCAAATCTATTATGACCTCTTATAACCTTTGAAAAATACATAGCTCTGTGACTTCACAGTCCCTTTGTATACCCAAATCCCTACTGTGAAATATTAACAATTGAGAATCATATATGACATTTTAACATCAAAAACAGTTTGTGAGATCATCACAATTGTGACATCACATTGAAGTTTTGACACCATCTGCTCATTGTGAAATCACAAAACAAAAATGATGTGATAGAATTAGAACTTCACATTGTCATTGTGACATCATAGACACAGTATGAATGCCTTTTCTGATTTTATTTTATTTCAAATGTGCCTGTAGGTTGATATCATAACCAAATCGTGAACTCATAACCATTGTGACATCACAATCCCTTTGTACATCACGTTGCCATTGTGATACCACTAACCCACCGTGACAACCCAAACCTTGTTGGGTCTTCGTCCGTCCCACGAAAGACGGACGGGGTCCGAGGAAAGGTAAGTGCGGCGCTCGCCCGTTCCCTAGCCTCCCTCAGCCCAGGAGACAATCAGACACAGCGGGGAGCCAAATCCAGCAGGTAGAAAAACTCGTTTATTAACAGAGAGCAGCCCCTTTTTAAGGACAACAAGGGTGGGTGGTATGGTAAGGGAGGAAGAGGAACCAATCACTGTCAAGGTCACACCCTATCATTCACCTGAGCCCTCACGGGCTGGTTAGGCACTGATCAGAAGATCAATTGGGGTCTGCCCACTCAACCCCTCCCAGAGCCATCTTGGCTGGCCATGTGCTCTCCAGTAAATTAGGCTCTGCCCACTCAACCCCCTCCCAGCGCCATCTTTGCTGCCCATGTGCTCCACAGATTCCCCCTTTTTTTTTGTTTAATGGCAGACCCACCTAGCACAGTAATAAACATCAGTCCCACCACAGTTAGAAATGTCCGAAGCAGTTCAATTAATTCCTGGGCACCTGGTGTCTTTTAAGTAAGCCAGTTCCTTGTACGTGCCTTTAAGCTAGCACAGGAGTCAAGATGACCTTTGAGCTTTACTGTCAGCTCCCAATTGCTCCCAACATCATCTCCCCCCGTCTTTGCTTAAAGAAGCGAACCCGCCTGTCTTAGGTTGGGTGGATCGCCTTGTCTGCCTTACCCGTCATTGGGAACTTCTTCAGAGCGAAGCTGAAGGCCCTGTCTTAGGTTGGTCAGACTGACACCCCCTCTTACCCGTCTCTGGCTGCGATTCCTCTGGGGGGGGGGAATTCATTCATTTGGAGCTTGATAACTGGCTGGCTAGGCTCATAAGAGTTTTGCAGTGCACGTATAATGCAAGGAAGGCATAGAAAAACCATCAGCAAAAGCATTCCCAGGCCAGGAAATGTCACTACTAGTCCTTTAACCTTAGTGAAGGATGGGATAGCAGTCTTTGCCACTTTAGAGTCCAGAGGTGGGGTTGGACAAAATCTAAGCTGGAAGCATAACAAAAGGTGGTTGTTTAACAATTAAGTATGGATTCAATGCTGCTATACAAGCAATTAGTAAAAGAACAATTAAAGCAGGTAACATTAAAATAATTAACTCCTACAAAAATATTAAACAGTCCATAGGGTGGTGATCAAAATGAAGGTCAGGCCACCAGGTCGAAGGGACAGCTTCTCTTGTGGTGCTCCTGACGATTTCTGCATTGCCAGCATTGATCACCGCCCAGGTCACCCGTTGAGGTTGATGCAGGTTCCGTAGGGCCGTTCACAGGATTCGGAGAGTCAGGACAGCCAACAGCTGGAGTGTCACCATCTGCAATTGTTAGAGAACACAAGAGCTTCTCAAGGGCTGGTTGCCCTTGGGGATGGTTAATAATTGTCTTTCTGGCTTTTGTCTTTGGTTAGCTTATTCTTGGGCATCCTCCTGTATAGAGGAAATGGGTAAAAACTTAAGGTTCCTGGCAGGGATCCAAATGGGAGCAGACTCCCCTATGGGGAAAACGCATCCAAATCCCCTGCCCATAGTAACTAGGGGGTCAGGTCCTCTCCATTGTTGTGTCAGGGGGTCCTTCCACCTGACTTTCACTTGGGGCTTAGGGTTTAGTTGTCCCCAGTGCTTCTGAAATCTGGATTCAGTTGCCCCTTTTGAAAAATTTAAGATGTTAATGGTAAACAAAGCTATCTGTAACTGTACATGGGGGCTAATTCCCATTTTTTGTTTTAATAATTGCTCTTTAAGACATTGATGATTTCTTTCTATAATTGCTTGGCCTTGGGGATTATAGGGAATTCCTGTAGTATGATTAATATGCCATTTGTCAAAAAACTCTAACATTGCTTTGCTAACAAAACAGGGTCCATTATCGGTTTTAACTTGTGCTGGTAGACCCAAGGTAGCAAAGCATTGAAGAAAATGTGCTTGTGAATGTTTAGTTCTTTCTCCAGTATGTGCTGTGGCCCAGCATGCTCCTGAGTAGGTATCTATAGAGACAAAGATATATTTAAACTTACCAAAGGCCGGGAAATGGGTAACATCCGTTTGCCAGAGGACGTTGGGTTTAAGGCCTCTGGGATTTACCCCCGGGGGTTGTAACGGGGGTACTTTTAAGAAAGGCTGGCATGTTTTACAGGTATGTACTATCCTTTTGAGGTCCTTTACAGGAATCTGAGGAAATCTATGCTGAAGACCTCTCCAATTAATATGGGTTAAATCATGCAAACAGGTAGCCTCTTGTAATGTTAATGCTTGTGGGCCAGTAGCTAACTGGTCCGCCCACTTATTGCCTAGGGAGAAAAACCCAGGAAGATTTGAATGCCCTCTCAAATGCTGAATATGAATAGGGGCTCCCCGCCCTTCTAATAGGCCCTTAAGGGTAACCATAAGGGGGGAAATAGGGTTTTTATCCAGCTTAATATGTGCCTGGGGAATATGAGGGAGCAAGTTAATCATATATAGGCTATCAGCATACAAATTAAAGGGTTTTTGAATGTCCTGAAGAGCCATAATTACGGCCAGCATTTCCTTATATTGTGCTGACCCTTGACAAGGTTGAAATCTTTGCTGGCTCGGGGTCTTTTGTTGTTCCTCAAAGGCTGCATATGCAGAGCCCGCTTTACCTCCGTCAGTAAAAACATGGAGGGCGCCAGGAATAGGCGTAGGAGAAAATAGGGATGGTATTTTGAGGGGAAGTCGCCATAACATGACAGTCCATTTGGATGGCCCATAATGGCAGTCAGTTTGGCCTAGAAACCCCTCCAAGGAGAGAGCAAGACGAGCATTGGCTCGAGTGAGCCACTCAACGTCTGCCATCCGAAAAGGAAAAACAATGGAGTGAGGGTCGAGGCCATAATGCCTTTGGGCTTGCGTCCTTCCCTTCACAATAGCATCTGCAAGTTGGTCTGCTTGAGAGTACACCCGAGGTGTGCCCCCCAGGGGAGTGTGAACCCACTCTAATGGCTCCCCATTTTGAGTTAAAACTGCAGATATTAATGTGACCCCTGCAAACAACCAAAGGGAAATGGGCTCACTAATAGAATACCTCTTTAGAGAAACTTCATCCAGGGCTTTTTGGAACTGCAAAAATATTGCCCTATGGCTATCTGTAATTGTAATAACTTCTTGTGGCGTCCTGTCTTTTAGCAGGGCAAATAAGGGCACAAGACTATCTTTAGGGACAGAAACCCATGGCAACAGCCAATTGATTTCCCCTAAAAGACTCTGAAGTTGGGTTAAGGTTAGAGAGGCTGGAATATCCAGCAAAGGCTTAAGGGGGCTGGCCTGAGTCAAGGTAAGGTGGGTCCCGAGCACCTTAAAAGGAGGTACCTTTTGAATTTTATTAAGGGCTATGGTAAAACCCCCCTTTTTTAGTATGTCGAGGACCTGGGCCAGAAGGCCCTCCAGGCAGCTTGGGTCTCGGTGCCCCAGAATTATATCATCCATGTAGGCATAGGCAAGGGAGGTATCTGAACCCAGCACAGGCCCTAAAAGTGTGGCCAAGTATTGTTGGCAGAAGGCAGGGCTATTGGCCATACCCTGTGGCAGTACTGTCCATTCAAACCTCCGGTCAGGCTGGGAGAAATTAAGAGAAGGTATAGAGAAAGCAAACTTCTCGCAGTCATCTGGATGCAGAGGGATAGAAAAAAAACAATCTTTAATGTCAATCACAACCAAAGTATATTCTGAAGGTATAGCAGGAGTCCAGAGCATGCCTCTTAGGGGCGTTCCTACTAGCTTTCATTTACCTTCCGTAGATCTTGGAGCATCTGCCAAGCCCCAGAGGCTTTTTGAATAACAAATCCAAGGACTTATACAAGGGCGGATATGCCCGAGGCTTATCTGTTCCTCCACCAGAAGGTGGAGGGCTTCAAGTTTAGGTTTGGTCAATGGCCACTGCTCCACCCAGATTGGGCTTAGGGCGGAGTCCGTCCACCAGGGGGACGGTCCAATGGGCCTGGGTCACCCTGCCACGAGGCTGCCTGGGCCTCACAGCAGGGGGGGTTCCTCCTTGCATTAAAGGGGCTAGAGGATGCCCCTCCCCAAGTTTAAAGACTTCCCATCTAAATCAAATTTGTATCCCTCCCTGCCCCTGGGGTAGGGTATAGGGGGCGGTTTGCCCACGGGCCAGTCGGCAGGGGATTGTTGTAAACAATCCCTCTTAAAGTGCCCTTCCTGCCCCCATTTAAAACAAGTCCCTCTCCCCGATGGCCTTGGGGTTCCTTGGCCCTGGGCTGCCAGCGCCTGAGTAATGGCCTCAGTCATTGTAGATGCCTGAGCCTGTAAAGCTAAAGCTAGTGATTGGGACTGGTGCTGTTGCGTTCCCACATCCTGTGAAGCCACCACCCATCTGCTCAGGGAACTCTCTCTCAATCCCGTGCAGGCCATGCGGTGGTCTGCATTCCCTTCCCAGACCAGCAGCTTTACAAACTGATCTCGGAGGTTCCCTGTCGGCAGCTTGAGGTGAACACTCTGTTGGACTCGGTCTATGAAATCAGGTCGAGGCTCACCCAGTTTTTGTCTCACTTCTGCCATGGAGGACTCAGTAGGCCCATCATCTAGTTTGTACCACACGGCAAGTCCTGCCTGCCTCACCTGGTCACAGTACGGGCCAGGTATTGCGGCCTGTTGGATGCCGGTTGAGTACCCTTCCCCCTTCCCTGCTAGCATGGCATAAGTAATAGGTTTTGCTGGTTGAGCCTGCCGGTTACTCTCCGCTTGCACTCTGCATTCCTCCTTAAAGAAAGCACACCATTTAATAAACTGAGAACTAGTGGTCTGGGCCCAGGGAGAGTTTGGGCCATCCTCCGCCACCGCCTTGTGGAGCTCTTTAAGATCCTTAGCTTCCCATGGATACCATTCCAAGGGCCTGTTAGCCCCTGATGCCACATTGACCGGATACGCTTGGGGAAGCGAATCCTGTGGCCGAGAGTCTGGGCTCTTGGGTGGCCCTTCCTTTCCAGAGGAGGTCTCCGAGTAGGTTACTTCCTCAGCCCTTGGTCCCTCCATGTGGTAGGGGTCTGGGCTTTGCAAGTCCCTCTCGCAGGTCTCGTAGGGTGCCGTACCTCCCGTCCAATCAGGGGAATAGGGAGGGGGCCTAGGACCGTCCGGGGCACCTGAGTAGCTGCCTCCGCCCCTGCATGCACAGATAGTGCGTTGTTGCCTCCTCCTCCTTCTTCTGTGATATAGCATTACCCATATTTAGGGTTTCACTTACCCCGAGAGACCGCTTAGCCTCGGCCGGTATCTTTTCCTTTCGTGCCCCACGTTGGGCGCCAGATGTTGGGTCTTTGTCCGTCCCACGAAAGACGGACGGGGTCCGAGGAAAGGTAAGTGCGGCGCTCGCCCGTTCCCTAGCCTCCCTCAGCCCAGGAGACAATCAGACACAGCGGGGAGCCAAATCCAGCAGGTAGAAAAACTCGTTTATTAACAGAGAGCAGCCCCTTTTTAAGGACAACAAGGGTGGGTGGTATGGTAAGGGAGGAAGAGGAACCAATCACTGTCAAGGTCACACCCTATCATTCACCTGAGCCCTCACGGGCTGGTTAGGCACTGATCAGAAGATCAATTGGGGTCTGCCCACTCAACCCCTCCCAGAGCCATCTTGGCTGGCCATGTGCTCTCCAGTAAATTAGGCTCTGCCCACTCAACCCCCTCCCAGCGCCATCTTTGCTGCCCATGTGCTCCACAAAACCTATCCTGTCATCATAACTTTTATGCGCTGCAATTCTGATACCTTAGGCCTTTTTGTCCTCATAATCTGTTGACCTAGTTAGATTTCACATATGACATTTGATATCACAAATTCCCCGTGACATCATGACCATGGTGAGATCACAATGCCAGATGTCATAACCATTGTGCCAAATTCTGACATCACAAACCTTTTAGGATTTCAATATATTTGTGACAACACATACTTTTGGAGAAGCTGCAGTACCTTTGTGAATTCATATACTCATTGTAAGTTAAAGACAATTGAGAACCATCATGTAATTGTGACATGCCCAACACATTGTGACATCACCAATCTTTTGTGCCTTCATCACCAATGTGGCATCATCAACTAATTGTGACACCAAAAGAATATTTTGACATGATGTAGTGAGTTGATATTGCCATGGTGATATCACTGTCCCATTGTTCATTCACAAACCTAATATGACCTCATAACATTTTTAAAAATTCATGTCCATTAGGATTTCAAGCTCCTTCTGTGAACTTTATGCACATTGTGAAATACTAGCCATTGAAATGGGACATGTGTTTGAGATATTACAAAATCATCATGATATCAAAAACCCATGGTGACTTCATCACAACTGTATCATAAAGCTATCATGACCCCTAAGAACCTTTGAAAACACACATGGCATTTGTAACATCACAGTCCATATGTGTACCCATATCCTCATTGTGAACACATGACGATTGAATTCATATATGCCATTGTAACATCACAAAACCTTTGTGACCCCATTACCACATATTCATTATGACACCATTACTTCCTTGCAACATCACCAATTTACATTGACCTCATAGCGTTATGACATTATATTGTCATTGTGATGTTACAGACACATTGTAAATGCCTATTCTCTTATTTCATTCTATTTGAAATGTGGCATGTGGGTGGATATCAGAAAACCATTATGATCTCATAAATTTATGGCATCATAATCACTTTGTGACATCACAGTGCCATGGTGATATCACTAACACACCGTGGCATCACAAATCTGCCCTGTCCTCATAAGTCTTGAGATGTGCTGCAATTGTGATGTCTTAGGCCCTTTATAAGCTTGTAATCTGCTTTCAACCTTATAATATTTCAGTTATGATATGTGACATCAGAAATCCACTGTGACATCATGATCATTATGGCATCATACTGACAGACATCATGAACATTGTGTCACACTGTGACATCACAAGCCTTTTAGGACTTCATCACATTTGTGACAACACCTGCCTTTGGAGACACCACAGTCTGTTTGTGAACTCTTATTCTCTGTGATTTCATGACAAATGGGATCCTTTATACCATTTTGATATCACCAACCAATTATGACATCATAGACCTACGATTACCCCTTATCTGTATGGCATCAGAAACTAACTGTGACAACAAAACTTTTTGTGAGGTCACAATATGACATGATGATCATGACATCTGTCAGTGTGATATCACAATGGTCATGATGTCTCAGTGGATTTCTGCTATCTCATGTCATACATGAAATATGAGGTTGAAAACAAATTATGAGGGCAAAAGTTCTAAGATATCACAATGTCAGCATGTCACAAAAGTTATGAGGACAAGAGAAGTTTGTAATGTCACATTGTGTTAGTGATAGCACAATGGCACTGTGATGTCACAAAGTAATAATGATGTCAAAATGGTTATGTAGGCACAAAAGTGCGTTTCTCATATCAACTCTCATACCACAGAATCACAGAATAGTTATTCACAATGTCTATGATGTTAGAATGAGAATTGTTGTCATAATGCAATATGTCATTGAGTTTGATGATGTCACAATGAATTGAGTTTGATGATGTCACAATGAGCTGATGTTTCCATAATGAAAAAGTGATGTGACACTGTTGAGTATGTCACAAACACTTTTTGATGTTATAGTGGCATGTCTGATCTCAATTGTCATTACTTAACAACAAGGATATAGGTACACAAATGGACTGTGATGTTGAAAAGGGCATGTGATTTTTCAAAGGAGCTAAGAGGTCATTATAGATTTGAGATGTCACAATGGAATCATGATGTAACAATGACAATGTTGTCACAATGGCTTCGTGATGTCGTGGTGGTGATTATGTCAAAATGGGTTTGTGATGTCACAACGACTTTGTAATATCACAATCAAATTTCCAATTTCAATTGCTACCAGTTCTCAAGGAAGAGACTGTAATAATCAGCAGGGTTCCAGTAATATATAGGGTCCAATAATCAGAGTGGCCCAATCTCCTGGCAAACTGGAGCGGACAAAATATGCCACCAAAGAAGGTGGGGCATTCAGTGGGACGGGCTGGTGCATTAATCTCCACGTGTTGAGCTGTTAAGAATTTATTGGGCTGTGGGCAGTTTGGGATGTGACAGTTGAAAAATGTTAGGCAGTTGGAGTGGAGAAAGGGTACAGACTTCTATAGAAGGGAAAAGTCCTGGAAGGAAAAAAGTGGTATGATAGCATAAGGGGAAAACCTCGGAGGAGAGGATGTTGAGGGAGAGCAGGAGGTGAAGAATGGCAATTGACGACCCAGGCAAAGGAGTTCAGGCCTGTGGAGATTGGAGAGGCCTGAAGAGAAGAAAGAACTGGTAGAAGAGAAAAAGGGAAAGACCTCGAAGGAAGTATAGGACTCTGAAGGAGAGACAAAGGAAGGGGAGAAAAAGGCTTGCCCTTTGATGTTTGGAGCTTTCGATATCATAATTTTGGGGGTTGATGGTTTGGAGAACATTTATTATATTAACTGTGTCTCGATGGATTCTCTTCAACTATAGAGGTCCTAATTTTTAGAGACCCCATTGACATAATCCATTTGGATTGCATCAGGCCTTGGACCCAGAGAAAAATCCCCATAGGAGAGAGTGTTAGCACTCAGGTTTGAGAGTCTACCTCGAGTGTTTGTCTGCAAAGAACCAACATGGACAAAAGTCATTTAGGTACCACTAAGGACAAGTCTAGGCAAGCTTGTCAGCCTGTTTTGAGGACCCCTTCTAGAGGGAACTCTTTGAGAGGCCGTGTAGCGTTTCCAAAGGAAGCCATCTGGAATCTCATCAAGAGTACATCTGAGGTTTCCTTAAGAAGCCATCTGAGACCTACTCTGGAGTTCATCTGGGGCCTTCTCAAGGGGGCATCTTGGACTTTCTCCAGAAGTCATCTGGGGCTTCTTCAGGAGGCCACCTGAGACCTCTTCAAAAGTAGTCATTGGGGCTTCGTTATGAGGCAATCTAGGACCACCACCTGAGGTCATCTGGAGCTTCTTTGGGTGGTCATCTCGGGTTACCTTGATGAGAAATGTATGACTATCTTTGGACATCATCTGGGACTTCCTTGAGAAGCCATATAGGACCGTCTCTGGATGTAATCTGTGGCTTTCTCAAGAGGGTTATCTGGAACCTCCTTTGAAGTTCATATGTGGCCTCTGTGAGTGGCCATCTGGAAGCTACTCGAGAGGTAATCTCAGCCACATTGAGAGGACATCTGGGACATCCCTTGGAGGTCATCTAACACTTCCTTGGGAAGCCATTTGAAACCTCCATGAGAGGTCTTTTAGGGCCTCCTAGGAATGACATATGTGACATCCTCCAAAGATCATCTGTGGCCTCCTCAAGAGACAATCTGGGACATTCTCTCTGTCATCTGGGACCTCTTATAGAGGTCAACATTGAGAGGTATGGGACATGTGGGTTGTCTGTGGCTATTGGTCTGTGTGTGTATGCTGATAGTTCTGTGTCCTGTATGCACCTCTGTTTACTCCTTTTCTCAGGATGGGAGAACAAGGCCTAAAGGTGTCATATTCAGAACATATTCTCCTCCACGTTTACAGAATTCCTCAGTGGAAGATGCACTGATGTACTCTCTCTCCTTTTCTTTGCCATCAGCACCTCTAATGTTAAGTCCTCCCATACCAAAAGTGGTTACTTGTACCAGTCTGAGGTGCTACAATGTGGTATGTTACCCTTATTACCTTTGAGATAGGAACATGGAGGAGATGGTGGGCAAGCCCCATTTCTAATATATGTTCCCTTTACAACTAGTGACCTGTATAACTGGAAACAGCAAAATCCATCCTTTTCAGCAAAAAGGGGCTCATTACTTCATTAGAGACAGTAATTTTCAAACACAAGCACATCTGGGATGAGTGTCAGCAAATTTTACAGGCACTTTTCACCTGGTAGAAAAGGGAATGAATCCTGCTTGGTGATTTGAAAGTGGTCCTTCGACCAGAGAGTAGCCCCACTATTGAACCAGCAAGTCTTTGCACATACTTACCCAAGCTGAGACTAACAGCAATTGAGGTATGGAGCTGCTTACCTAATATTGCCAGGTTCTGTTAGCAGGGATACCGCAGTGGCTAAAAAGCCAAATCATCAATCTAAGGTGGGTGAGATTTTACAGTTCCCCAGTGAGTACCCTAATGCTTTTATGAAACTTCTCCCAGAAGCCTATAGGATATATAGGCCTATAGATCTTGAAGCCCTGGAGAATGAAAGAGTCCTCCTAAATATGGCATTTGTTACCCAGACAGCCCCAAATATTAGAAGAAAGCTTCAAAAGTTAGAAGGTTTTGAGGGAAAAGTTTATTCTAATTTGGAATTAGTCACACAGAGGGTGTTTGTTAACAGAGATACCCGGGAAAAAGAGTCTAAGAAGAGGGTTTGAGTTTTGGTAGGAGCACCAGAATAGGGATCAAGAAACCCTTGGCAAAGACAGTACAATTCATTTGCAAATAGCAATAGGGAACCCCTAGGACTTCACCAGTGTGCTTATTGCAAACAAAATAGACATTGGGAAAAGGAATGCCCAAGGAGGAGAAAGATAGAAAAGGACAGGTTAATTAATCACATTAACCACCTGGAAAATGTGTTCATATCTCTGGAGAAACATGCAAAGGAGCTTGGGGCTCTGAATTCCAACTATGTTCAATTTAAAAAGCAGCCCTCTGAACTTAAGAAATGTGGCAAAGAAAAAATTCCACCCTTCTATCTCAAAACATAGTCTAATAAAAGACTGAGTCTCCAATATGTACCAGTCAAAACCCAACAAGAGATTAAAAGCACATAGAAGAGCACATTGGAGAAAACAGAGAAAATTATTTGACATGAAGAAAAGATTTGAAGATATAAATTAGGAACATGTGCGAGTCAAAAATGAGAAGAAAATCCTCAAAAGGAACCTCGGAAACACTCAAAATCAAATGAAATTCAAGTACATTAGCCTGGGTGAGCATGAGGCAAATTAGGGGACCACAGGTCAGAGGCAAACAAGCACAGGACAGCAATGCTGCCATCCTTGCTAAACACAAGTGAGGCCAAGAAGAGATCCTAATGCTGCATTAAGAAATCATCGCAATGACAAAGGAGCTGGACCTGATATAAGAAAGTATTAGGCTGAAGTACATGTTGATTATAAGCTTTGAAGAGTGTCACCAGATATTCAAAGCAACAGAGAAAGAAGGAAAGAGTAGTTAGCAGAGAAGACGGGGAAGTGCTGTGTCATAGAAGAGGAGGCCAGGAAAAGTGAACTGGAAAATATCAGGCTCAAGAAAGAGATTGGTACTATTCAGAAAGAGTTAAAGGACCACATGCTCTGACAGAGAGTGCCGGGGAAAGGTAAAGAACATTAGGAACAAAAACAGAAGAGCTAAACAAACAGTTGGAAGATCTGTCACAAAAATACACTAAAGTGGAAAACTAGAAAGAGAGACTACTAGAATAAAAAGCCAAAAAGACTGCTGAGATCTTCACCAAAATGTAATGCAGAAACTTCATGTCCCAATGGAACAGGTGGATGTGGGAAAAATTACCTCTCAATAGCACCTTTGTGAACTTAAGGGAGGAGCTGAAGAGCAAGCAAAGGTGTTGTGAGAAGGAGCAGCAGTTGGCTAGTCAAAGGAACTCTCCTGTGACCCTGCCAAAACACTTGCAGGTTAAGGAGCACATTGAGAACTAGAGTGGGATCACGAAAGCAAGTTTGAGAGAAAAGGAGGAGAATAAAATGGAAGAAGACTCCAAGGTTCAGAGTACAATACAGGAAGTAAAGAAACTAGAGACCCTAAGATACAGGGAAACATCTGAGCTGATCACGTAGCTTGGGAGACCACTCCAAAACCAGTTGGTTCTCTAAAACTACTAGTCGTTAAGATTAAAAGAAGAAGCAAACACAGTAGTAATAAGTGTGCAAATGTTGATACTGAACTTGTGAAAATAACATACAGGTTCAATCTTTCTGTCAGTTTACATATAGATATTTGCACCCAAGTAAATTGAATGAGGCCACTGCCTAAAACTCCTGAAAACCAGTGGGCCCTCAGCCTGACAATTCTTTGTAATGCGTGTAGGTAATTTCCATCAGGTAAATGCTGGAAAGCTGGAACCTATGGAAAGAATTCATATATGAGGAACCTCAGATCATGAATTTGGCAATGTGGACTCCACAGATGTAAAGCCTGGAAAGTACAGCTATTGGTATCTGTTAGTAATAGTGGACAATTTTTCAGGCTGAGCTGAGGTGTGTAATAATTCCTTGATTTGGCTTACCCTTAGCTTTGGGGTCCAGAGATGGCCCTGCATTCATGGTCCAAGTTCTTAATTATTAACTAACACCCTAGGAATAAATTGGAAGTTACAATCTATTTATAGACCTTAGAGTCCAAGACACTAGAAAGAATGAATATGACCTTAAAGGAAACTAACTAAATTAAATACAGATACTGGCCATGGCTATGTAAGCCTCCTCCACTTTGCTCTCCTTTGAGCAAGATGTAGCTTCTATGTTAAAGGATTTAATCCCTTTGATATACTTTAGTGTAGACCACCCCCTTTGGTTCCTAAACTTGGGAAGGTTATATTAACAGAAATGTCTAACTACAGACTGCAGGCATTAAAACATATTCTTTTATGTACCTATCCTTTGGTAATCAAGGCCCACTGGCCACCTAAGAAAAACTCCACCTGAAAGGGAGGGGCCAAGATGGTGAGGGAACAGCAGGGAAACACCTCAGCTCTCTCCAACCAAATAAAGAGTTCGGATTTCAATGCTCTGTTTCTCCAATTGACCCACAAAAAAGGCAATTACTCAGAGAGATACAGGAAGTGAAAAAAGAAAAGGGAAAACCCTACACAGACAGTAAAGTGGGAAGACCCTTCCCCCACCCGTAGTTGGTGATGGGGCTCCACTCTAAGCAGCTTAATTGGTGGGGTTTCAAGCCAGGCTCCATAAGTGGCCAGGCACTGGAATGTCTGTGGACCACACACTCACAAGCATCCCAAGGCTCTCAGAAGACTGCCAAGAGGTGGTGCCAACCTAGAGAATACAAGCAGAAATCTCAGAAGGTAGAGCCAGCACGAAAACTCTCCTCACCCTCCCTGGCATAGCTCTTCCTGGCTGGTACAAGCAGCCCAATCCTATCAGGAGCAGCAGCAGCTGTCAGCAGTGGCGAATGACCCAAGACTGGCAACGTGGCACCTCTGTCCTGGTGGTTTAAACAGCCTAGCCTAACCTGGAGAAGCAACGGCAGCTGGCAGTGGTGGCAAACAATCCAGACTCCGGGCACAATGCCTCTTGACACTAGCCCACAGGAAGAGCCCAGACCAGCCTGGGGCGGCAGCAGTGAATGGGGTGGGGACAGCTGCAGTGAACAACTCCAGATCCGTGACGGTTTGTGCCTCTCCATACTGGTCCACATAAGGAGCCCAGCCTAACCTGAGGCAGCAGCAGTGGTTAACACCTGACTTGTGGTGGGGTACCTGGCTTGCATAAGTTGCCCAGCTGATCCTGGGGCAGTGGCAGCAGCTGAGGCAGTGGCAAAAGCTGTGACAGCAGCAGCGGTATCAACAGCAGCAGCGAACATCTCCAGACCCATAGTGGGGTGCAGCGCTTCTCCATACTGGTTTTCATAAGCAGCCCAGCCAGGCCAATGGTGGCAAAGGGGGTGAACAACCCCAGACTAGAGGCAGGGTGTGGTGCTGAACAACCCCAGAAAAGTCTCGTGAACTTTCCTGCCTGGACTGGCTTTGAACCTGAATACACATATCTGAACCGCCTGAATAGTTAGAATTACAGGCATTCACACCAGCAAGGTCTTATTCTTGCCAACCCCCTATTTTTTTCTGAAATAGATCATTTCTTAGTTCATACTGGAATCAAACTAGTTCTCAATAATACGGCATGAAGTAGAAAAAACTTAAACACATGGAAATTAAACAGAACTCAGTTGACCAATACATGGGTCACAGTAGAAATTAAAGAAGAAATTAAAAACTTCCTATAATTCAATGAAAATGAAGAAACATCACAACGAAATCTATGGGACACAGCAAAAGCAGTCCTGAGGAGCAAATTTATTGCTCTCAGTGCACACATCAAGAAAACAAAGACCGGATTGGGAAAGTAGCTCAGTGGTAGAATACTTGCCTTGCATGCATGAGGCCCTGTGTTCAATTTCTCAGCACCACATAAGCAAAAAGAAAAAAAGCCAGAAGTAGCACTGTGGTTCAAGTGGTAGAGTGGTAGCCTTGAGCTGAAGAGCTGAGGGACAGTGCCCAGGCCCAGAGTTCATGCCTCATGACCAGACCCCACCCTCCAAAAAAAGAAAAAAGAAAAAAAGAAAACAAAGATCAAGTAAACAATCTTATGATGCAACTAAAACTGCTAGAGAAACAAGAAAAATTTGAACCTAAATTTGCTAGACAGAAAGAGATAACTGAAATAGCTGAAATTAATGAGGTAGAGACTAAGAAAATTATAAATAAAATTAATGAAATGAAAAGTTTTTTTTTAAAGTCAATAAAACTGAAGGACCACTGGCAAAAGTAACTAACAAAATAAGAGAGGAGACCCAAATCAATAATACCAGAGATATCCCAGGAAAATTACAACAGACATCCAAGATATCCAAACAATTGTAAAGAAGTAATTCCAGACTCTAATCACAAAGGAAGGAAAACCTAGCAGAGAGGGATAAATTTCTACAGAAATTGAAATTTCTATTCCGCCCTTTCCTTTTCAGCCATGCTTCTCTACCATGTATTGTGGGGGCAGCAGTTCGGTAAACAAACATCTTTTCCTGCCTGAATAGCATGTGGTGTTCTCTTCATTGGCTTCCTAATGAAACCTAACTATTTCATATACCTTACATATGGTGTCATGATTCGGATGTGGTTTTTGAGTCAGAAATGTTAGAATTTCCTAACCACCACTTTTCTGTGAACCAAACTGCCTTGAGACTTTTAACCAATACCATTGTTGGCCTTCACATGCACATCCACATTACTTGTCCAGTCTGGTGAGTGAAACTACTCTCTATGGCTCTCTGTTGGTCAATCTCTCTGCAGATGTGGCACCATGACAGATAGCTCGTATGGTCTTTAGACGAAAGGCTGGTCACCTATGAAGCTGAGGATGCTAGGTTTGTGGGGCTTGGCCATTTCTCTTTAGAGGTCTCTGTGGAAAGTCGAGATGCTGCTTCTGCCTGGTCAGCTCTTCTTCATTCACCAGACTGACTCTCCTACACATTTACTGGGTGTTGTGAGTTATGCCCGAGCCGTGAAACCCCTTTGATATGCCCCCTGTGCTCTCTGGATAGCCAGAGCACCTAATGTTTTAATGCTATTCTCAGATTTAGACAATTATTGCCTCTGCAATGGTACATGGTCAGAAGTCTGTTTACTTTCCGGTTCTCTATGCTATTCATGTCCAACTTCTATATCTCTGTCTTTCTTTTCTACAACTTTTTTGATTGTGTCCTGAAGAATGGAATATGGGCTGGGTTCCAGGGACCCCCTCTGGGTTCCCTCTCAAAGGCTTGCCAAACTAAGCTTGATTTTTTGTTTAGGCTTTCTTTGCTTTTTTTCCGAAATTCTTGAGTTCACCATCTTGGCCACATGGTGGATTAAGGGTTTGGCCCCATCCAACACTTACCGCTCCACCAAGCTTACTATTCCTCCAACCACCTATTCTAATGTGCCTTGCTATCAAGTTGCTCTTTTCACAGACTCTGGTAACTGAGGCCCAACCATCTGATGTGCTTTGTTAGCAAAGATGTCTAAAAAATTTTGTCAAAAAATTTAGGTTTTGCATTCTGCCTTTTTTGTTTTGTGTTGTATTGTAGTACTGACAACATGATTCTAAAATATTGGGCATATGTGTCCTAAGATTCTCTCATCTAATGAGTTTTTTCATTGCAGAATATTTGGTCAATTCTTGATAAGGACCAGGTAAGCTCTTCTTATTCTGTTTGATCTCCTTATTACTTTAGTTGGAAATAAAGGGCTTTTGTGGCAAAGATTGCAGTTTAAAGCCAGGCCGGGCTAAAAAATCCCTCAGACTCCATTTCCCAAATAACCTGCAATCAGCCAGGCAGGAAGCATTTGCTCAAACCTCTTATCTCTAACCAGCAAACACTGCAAGTGGTACTATAACTCAATGTGGTAGGAGCTAGCCTTGAGCAGAAGTGCTCAGGGACAGTGCCAGGTCTTGAGTTCAAACCTCCTTGAACACCAACTTGGACAAACAATCCCAGTAACAAGCACCTAGATTCAGCCAGTCTGGGGAACAAGGAAAAATGGAAAGGAGTAAGAGGAGATATTATCACATCATTCATTTTGTGCCTGCCCTTTGAAAATTAACCAGAGCCGGGAGATCAATAGAAGAAAGAAGACTGCCCATCTAATGTCAATACCTGTCTAACTTTCAACTGGAAAGGAATTTATATTCTTGTCTTTGTTACTTGACTTATTCTCTACCTAGTCACCAGATGTCAGAAATAGCTAGCGACATTTGTACCAACATTTTCAGTCCCAAGTCCTTCCTCTTGTTATTTATTTGCTCTATAGTATTTTTTCAGTCCCTCAATGCCTGAGTCTTCTCCAGACTTCATCCAAGAGACTTGCTTCCTCTCGACTTCATCTAAGCACTCAATGCCCAAGTGACAGCTGTTTCCTGCTGCCTTCTCCTAGAGGGGACCATATCTCAGCCTTTTACCCTTACTGTTGACACCCGTGAAAACAGGAAGTAGCCAGAGAGAATCTTCACCCTTTTTTCATAATTATCAAAAGGCTGGAATATAAGGTCGGAACAGGGACACCTTCCTCCCTCGTGGCTAAGTTTCAGCCCAGTATCTGTTACATAGGTAACTGGCAGACCTGGAAGCAGTCACTTTCCCCTCCTGCTAGGTCACATCCTGGGCCACCTGTGGTCACATGCCTCCCATCTGATCTTAAGAGGGTACCAGACCCTGAGGTCACATCTGGATCCAGTGTGGCCACACATTTCCCCCACCTGGCCACACCTTCTCCTGTCCGTGGCCTAGATAAGTCCTGGTCCAAAGGTGGGTCACCCCTTCCTTTTCAGCCATGCTTCTTCACCATGCATGGTGGGGGCAGCAGTTCGGTAAATAAATTCTTTTCCTGCCTGAAAAAAAATTGCCCAAACAGAACAAGAAGAAATAAATCAATTAAACATGTCAATAACCTACAAAGAGATAATAGAAGTAATCAGAAGTCTTCCAACTGTAAAAGCCCAGGACCTGATGGATTCACTACAGAAGTCTATATGGCCTTTAAAGAGGAACTAATTCCCATACTCCTCAAGCTCTTCAGAGAAATAGAAACAGAGGGAGTAATCCTAAACTCATTCTATGAAGCCAATATCACCTTCACACCCAAACCAGGCAAAGACTCAACAATAAAAGAACTATACACCAATCTCTTTTATTAAGACAGATGCAAAGCTCCTTAATAAAATTGCAGACAACAGAATCCAGAAACCTCACAAAAAAATCATACATTATAACCAAGTAGGCTCCATCCCAGAGATGCAGGGATGGTTTAACATATGTAAGTCAATAAATGTAATCCATTACATCAACAGATCCAAGGTCAAGAACCACATGAATATCAACATTGATGCAGAAAAGGTTTTTGATGAAATTCAGCACTCATTCATGCTAAAAGTTCTGGAAAAAAATAGGAATATATGGAACATTTGAAAAGACCATAAAAGCCTTACACGGCAGATCAAAGGCCAATATTATAATGAGGAAAAACTACAACCAATTCCTCTAAAAACAGGAAAAAGGCAAGGATGCCCAATATCTCCACTCTTCTTCAATGTAATTCTGGAATTCTTAGCCAGAGCAATAAGGCAAGAAGAAGACATTAAAGGGATCCACACAGGAGAGGAAGAAGACAAACTATCTATTTTTTTTTCAGATGGCATTATTTTATAAATTAATGATCCCTAAAGCTCAGCCCCAAACTGTTAGAGCCTATAAACCAATTTGGCAAAGTAGCAGGATACAAAATTAACCCACAAAAATCAGTCGTCTTTCTGCACACCAACAATATACAAGCAGAAATGGAAATCAAGGAAACAACCCTATTCACAATAAAAAAGTATCTAGGAATTAAACTCACCAAAGATGTAAAGGGTCTATTTCATGGAAAGTGCAAAAGCCTTAAAAAATGAATCATAGAGTGTGAAGACTCAGTGTCTATGTTGAGGGGGCAGAATGATACAGGCCCCAGCCTCAGGATTATCTGAGGACTGTGTTTGGGATTAGGAAACCTCTTGGCACGCCGGGCTAGAGAGGGAAAATGTTCTCTCTCCCTATCTCAAAACACATGTCACAGACTCCTGGGAGCGGAGGAAGTAGCTCTTCTGCTTTCTTAAGCATAGATGAACAGCTGGTCAAACATTTTCCTGAGATTGGTGAAGTGGTTTGAGCTTGCTCTAAAATAGTTTAGATAATAATATACCGAGACATTTTCTCATAGGTCAAGTAAAAATGTATCTGTTGAAATTTTTGTGTGAATGTCTTCTGACCAAATCTTGGCAAAGGTCATGCTTCTCATCTTTAAATACCTACTAACAATAAAGCACAACATGCAGTGGCAATTGCTGTTTTCAATCTGCATCCCCTGTGTCCTGGTGATTTCCTGACCCTTACCAAGGGACCCCAGTGAACTAGACGTTGACAATTGGCGCCCAAACAGGGACCATGCATTGTTGAATTCAGGAAGGGATATTCAGGTAAGTACTTTTAATTGCAGGGTGGTGGGACAAGTTAAATCTACTCCGTACTTACATATGCTTAAACATTTACTTGCTGCCTATGGTGTAAATATTTCTTCTTTTGACATAGAAATGTGTATTAATGTAGTTAGGGAATGGAATCCTTGGTTCCCTGATAAAGGAACATTAGATGTTGATAATTGGAAAGAGTGAAGAATAATGTAGAAAGAGCTGTTCGAGAAGGGGAAGAGATTAGATTTTGGTCCATTTGGGCTATTTTACATACCCTTTTTAAAGCTTTGATTGAGGAAACATTAATAGTAGACTTAAAGAAAGAGGCCACCCCTTCTATTGTAGATTTAAAATTGGACTCTGAGGTTAAGGACTCAATAGATAAGGATGCATTGCAATTAACAGAGAAAAAATAAGAGGTAAAAATGGGCTGAATAGGAACAAACTGAAAGTGTAAATAAAATGTCTGGGCAAATGGAATTGATTTTATCAAAATTACAACATATGGAGTTGGAAGTTAGCAGAGTGAAAGAAGAACCTGAGAAAGTGAAAGTAAAGCAGCCTTCGGCTCCTCCACTGGCTGATACAATTTTTACAGCGTCACTCCCTCACAAAACAGAGGACACAGACAGTGAGTTTGATGATGAAATGCCTATTTTTTCTTATGCTGTAATTCAACCACCCCCTATGAATGGTATAGCTCAACCAGCCAGATATGAAGGTGTTGCTGTTTATGATATTGTTAAACTTAAAAAGGCAGTGATGTGTATAGACCTCAGTATCATTATGTTAAGAAATTGCTTAATGGGCTTGCTCGACATTACAATAATTTTGCTCCCGAGGATTGGAAGATGCTTTGTAGAGCCTTGCTTAAGAAACCTAAATACCTACAATGGCAAATGTGGTTTACTTAGTTATGTACAGAAAGGTCTAGACAAAATGCACAGAGCAGTAATCCACACCTACAGGTCATAACCTTTCCCATGTTGAGTGTAATAGAACAATAGGTGGATGCTTATATGCAAGTGAACTCTCCGAAAGAGATCCATGAGCAGTTACAAGACATAGCATAGGAAAGGATTCGGACAGTAAAAGAGCATTATGGCTCTTGGACTAAAGTAATTAAAAAAACTAATAAACCCTGTGTTAAATTTTTATCACAATTAAAATAGCACCTAAAAAATACAAAAAGAAACAGTGGTTAAATATTTAGGATATGTTATTTCCAGACAAACTGTGACACCTCAAAAATATCTTTATGACATGATCAATTACATACGTTAAATGATATTCAAAAGCTATTAGGAGATATTAATTGGATGCGACCAGCCTTAGAAATTCCTAATTATCAATTACATAGTTTGTTTTAATTGTTACAAGGGGAGCCTGATTTACATAGCAAAAAACTTTAACTAAGGAGGCTAAAAATAAATTACAATTTGTAGAGCAAAAAATAAAAAAGAAATGTTTTTACATCGAGTAACACTGAATCAACCCATAAATTTATATATTTTGGATACATGGAAATACCCAACAGGAATTATAGGACAAAATGAGCTACGATTAGAATGGATTTATACACGGCATAGATTTACAAAGAATATTATGCCTTATGAACAACAGTTGACAATTATTATTCAACAGGCCAGGCAACGGGTATTTACCCTATCGGGGTATGATTTATTTAAAATTATTTTTCCTTTGCCAAAAGACCAAGTAAAATATTTGTTAAACATGTCTGAAATGCTACAAATAGCATTAGTAAAGTTTAGTGGGCAATTTTCCTATCATTTTCCCAAAGGTATATTGTGGGATTGCTTGCATAAACAACAATTTGTCATTAGTGATATAATTACCAAGGCCCCTATTCCCACTGCTCTTACCAGTTTTACAGATGGCTCCAAAACAAAAAGTGCTTATTGTGCAACAAACAAATATTGGGTACAAACAACTACTTTAGCATCAGTTCAACAAAATGAACTTTTGCTATTATTAATAAGGTGTTGCAAGATTTTGTGGGACATATTAATATTGTTTCTGATTCTGCCTATGCTGTAGTAGATGTGACTAATATAGTCACTACTATTACATATTCATCTAAACCCCAGCTAAATCAGTTATTTAAACAATTACAAGCATTACTGAAATAATGTAAAGCCAAAGTGTTTGTAACTCACATTAAGGGTCATTCTTCGTTACCTGGGTACCTTGTGTATGGCAATAATCAGGTTGATAAATTAGTTAGTTTTGCTTCTGCTGAACAGGATCATGCTCATTTACATACAAATGCTGGCCATTCACATATGTATTATAAAATACCTTATTCTCAAGCTAAACAAATTATTAAAAGGTGTCCTATCTGCAGACCAATGCATTTGAGAGTTGTACCTGCTAGAGTAAATACTCGAGGATTATCACCTAACAAGCTCTGACAAATGGATATAACCCATGTACAAGCCTTTGACCGTTTTTCGTTTGTACATGTTACAATAGATACTTATTCCAAATTTGTTTGGGCTCCTGCCCTTATTGGAGAAACTGTTAACCATGTAATAGAATACTTCTTGGAAGCTTTTGACATTATGGGATTGCTTGCCAAAATAAAGATTGATAATGGACCAGCCTAAAAATATCAAATTTAAAAGATTTTGAGAACTTTATGATGTGGTACATATTACAGGAATAGAGTATAACCCCCAAGGACAAACTATTATTAAACGAGTTCATGGCACACTAAAACAACAAATTAAAAAATTAAAAAGGAGGAAAAGGTTGGATGAAGGTATGAATAACTTGTGGTTTTCCATGCAAAAACCTAAAATAATTTTACATCAAGCTCTTTTTGTTCTTAACTTTTAAACTTACCACAAGGAGATATTTTAACTAGAGCTGAGCGCCATTTTGAACAAATATCAAAAAAACATTATTTAAATGCTCCCACATGGATTAAGATTACATTGAAAGCAGAATGGCAACTAGGAAAATTATTACATAACGGGCGAGGATAGAGTTTTGTGTCTACACAGGATGGCAAACAATACTGGCTTCCTGCATGGTGGATACAGACGCGGCCCAGTGAGGACAGCCCCATATCCTGCAAGGAATGGGCCACCAGTTGAGAAAGAATAAATCGCCACTGCCCACCTGGGGGCAGGTTTAAAAGTTGACTGGAGAAGGACAAAAGACGTAACAACACACTGGTAAACCTGTCACAACTGAGAACTTGTTCTGGCCATGTGTGCCCTGCTTACTGTAAATTCTGTCCATGATAATGCTAATGTAAATTATTGGGCCTTTATTCCTAACACTCCTTTATTGGAACCTGTTGTTTGGGGAGACATGGATATAACCGTCTATACTGTTCCTGCTGTTTTATCTCCTCCTTGGAATAATTTGACACTTTACAATAAGGATAATGATAGCTTTTTAAATTTTACTTACTATACTCATTCCTTGCCTGTTTTTCTGGAGCATCCTCCATGTTTACTTATGAATTGGCAACATTGGGTTTTACCTGGGAAACACACTTCCAATTCTAAAACACAGCTGCAGCGATTAACTACTTAGTCCATTAATAGTAGCTGGGAAAGCGTCACCTTTGATGGCGAGTTATCCTTACCAATGTGCCCTGATTTTACTTATATTGATTTAAAATATTAGCCTTTTGTGTGGCAAGAGTGTAGAGGAACATTTGGAAAAATGTTCAATAATTGTATTAATTGGGGAACTTTTGGACAATTTATTAAAACATGTTCAGAATGGAATATTACCAGATGTGATTTATCAAACGTTACTAGGATGCCGGATGCCATTAATGGATCGCTTACTGGAGCTCAATTGATGGCCTGGGGAGATGGGGGCATTATAGATGCTCAATGGGGTTTTGCTGATCAAACTCATCTTTGGAAGATCGCAGCGGCGCTGAAACCCGATGCTACCAAATGGATTGTTTTCGGGGATGGCGAACTCTGCATCCACTTATAATATTACTTTGTACAAATCTTAAAATGTAACTGCTTGTGTACCTCTGCCTTATGTATTTTTAATGGGAAATTTTACATGTTATCCTACTATTTTTTGTTTTAATTGTCGCCTATATTCTTGCATTAATTCCTCTCTTAATTTTAATGACAGTGATAGTATTATGATTCTCCACAAAGAACTCATATTTGGCTACCTGTTAAATTAGGAAGAGAATGGTCCCAAAATCCTTTGGATAGTGTTGTTAATGAATTTTTTACCAAACTACTAAAACGTACAAAGCATATGATTGGAGCCATTATAGCTGTGATTTTAAGCCAAATTGCTATTACCACTGTTGCTGTGGTGTCTGGAATTGACCTACACACTTCCTTACAAACTAAACACTTTGTGAAAGAATGGCACCGGGATTCACATAAATTGTGGGTCTTACAAGCAAAAATTGATGCTCAATTACAAACACAGATTAATATTCTTAAACAGACAGTGGGATGGTTAGGAAAAAGTTATTGGTTTTGGAAAAATAGTTATTGTTAAAATGTGATTGGAATTCTACTACCTTTTGCATTACTAATGTAAAATATAATAAATCTATACATGATTGAAATGGACTACAGCAGTATTTATCTGGAAATTCTACTGCTGCTCAATTGATTGCTCAGTTACAATTTAATGTACATGATATTTTTGGTAAATAATTTGCCAATGATGATGCTTCTAATATTGCTGATACATTTATTAAACAGTTGGAAGGATTGGATCTGAAAGGAATACTACAAACCATGTCACATACTGCTAGTGGTATGGGAATTATGATTGTGATTATTCTGTTTGCACTTGTGCTGTTATATTTGATTTTTATGAACCCAATGCAAGTTTCTATGATAACCCTGTGGAAAGCTTTACTTTTAAAACAAAAGAAAAAAGAAGGAAATTGTGAAGACTCAGGGTCTATGTTGAGGGGGCAGAATGATACAGGCCCCAGCCTCAGGATTATCTGAGGACTGTGTTTGGGATTAGCAAAGCTCTTGGCACGCCAGGCTAGAGAGGGAAAATTTTCTCTCTCCCTATCTCAAAACACATGTCACAGACTCCTGGAAGCTGAGGAAGTAGCTTTTCTGCTTGCTTAAGCATAGATAAACAGCTGGTCAAGCATTTTCCTGAGATTGGAGAAGTGGCTTGAGCTTGCTCTAAAATAGTTTAGATAATAATATACCAAGACATTGTCTCATATGTCAAGTAAAAATATATCTGTTGAAATTTTTGTGTGAATGTTTTCTGACCAAATCTTGGCAAAGATCATGCTTGCTTGTCTTTAAATACCCAGTAACAATAAAGCACAGCATGCAGTGGCAATTGCTGTTTTCACTCTGCATCCCCTGTGTCCTGGTGATTTCCTGACCCTTACCCAGGGATCCCAACACACTAGACCTTGACAATAGAGGGTACCAGGAATAGAAAGATTTCCCGTATTCTTGGATAGGCAGAATTAATATGGTGAAAATGGCCATACTGCCAAAATTAATAAACACATTCAATGGTATTTCCAGGAAAATTCCAGTGACCTACTTTTCTGAAATAGAGAAAATAGTCCAAAAATTCATATGGAACAACAAAAGACCTAGCAAAGCCAAAACAATTTTAGGCAAAAGAAAGAATGCAGGAGAGATCATGATACAGGACTTCAAGCTATACAATAGAGCCATATTAACAAAGACAGCTTGGTACTGGCACAAAAAGAGACCCAAAAATAAATGAGACAGGTAAGAGGAACCAGAAATATAGCCACATATGGACAGTCAGTTGATATTTGACAAAGGAGCCAAAGACATACAGTGGAAGAAGCACAACCTCTTCAACTACTGGTGTTGGGAAAACTGGCCACATGCAGAAAACTAAAAGTGGATCCTAGCCTATCACAATGCACTAACATCAACTCAAAATGAATTAAAGATCTTAACATCAAGCCTGAAACTCTGAAACTACTTCAAGATTGAGTATGAGAGACACTTGAGCTTATAGGCATAGGCAGGAACTTCCAGAACAGATTTCCAGGGTCACTACAAATTTGAGAATGACTTGATGGTACTACCTTGAAACAAATAGTTTCTGCACAGATAAAAAATAGCAACCAAACTAGAAAGAAAGCCAAATAATTGGGGAAAAATATTTACCAACAATTATCTTGACCATGTAATTGTAACCCCTCTGTACAGTTTTTTCACAATAAAAATAAAATAAAATAAATATTTGCCAGCAATATATTAGACAAGGGTCTAATAGCCATTATATATGATGAACTTAAGAAACTAACTCTTCATAAATCTAACAAACCAATCTTAAAATGGTCAAGGGAGCTAAACAGATACTCCTCAGAAGAAGAGATAAAAAACAGCAAAGAAACACATGAAGAAATGTTCATAATCCCTGGTTGTAAAAGAAATGCAAATAAAAACAAATCTGAGATACCACCTTACTCCATTCAGAATGACCCATATCCTAAATTTAGCCAATGACAAATGCTGGAAGGGATGCAAAGAAAGAGAAACATTACTGCATTTCTGGCGGTAATGTATATTAATACAACCACATTGGAAAGCAGTCTGGAGGTACCTCAGAAAGCTGAATATCGACCTCTCCTAAGAACTGGTCATACCACTCCTAGGCATCTACTATGAACAACAGGAACCAGTATGGAAAGACACACACCTCATTGATTATTGCAGCACTGTTCACAATAGCCAAGATTTGGAAACAACCCAGATGAGCCACTACTGATAAGTGTTTCCAAAAATTGTGGTACCTATATACAATGGAATACTATACAGCCTTTAAAAAGGACAAAATGATGGCATTTGCAGGGAAATGAATGGAACTAGACCAAATTATTTGAGTGAAGTAAACCAAGAACAACAAGACAAACGGCACAGGGTCTACCTGATATGTGTATGCTAAAGCCAAAATGCAAGGAGGTATGACAAAGTAAACAGGACTCGAGAAACAAAGGACAGCCACTCATTTTGTTGTATCACCATTAATGACTCCATGTTCTGGACCATGTAGATGGTAGAAACATGCACACAATGGCAGGAAGCCAGGAGGAGGAGCACAATAAGTGGAAAATGGTACAACATACAACAAAGTGGCCCATCAGCTGCACTGGACATAGAAGAAAAATAACTAATCAACCCAAAAACAGTGATGGGAAGGGAGGAATGAGTGGGAAAGAGAGAGAGGGAATAGCCTACACTAAGCAAAAGGAAAAAATGTAAACATCATCTGAGGTGGGAAAAATAATTTGGATTGTCAAAGCTCATAGAATTAACAAACTTTAGACCATGATAACAATAATTTGCCTTGTCAAGATTAAAACGTGTTTGTGACTTTACTAAGTATCACAATTCCACAATACTGTGAAATATGTGAAATATATGTAATCACCTATCTCAATTTTTCAAAACGTGTGAGAAGGGAAGGGTTATGAGGGATGAGTGACAATGTTGTCAGACACCTTGTATTCATGTACTGTTTTGTAGGATGGGAACTTCTTTGTAAAACTACTTAAAGATAATAATAATGAAAACTGTTTAAAAATAAATAAACATTAGGATGACGATTAAAAAGTTCAAATATAAAATAAGAAATTAAATGCAGTTGGAAGGAAAATTTCTTTGGGGAGAGTAATGTAGTGTATTCTATAGCAAGTCTCACTTCAGCATTAAATTCAAACGCTAGACCTCAAGTAACTGAAATAAACTAAGAAATTGAGTTGAAAAAAGAAAAGAAAGAAACTCCACCCACGCTTCCTTGCCTGGACAGTTTGTGTGTGTAAAACTGCATCATACTCCTGAATTGGAACCGAAGTTGCAAGGACCTTACTTGGTCGTGCTAACTTCACTGTTGCCTATTATATTAGCACGAAAAACAGCATTAGATCCATCAGTCTCTAGTGAAATAGGCAGTGGACCCATATACAGAGAAGGCTACAAGATGGACTGTGCAGACACTCAGAGGGTCCCTTAAGGATAAGACTTACTAAGTGTTAATTAGTAATAACTAGTGTTTTTTCTATAATTTACTTGTTTACAATTAAATTTACATTTTAAGGCTGTTCATTGGGTGGAGAGATGGGAATTTTTAGGATTTGGTAAGAAGGAATCAAGGATTTGATTTGACATGAAAACCAGTAGGGGATGTATAAAGCAGCAAAGCCCTAATAATCAGCATGACCCACTAATCAATGTGGCCCCAAGTCCTGGCCCACAGGAGTGCATGGGTCATGCCACAAACGGGGACAGGGCATGCTACGGGAGGGGGTAGGATGTCATTCTCAAATGAGCTGTGAAGAAGTTATTGAGGAATGTGCAGTTCATGAAGTGATGGTTGAAAACTGTTAGGCAAGAGTCCCACTGGGTCTGGGAGGGGTTCAACCTATATATAGGCTGCATGGTCAGCGCAATGGAATTGGAGAAAATCAAGTGAAGACCTTGAAGGAAGGAAGTGGTGAGATAGCAGGAGGGGAAAGACTTGGGAGAAGAGGAATTTGAGGGAGTGCAGGAGGAGAAGGATGCCAATTGGCCACCAGGCCAGAGAAGTATAGGCCTGTGGATAGTGGAGAGGCCTAAAGAGAAGAAGGAAGTGATGGAAGGGAAAAGGGAAATGAAGGACATGTCTATAAAGAAGGAGGGAGTAAGAGAAAAGGAAAAAGCCTTACCTATTGAAGTGTGGAGTTTCGAGATGATAATTTGGGGGGTTGGTGGTTTGCACACTAATTAACTATGTTCAGGGCTGCCCATTGGAGGTCTGAGATGTGGTGTTTGGGGCTGGCTTGTCAATGAGTGTACAGCGCAGGACAAGGTATATGCAGGCCCATTACTAGCGTAAATAAAGTTATCCTCAATGTGCCTTATTAGATTGTCTTGTGTTTTATGCAACGTAAGTATACGAGTTTACAAGTTAATAGTGTCAAAGGCCACGAATTTAGTAAAATGTTATGAGGTCATAATAGGTTTGCAAAACCCAACGGGACAATGATATCACAATGGCAATATGATGTCACAATATCAAGTCATAATAATATTTTGATGTCATAATTAGTTGGTGATGCCATAATGGTGGTGAGGTCACAATAGGTTTATGATGTCACAATGGATTGATGATGTCACAATGGCATGCTAGACTTCAATTTTCCTTAACTTCAAATGAGAATATAAATCCAGAATGGGATTGTGAGATCTACAAAGTTATGCATTAGCCCAAACGTTATGAACTCCCAACAAGTATGTAATGTCACAATGGATTACAGTGTGCATGATATCTGACAAAGTGATGACATAATTTTCATGATATCAGAGTGCATTTCTAATATCACATGTCATACCTGAAATAAATAAAAAACAGATTATCAGATCAAAAAGGGTTTATGTATCACAAGGGCATCATGTCAAAGTTATGAGGAGAGGACTGGTTAATGATGTCACACTGGTGATTCTGCTTCGAATGGTTTGTAATATTACAATGGTATAACTGATCTCAATTGTTAGACCACAATGAACAACTGAATTTTTTTTGTCACAAAGGCCATATGCTGTTTCAGAGATGCTAAGAGGTCATAACTGATTAAAACGTCACAATGTGATGGTGATGTCACAATGGCAATGTGATGATGCAATAGGTTTGGGATATCACTGTGGTCATGAGGTCACCCATGGAATAGTGATGTCATTATGAGTTTGTAATATTACAATCACATGTCTGATTTCAATTGCTACTTGTTTACAAGGAGGGAAAGAATTCAAGGAAGGAGATAGAAGTCCTAAAACCCATGAGTTTTCTAACATGTGATGTCATAATAGGTGTGTGAAAACAGAATGGTAGAGTAATATCACAATGTCAATATGATGTTACAATATCATATCATAATAAAGTGTTAAGGGAATTCTGAAGAAGATGGTGGAGGAGAAGCTGGAAGCTAAACAAGCTTTCTCATAGATAGCAGTTTTAGTATTCCAGTGAACAGTCCTAGGGTAGAGAATCACACCAAATGTGCCATCACAGTACAGAGAGTGTGTCCAGAAAGGGAAAATCCAATCAAGGAGACAGATCTGAGCACTTGCTGTCTGCTGTGTCTTCAGCAGCAGCAGCGGCGGCCATAGCCATCATCTCTACAACAGAGAGATCCCAGGACAAAGATGCCAGACACAGCGGACAGGGGATTTTACTCAACAGCAGCAAGAACTGAGAAGGAGCAAATACCTTCATCCTTCAGATTGCAGACCAGAGAGTGCCCAGGAACTAAGATTCTGACAGGAGTAGAACCCTGAAATACTCACACCTTCTCAGGAAGCAGAGGTGGGAATGCCAGCCATCTCCCCTTCCACCACTGGAAATCTCCATCTTTGATACTGACAAAGGCCCCACTGAGCAGGTAGCTCCAACTCAGGCCTTGGAAGAAAACAAAAGAGTCATTTTGCAAGTCACAGGAACTAGAAGGGACCTGCCAGGCTCAGTTCCACCCAGGGGAAAGTCACCCCGCCCAGGCAGGGAGAGCTCGGCCCTCAGAGAATTGACTTCCTTCACCATGTAAACAGAGCCAGAGTCTGTCCCTCCCTACAGAAGCCTAGACAAACAATTGAAATTCAGTAAACATAAATCCTGAGACTGGCTCAAAGCTGGACTCTGTGTCTCAGGAGCTAGCCTCTCAGGGAAAAGCTACTGTTTGCTGAAAGGCCTCAAATCTACCCAGAACCTAGCCTCATCACAGCTTCTCCAAACTAGAGGAAATTGCCATTTAACTCTTTTGGGATACTCAAAGCAGATCTCCCTCCCATTGAACTAGCCTGGGAGGAGGATCACAAAATCCTGCCTAACACAGAGCATGTTCTGCCCAAACAAACTGACTTAAGAAACCAATCAAGCTATAGGAAAACCAAACACCACAAACAGACCAGAGACTCGATGAAGAGACTAGTTATGGACACAGGGGAGATACAGGTTCTTCCCATTCCCCGCCCCCCTAAAAAAACTCAAAAAACCAAAGAACTCTTTTATGATTTTTTTAATTTGAATTTTTAAAGTGTTTTCTGTAAATATTTTTCTCATAATTTTTTTTGGTGTATGTGTGTGTGTGTGTTTAATATCTTTTGACCTTTTGGTCCTTTTTAATGTTTTCATATTTTCTCTTTCTTTTTGCATGGCTTAATTGCTGTTCTGCTCATCCCCAGATATATACCTGTTGTCAATTATTACACCTTATCCCCCATTTTGTACATAATTAGTACAGAAATTTATTACTCAATTCACACCCTCTTAGGCTTAAATTCTTTACGAGCAGTCTTATCTCTTTATACCTACATAATTTTCTAGTAACCAATATAAAAAATTATTTTTTAATTTTTCATGTCTCCTTTCTCTCCTCCCCTCTTCTTGTCCTATTCTTTTCTTCTCTTAATATCGTTTCTTTAAACTTACATAAATTGTGTTTCACTTCTTAAACTTGAATTTTTGTTTTCCCATTTTTTCTTTAAAATATCTCTCCTATAATTCTGCCCAATCCATTTCCCTCTCAGAGATTAGGACTTGGTTAAATTTACTCTCCTTTAATCTATCCACATCCCTCTAGTCTTATTTTTCCCCACATTTCTACCTAAAGCTAATAATTTCTGGGTTTGCCAAATCCTTCTTTGCTGTTTGTAACCCATTAATCCATGGTTGTTTGATGTTGAATAGATTGTATCTGTTGAACTATATTGTATTTGAAGCCATTTTGATTGTGCGACTACAGGACTCTGGTTGATGCTTACCTTAAAATAGTATTCTGGCACAAAATTGGTGTTACTTTCATACCAAGTTGGCAGAATAAGCTGGAAGAACACAAGAAAAATAGCAAGTCCAGGTGTCTGAACTCCCACTCATGATAATCAGGTGACAGAACAGTTAATGAATAATTCAGAGGAGAGTTATCAAAAGCTCTACAAACACTGATGGTAAACATGGTGAATGAAATAATTGAAAACTTGCAAAGGACTCAGTGTGAGTATGATAGAGAGCGAGAGGAGGCAAACAAAAATTAATACAGGAATCTTGTGAGCATTAGGGAGCTACTTAAAGATTAAAACAAGAATAGCATAAGCCGGTTGAGAACGGTTAAAGAGAAATACAGGGATAACATGAGAAGGCTAAAAACAGTCATAGAGAATTACAGGAATTGTGTGAATGTGAGGAAACTTATCAACGTGTAATACAGGAATTGAGAGGGCGGGATGAGTATAGATGAAGATCAATACAGGCTTTCATGGAATCCATAAACAGACAGCTGAAACAATTCAGAGAGACCACAAAAGGAATGATGAATGGAGCCCAACATAAGGAATGGGAGTCCAAAGAAACCATAACCAATCAACTAAGTGATTTGAGAATAAACACTGAAAACCAAATTAAGCAAGTAAAGTTGAAACAATATCTAAAACAAATCTCCAACAAAGAATTTGAAGCCATCAAAGTAAACCAATTAGAAGGAAAAGAAATAAAAAACAAAGTAGATAGACTTGACAGTAAGTTAGACCATGCAGAATATCGAATCTCGGGGATTGAAGACAGCCTGGATATTATAGAGAAAGAACATACGATTATCCAAGACAAATCCTAGAAATATGAAATTAGAAGACGAATGTGAGGATACTGGGTGTAGAGGAGCACCTAGAGACAGAAGTTAATGGTCTAGGAAATTTATTTAAGAGAATCCTAGCAGAGAACTTCCCAAACATGCAAAAATATAGGCCTATTCAGATACAAGAAGCTTTTAGAACCCCATGTAGACCAGACCAGAACAGAACATCCCACCGTCACATTGTAATCTGCACAGGATCAATTCATACCAAGGAAAGGATCCTTAAAACTGTCAAGGAGAACAGATCAGTCGCCTCTAAAAGGAAAACAATTAGAATAACCTCAGATTTCTCAGCAGAGATGAATAAAGCAAAAGCCTGGCATGATGTATGCCATGCCCTAAAGATAAGTAAGTATCAGCCAAGAATACTGTTCCCAGCTAAACCCTCCTTCATAACCGAAGGTCAAATAAAAAGAGACCATTGCAAAGAAAAATTGAAACAATAAATCTGCACCAAACCAGCTGTACAAAAGATACTTAAAGATGTCCTACACATAGAAAATGTACAAGACCACAGTAAAGGGTGAGAAACTGCATTCAAGGGAATAAAATTAGAACTCAACACCAAAAGCCACAAATGAAGTCCTGTAACACATGGAGGTTGAACAACACTGTTGACTCACAAATGGGTCATGGAAGAAATTAGAAAGGAAATACAAATGTTCATGATAATCAACAAAAAAAAAAAAAACACAAATTACCAGCTCCTCTGGGACACAGCAAAGGCAGTACAGAGATTCAAGTTTATAGCTGTGATTTCCTACATCAATAAATTAGAGAGATCTGAAACCAACAATTTAATAAGACATCTGAACCTCCTTAAAAAAGAGCAGCAAAGATAAACCCCAATCCAAGAAATGGAAAGAAATAATTAAAATTAAATCAGAATTAAATGAATTAGTATCCAAAAACACCATATAAAGAATCAACAAAACAAAGAATTGGTTCTTCAAAAATTTAACAAAATTGATAGACCCTTAGCAATTCTTACCAAAGAAGACAAAACACCCAAATAAGCTCAAAGATGAGAATGGAAACATCACCACAGAAACAACCAAGATTCAGAACATTATAAGGGAATACTTCTCAAACCATTATGCTAATAAGTTTGAGAACCTGGCAGAAATGGACATTTTCCTAGCTAATATCGACTTGCAGAAACTCAACCAAGATGAGATAAATCAAGCAACATGACCATACCAAGCATAGAAATAGAAAGAGCAATAAGAAACCTCCCATCTCAGGAAAGCCCAGGACCAGATGGATTTAAAAAGGAATATTACAAGGCCTTCAAACCAGAGCTCACACGAATACACCAAAAACTCTTCAATGAAATTGACAGAGAAAGTTCGCTACAGAAATCTTTCTATTAAGCCATCATAATCCTCATCCCAAAGCGAGGCAGGGACTCATCAAAGAAAGAGAACTATAAACCCATTTCTTTGATGAACATTGATGTAAAACACCTCAACAAAATTTTGGCCAATCGACATCAACATTTCATCCAAAAACTCACACACAACGATCAATCAGTATTTATTTCAGTGATGGTTCTATATATGCAAATCAATTAATGTAACTCATCACATCAACAAGAGCAAGGGTGAGAACCACATTGTTATCTCAATAGATGCAGTGAAAGCATTTGACAAGTTCCAACACCCCTTTATAATGAAGGCTCTGGGAAAACTATGAATCCAGGGAACATTCCTCAATACAATAATGACTGTATATGACAAACTTACAGCCAGCATTACACTTAATGGTGAAAAACTAAAGCCATTTTCTCTTAACATAGGAAGGAGACAAGGATGTCCACTCCGTCTGCTTCTCTTAAATCTAGTATTAGAATGACTATCTACAGCAATAAGAAAAGATACAAATAAAAAAGGGATTCAAATATGGAAAGATGAAGTAAAATTCTCCCTCTTTGAGATGACATGATCTTGTATTTAAAGAATCCCATGGACCCACTCAGAAATTACTCATGATGATTCAAAACTTTGGCAAAGTAGCAGGGTATAAAATTAACTCTCAGAAATCAATGACTTTTCTGTATGCCAACAATGAGAAAAGCGTGGCTGAAATTAGGAAAGCAACTCCATTCATAATACCCCACAAAAAATAAAATACCTAGGAATTAACTTAATCAAAGAAGTGAAGGATCTTTATGATGAAAACTTTAAAAGGAAATCAAATCAGAACTTAGAAAGTAGTAAAAAAAAAAAAAAAAACTCCCATGCTCCTGGATTAGAAAGATCAACATCATGAAAATGGTAATACTTCCCAAGGCTATCTACAAATTCAATGTGATACCTATCAATCTTCCAAACTCATTCTTCAAGGAAATAGAAGAAGCAATCCAAAATTCATATGGAACAATAAAATACCCCGAATAGCAAAAACAATCCCCCACAGAAACAACAGTGCTGAAGGAATATCAATACCAAATTTCAAACTGTACTACAAAACCATAGTAATCAAAACAGCTTGGTACTTGCACAAAAAAAGACCTCAGGAACAAAGGAATAGAATTGAACACCCAGAAAATGAACACACAGAACTATAGCCACCTAATCTTGGAAAAAGGAGCTAAAAAATAGAATGGAAGAAAGACAGACTCTTTAGTAAATTGTGTTGGCAAAGTTGGTTAATCACTTGTAGAAAACTAAAGCTACATCCTTATATATAACCCCGCACCAGAATCAATTCCAAATGGATCAAAGACCTCGGAGTCAAAGCAAACACCCTAAAAACATTACAAGACAAAATAGGAGATACTCTAGATATCCTTGGAACAGGACTAAATTTTCTTAATAGATACCCATAAATACAACAAATCAAAGAAAGGTTGGACAAATGGGATTGCATGAAATTGCAGAGCTTCTGCATGGCAAAGGACAAAGCTGGCAAGATCAATAGAAAGCCCATGGATTAGGAGAAGATCTTCACTAGCCATAAAAGGGACAAGGGTCTCATATCTAAAATATACCTGGAACTCAAAAAATTAAATCCCCCAACAACAAATACTCAAAGAAACCACTGCCCAATAAATAAGTTGGCTATAGACTTACAGAGAATCTTCTCCGAAGAGGAAAGTATGATCGCCAATAGACACATGAAGAAATGCTCAGCCTTCCTAGCCATAAAAGAAATGCAAGTCTAAACAACACTGAAATACAACATCACTCTGGTTAGAATGGCTATAATCAAGGACTCTAATAATAACAGATCCTGGACGGGATGTTGGTGAGATTGTAAACTTGTTCAACCACTTTGGAAAGTAGTATGGAGGTTCCTCAAAAGACTCTACATAGAGCTCCTTGATGACCGAGCAATCCCACTTTTGACATTTACCCAAGTGATCACAAACAAGAACATACTAAAACTACCAGCAAACTATGTTCACTGCAGCATTATTTACCATAGCTAAGATATGGAACCAACCCAGATGCCCCTCAGTAGATGAATGGATCAAGAAAATGTAGTATATATACACAATGAAATTCTAAGCCTCCATCAGAAAGAATGACATTTCCCCATTTGTTAGGAAATGGAAAGACTTGGAAAAAATTAAGTGAAGTAAACCAGACCCAAAGAAATATAGGTCCCATGGTTTCGCTTATTTGCAATAACTAATTTATGTCTGAGACAAGCAGAAACGGTCACATATGTTGATGTTAGGCGAAATGAACCTCTTGGTAAGGACTCAGATTGTTTTTCTTTTTTTTTTCTAGTGTATTTATAAGATGATTTCTCTGTTGCTTTGCTTGTTCCTACTCCACGGTTTAACCCCTGTTTTCAGTATATTGGATATTGGTATTATTTTGGGAGGGGAAGGGGAAAACAAATATGGATACAGGGTGACCCATTGCAACAATGATATGTACAAGATATTATGTCGAAAAGCAAACTTTATAACTTTGGCGTGTGGTGGGGAGGTGCAGAGGGGGAGATGGGAAAGGATGGGAAGGGGAAACAAAGGAGGAGGCAACAATGATTGATAAGAAATGTACTCATTACCTTATTCATGTAATTGTAAACCCTCTGTGTGTATTTTTACAATAAAAATCATGAAATTATAAAGTAAAAATCCATGTCACTTTTTATTTTGTCAGTCATGGGGCTTGAACTCTGAGACTTGGCACTGTCCCTCAGCTCTTCAGTTCAAGGATACCACTATACCACTTGAGCCACGGAACCATTTCTAGTTTTCAAGAGTTATGTTGGAGATAAGAGTCTCACGGACTTTTCTGCCCAGGCTGGCTTTGAACCACTATCCTCAGATCTCAGACTTTTGTGTAGCTAGGATTACAGGCATGAGTCAACAAAGCGCAGATCCAAGACAATTTTAAAAAAGCAAGCTTATTATAACTTCTGGCTTTTTCCAAGAAACAATCTTACTTTATCAGCATTAGTTTATAACTATGAGTTACTTTTAGATGTAACTGTGAGTTTTTCAATAGAATCAAATATAAGTTTTATTATTACTAAGTATCTCACAAAAATCCACTGTAATTGATTTCCCCCAAAGTCAATTATTACATATTATATTACTCACTATTATTGTTAGAGTCTATATTAAATATAGTGTGAAGTGAACCATTTCATATAAATTAGTAGATGCTATTTTAGCATTATAAATTCACATCTGTGATTTTAAACGAAGGAAAGAAAATTTTTCAAGTTAAAATGAAATATGAATGTCTAGTGTGTCCCAACTGAACCTAAAATTCTGAGTTCATACAAACAAAATTATTTTCTTTCCACTAAAGACTTTGAAGTAACACTATTAGAAATAGTGAGGCAAGAGGAGAAAGAATTAAAATCATGGCAAACAACGTCTCCGTTATTCTGCTAACCCCTCCTCTTTGATGACCTGCCAATTCCCAGTTGTCACAAAGCTTCAAGTGTCTCTCTTAGAATTCTATTTGGAAAAGTTCTCAATCACTGATTCTTTTTGTACTTTCTGTTATATGAAACAAAATATAGACACAAAACAATTTATATATAATGCACATATATGTTGAAGTCACCACAACTGAAAAAAAAAACCAACAAAGTAGAACTCCCCCAGGAACAAAAACATGTTGTGTCCAGTTTTTTTTTGAAAGTACAAATAACTCAAATACATGTTAACTTGGAGTACAGCCATAAAGATAACTATGTCTCAAAAATACGGTTGTGTTCATTTGTAATTAAATTCATCTAGATGAACCTAATATAGCAAATCTCTTGAATGGATAAAAATTGTTTAAAACAAATGTGACTGTATGAGAATTGAGATCGGCACAAAATTAAAAGAATAAAATAACAAAATCATGACATATTTTAAAAATTCAGAAATGCAATGAATAAGTCCAATAATATCCATATTGAAAACTGATTCCTACTGATTTAACAAGAAAAAAATATGCAACTATACAATCTGAGCAGTGTACATGAGTCTACATAAAATACTCCAAATTAAACTTTGTAGAAGACTGAATGTGGGTTATCTAAAGGAAAACTTCAACACATGATATAAATGAAATAAAAATCTCATGAAAAGAGAGAAGTAGTTACTGGAAAATACTAGTTTAATAAATGGTGGTCAAAATCTTTCTAGTACTGAAAAAATTGCACACCTATTTAGTTAGATCCTGAAAAAGACCCAAGTTACTCGAGCTGATTTGAAACTTTGGCAAAGTTGCAGGATACATCTGTAACATTTCTATGGATGTTGACTCTGGCAAGGAATTCATTTCCTCTTTGATCTGACAAATAAATATATGAAAGAGCATAACTTCTACAACTAAATATCAAGACCTAACTAAACATATAACCAGAAAAGTCATCATGTAAGCCGTATTGCAACTGGGGTAAAATTGAGATACCACTTCACCCCAATTAGAATGGCTATAATCAAGAACTCTAGTAACAACAGATGCTGGACGGGATGTGGACACAAGGGAAACTTACTACATTGTCGGTGGGAGTGTAAACTTGTTCAACCACTTTGGAAAGCAGTATGGAGGGTCCTCAAAAGACTCCACATAGAGCTCCCCTATAACCCAGAAATTCCACTTTTGGGCGTTTACCCAAATGTTCACAAACAAGACCACACTAAAGCTACCAGCAAAACTATATTCATTGCAGCCTTATTTACCATAGCTAGGATATGGAACCAACCAAGATGTCCCTCAGTAGATGAATGGATCAAGGAAATGTGGTATATATACACAATGGAATTTTATGCCTCCATCAGAAAGAATGACATTGCCCCATTTGTTAGGAAATGGAAAAACTTGGAAAAAATTATAGCAAGTGAAGTAAGTCAGGTCCAAAGGAACATATGTCCTATAGTTTCCCTTATTTGTGATAACTAGTATATGTCTGAGTCAAGCAGAAAAGGTCAGATAAGTTGATGTTAGGGAAATGAACCCTAAGATATATATTCAAATATTTTTTTTTCTTTCATGCGATTGTTTTTTAACACATTTATAAGATGATTTCTTTGTTGCGTTTTATGTCCCTCCCCACTGTATAACCCCTGCTTTCACAGTATTTGATGTCGGTATAATTTTTGGAGGGGAAGGGAAAAAACAAATCGTTTAAATAGGTAAATAGGTGGACCCATTTCAACAATCAGATGTAAAAGTCGTTATGTCGAAAATGAACTTTACAAATTTGGTGGGGGGAGGATGATGTTGGTGCGGGAGGAGGATGGGAAGGGATGGGAAGGGAAAACCTAGGAGGAGGCTACAATGTTTGATAAGAAATTCACTCATTAGTTGCCCATGTAATTGTAACCCCTCTGTATAGTATTTTCACAATAAAAAAGATAAATCAGTCATACTGATTCTGTATTTATTGTAAATGTTGATTTTTACATTAATTATTTCCTTTAGTTTGCTATTTTTAAACATTGTGTTAAATGATGTATAACTTGGTAACTAATTTTGGTTGCCTCCTTAAATTTTGTTCTGAGTGTAATGTCTCACTTCAGTTCCTAACCCAGGAAATGATGTTGATTACAAAATAAATTCTAATAGCCACTGTTTATAATACACAAAATCTCATAAGCATGACACCAAAAGCATTGGTTAACATTTGGATATCAGGGTCTCATGACTGATGAGGCCTATCTGCATGAGTATCAATCATTGTACCTAGATTCCTCAGCCTAAATTTAGCCACTGTTTAAAAATGTTTATACTTTTGTCACCCATGAGAGATTAAGTCTGAATATAAAGCCCAAGGAAAATGATAAAGTAAGAATTTAGCTTTTCTGGATATAAAATAACAATATTCATCATAGAGCAACTCATTGGGTTAAAGTCAACCTATTTCTCCAAAACATTCTAAGTATTTCCTTAAAATGTGTATTATTCTCTTGAAAGGAATGGGGAATGTGAGAAGAGGACTAACCAAGCATTGCCTTCAAATATACGTAATTTAGATGTACCTCTACAATTCGCTTTAAGCATTACTGATAAAAAAAAGTTTAAATAATTGATTTTCTGGTCAGATATAATATATACTAGTTTTATATACTAAACTACATTCAGAAAATGGTACATACCGATTAACTAAAGAAATTGCAAACTCATTCTTCAAGGAAATAGAAGAGGCAATCCAAAAATTCACATGGAAAAATAAAAGACCCCGAATAGCAAAAATGCTCCTCAATAGAAAGAACACTGCTGGAGGAATATCAATACCAAATTTCTAACTCTACTATAAAGCAATAGTAATCAAAACAGCTTGGTATTGGCATAAGAACAGACCTTAGGACCAATGCAATAGAATAGAAAACCCAGAAATGAACCTACAGACCTATAGCCATCTAATCTTCGATAAGGGAGCTAAAACAATAGAATGGAAGAAAGACAGCCTCTTCAGTAAATGGTGCTGGCAAAATTGGTTAACTACATGTAGAAAACTAAAGCTAGATCCGTATATTTCACCCTGCACCAGAATCAACTCCAAATGGATCAAAGAACTTGAAGTCAAAGCAGACACTCTGAAAACATTACAGGATGGAATAGGAGAAACCCTAGGTCTCCTTGGATCAGGCAGAAATTTTCTGAATAGAAACCCGGAAACACAACAAATCAAAGAAAGGTTGGACAAAAGGGATTGCATAAAGTTGCAGAGCTTCTGCAGGGCAAAGGACATAGCTAGCAAGATCAATAGAAAGCCCGCGGATTGGGAGAAGATCTTTACTAGCCATACAACGGACAAGGGTCTCATATCTAAAATATACTTGGAACTCAAAAAATTAAACCCCCCAACAACAAATCCTCAAAGAAACAATTGCCCAATAAATAAGTGGGCGAAAGAATTAAAGAGAAATTTCTCTGAAGAAGAAAGAAGGATGGCCAATAGACACATGAAGAAATGTTCAACATCCCTAGCCATAAAAGAAATGCAAATCAAAACAACATTGAGATATCACCTCACTCTAGTTAGAATGGCAAAAATCAAGAACTCTAACAACAACAGATGCTGGAGGGGATGTGGACAGAAAGGAACCTTACTTCATTGTTGGTGGGAATGTAAACTTGTTCAACCACTTTTGAAAGCAGTATGGAGGTTCCTCAAAAGACTTCACATAGAACTCCCCTATGACCCAGCAATCCCACTTTTGGGCATTTACCCAAATGTTTACAAACAAGACCACACTAAAGCTACCAGCACAGCTATGTTTATTGCAGCATTATTTACCATACCTAAGATATGGAACCAACCCAGATGCCCTTCAGTAGATGAATGGATCAAGAAAATGTGGTATATATACACAATGGAATTCTATGTCTCCATCAGAAAGAATGACATTGCCCCATTTCTTAGGAAATGGAAAAACTTGGAAAAAATTATATTAAGTGAAGCAAGCCGGGCCCAAAGAAACATAGGTCCCATGGTTTCACTTATTTGCAATATCTAGTATATGTATGAGTCAAGAGGAAAAGGTCAGATAATGTGATGTCAGGAAAATGAACCCTTAGATATGTATCTCAATGTTTTTTTCTTTCATGCATGTGTTTCTAACGCATTTATAAGATTATTTCTTTGTTGCTTTGCATGTCCCTCCCCCACAGTATAACCCCTGCTTTCACTATATTTGCTGTCAGTATAACTTGTGGAGGAAATGGGGAAAAACCAGTTGTTTAAGGATACAGGTGGACCTGTTGCAACAGTGAGAAATACAAGTTGTCATGTCCAAAACGAGCTTTACAATGTAGGTGCGGGGGGGGGAGGGGAGAAGAAAGGAGGGGCAAGGGAAATATTGGGATTGGGGGGGGAAGGGGGAAGCTGTGATGGGATGTGAAGGGTAAACAAAGGAGGAGGCCGCAATGCTTGGTAAGAAATATACGCATTATCCTGCCCATGTAATTGTAATCCCTCTGTACAGTATGTTCTCAAATAAAATAAAATTAAACTAAAAAAAAAAAAAAAACAAAGAAAGTCCTGGAAGAAAAAATGGCATCTCTATACTATGTGATGCCCAATTCTTAGGTATTTCATCCTGCCTCCATTTAATGAATGTGATTGTTTAAATCCTGCATAATTTATTAATTAAAATCAATCAGTGTCCTATAATATAATTGTGTTTGATTTTATCCTAGAATGATTCAAGGAGTGCCCATTCAATCAGGACAAACATCACATTCCATTGGTATTCATATGGATAGGAATGAGTTTCTTAGGCTCTCCTGCCAATTTGAATGTGGCAGGATCAGGATTCGAACTGTGGGCTCCAGCTCCCACCACTTAAACTTGAGGATAGGGAACTCACCTGTCTGTGCAAGAACATCAACAAGACCAGTGATAAGGCAGGCACAAGTGTCTCTCAGCATTCCTCCTTCATACTTATAAGGCTGTGATAGGAGGATCATGGTCAATGTCACCCTAAGCAGAAAAGTCCTGGAGCCCCCTTTCCTACTTCAGTGCCAACAAACCAGAAATCAGGCCGTATGGCTCCAGTTGTAGAAGGCTAGCCTTAAGCAAAAGCAGCTCATTGACTGTGCCCAGATCCTTAGTTCAATATCTGGAACTGGACAGACATACAGACAGACATACAGAACAATCTGTGCAGCCATCCAGCTAAAGCAGGTCACCCTCAGCAGCCTTTATTTACATTTTATACTGAGGCCAATGCAGGAACAAGCACAAACCAGGCAGGGAAAGAGAAGATGAGGTTTCTTAGAAGTAATCAATATTCAGAATATTAAACTTGGGAACATAAAATGGTAGCATACTTATGTAAAAACTACCATTAAAAAAAAGATGAAGGGGATGGGAATGTGGATTACTGAGAGTCATTTCCTACCATGCAAGAAGACCTGGGTTCGATTCCTCAGTAGCACATACACAGAAAAAGCCAGAATTAGTTCTGTGGCTCAAGTAGTAGAGAGCTAGAGAGAGTGCCAAGGCCTTGTGTTTAACCCAAGAACTGGCAAAGAGATAGCTAGGTAGATAGGTACATAGGTAGGTAAGTAGATACATAGATACATAGAAACATAGATACATAGATACATAGATAGATACATAGAAAGATGATAGATGAATCTGGTTTGGATGTCAGGTGGAAAGAAGGGCTTTCGTAACTGTTTTCTACCTTCAAATACAATGTTACCCTGGAGTTCTTCCTGCTAACAAGGCTAAGGCTCAGATCCTGAGAACTTCATTTGAACCCAGGATGGGTCAATAATGTTTCTTTCCTGCTTCTATAGCTGGAGAACTCTAAGAACATTTAGAGTGCAAGTACTTATCACCAACGGAAACACAGGAAACTCTTGAACTTTTGACATTTCAGTAGTGGAAGTCTGAGTGTCATAGACTTTCCTGCCCTGGCTGGCTTCACCCTGTGATCCTGAGACCTCAGCTAGGATGACAGGTGTGAGGTACTGATGCTCTGCTAGGTTCAGAACTGTAATGACATTGACAATACAAGTCAAGGCTCATCACAAAAGGTTTGGGGAGCATATTAAACCTTTCAACAATGGACCTTTCAGAACCCTGTAGGACACAATGTTGTAATTCTAGAGTCTGAGAGGCTGGGCATATGGATGTGCTACACTTGAACCTGGAGCTCTGACTCCAATTCTGGTGTACATCAGCGTTCATTTCCAGAGAATGTTCTCCTAATCAGCAAATAAGAAAAGTGATTTGATTGACCCTCACTTTTTTCCAGTTGTCTGTCTGAAACTCAAACCTGGGCACTGTCCCTGAGCCCTTCAGTTCAAGGTGAACACTCTACCACTTGAGTCATAGTGCCACATGTGGTCTTTTTGTGGTTCATTGGAGATAAGAGTCTAACAGGTTTTCCTTGCCTAGGCTGTATTTGAACTGTAGTCTTCAGATCTCAGCCTCCTGAGAAGCTAGGTATCCAGTTGTGAGCCACTGGCATCTGGCCTATTGTTTCTCACAGTCCTGGGGCTTGACCTTAGGGTATGGGTATTGTCTCTGAGCTTCTTTTTCTCAAGGCTAGCGCTCTACCACTTGAACCACTCCACAGCTTCTAAGTTTTTCTGAGTATGTGGCACTGAGGATTCAAACTCTGGCATACATGGATGCTGAGCAAGCTCTATACCAATAAGCCATATTCCCAGCCCCACCCTTAAAATTTAATCCCGCAACTTGCCTATCCTCAAGAAAAGGCTTCTGAGTGTAAATCATCTAAAGAAATATCTTAGGAAGTTGTCAAAAGATAAATAAGAAAAAAGCTCACACTTGGGAGAGACTCTAAACGTGATGACTGTGACTAATGCCTCCATTTAATTATGTATCATGTTTCAACACTTAATAAAGTATTAATGAAAAACGAGTCAATGACCTAATTTATTTTGTATAATTTTGTAATAGATGTACAAAACATAATAAATATTATGTGTATAATAATACTAAATACAATAAACTATAAAATGTACAAAATAAAATAAATACAAAATCAATTAAAATCATAATATGTAATAAACATACACATGTAAATATATATTACACACATACAGAAATATTTTTTCTATTGCAGGTCCTTCATTCAGAACTCTAGTCTGAATTTCTTTTCCTCCAGGACAGTGAGTTTTTCGTTCACCCATGGTGCAAAAGAGTTACCTGGAATGTGAGATCAAATCCCAGCAATGATGGAAATACTGCCCCCAGTTCCAAGACAGTGACTAAATTTTTTAAAATCAAGCAGTTATGCTTATTCAGTTCCATACTGAACATTAAGAAAAAGCAGTGTAGAATTTTGTACATCTATTCAGACATTTTTCCCTTACCCCCAAAAGGCTTCTCTGAGCATGACTTTTTTCATTTTTTTATTGTAAAAATATCATACAGATGAGTTACAGTTAAATGAGCAAGGCACATTTCCTATTGAACATTGTTGCCTCCTCCTTTGTTTTCCCCATACCATCCCTTCCCTCCCATCTCCATATCTACTCCCCCTGCCGATCTCAGTGACTTAACTTATTATTTTTGGCTTTGCACAGGGTTTGATCTCAAGTAGTGGCAACTCTGAACTTTCCCTCACATTGCGACACATTTACCAAGACCCTGAGTTCAAATTCCAGGCTAGGAAAGAAAAATGGCAGAAATTCCAAACCAGGGAGCTTTATTTTTTATTTAGTTAAATGATTAATTAATTTTTTAATTTAATCTTTATTTTGCCAACACAGGGGTTGAACTCAGGTCGTGCAACACTGCCTCAGCTTCAATCGCCCTAGGCTGGAGTACAACCTCTGGACCCATAGCCGATTTTGGGATCCTAGGCCCAGAGGGCATGCACGAAGAAAAAAAAGTAGGATACCACAAAAAGTGCCGAGCTGCAGAGGGCTGGGGATTTACATTTTTTATCTTTACACGGTGACCATCTTGGTTCTGAATGACACAGCTGCAATTGGACCTGACCAGCCATTGCTGAAGGCTGGTGGGCTATCAGGGAAACCATAGGCCTACCTGTCAACCATAGGCCCTGGGTTCAAATCCCGATCCTGACACCTACCAATGGCAGGAGATCACAAGAGACTAATTCCTGTGCATAGGAATACCTATTGAAAGAGTACTTCATGCTTCAGTGTAGTCTAAAATTGGATGCAATAATACTATCATACGGATTGATCTTAATTAATAGTTTATTGAACATGAAAAGAATAATATTCCTTCAGTGGCAGTATAATAAATGCCTAAAAGTTGGTAGGAACATAGTAGGTTTCATTCAATCATAGACAAACAGATCTGGTGCTCCTTTCCAATATGTATTTATTTGTATACCACCATCTGCCTATCCATGTATCACTGTTTTGGCTAAAACTGGGGCTGGATCTCAGCACTTGGGAACCACCTGAGAGCTTCATTGGCTAGAGGCTGCTGTGCTCACAGTCATCCATTCATGAATTTGGACTGCTAGGCCCTGACTTCAGATCCAAGCACTGCCAAAAATATAATCTTGCAGTAAGAAGCCGAGTATGACACATGTTTTCCTTTTCTGGGAGAGTGGTGAGTGTCAGGCATGATGGATATCATGTCTACAAATCTGGATGCTGTGATAGGATGTAAACAATGTAATAAATGGTAGCGGTGTCATCAGAGTCAATAACATAATTGCTAAATAAATTAATAAAACCAGAAATACAATGAATAACTACACCAAACACAATATGTACTGAATATTTGTATGGAATTATAAATCCTATGTTTAAAATGGATATAAAGAGTATGTTTTCCCAGCCTGAAGCTTGAATTCAGACCTAGGGAACAGGCCTGACTTTCTTGTCTTCAAGCATGGTCAGATTCCCTGCTCTCACAGTGCTGCGTATTTACCCAGACTTTGAGTTCAAATACCAGGCCTGGCAGAAAAAATGGCACGAATTGCAAACCACGGGGCTAATTTTTTTAATGGCGGGTTATTGTGGAAGCCATTGTCCTGCATGACAACATAGGTTGTGAGCCCTGGAGAAGCAAAAGTTGAGGAGGTGACACCTCCACAAATTGAGCATCGCAGAGGATGGAGACATGCCCCAGACCTAGAGGGATGTGGCTCTGTGAGCACTCTCAGAGGCTGAAACCCACAGGGGGAAACTCCCACTGCAGGAGTGGTGACCCCTTTGCAGGGAGCACCACACGGCAGCTCAGTGGCAGACAGAGCTGGAACCACAGGCCTCCTGCCCCATGAGCTGCCACCAGAGCAGGCGTGTGGATGGGAAATGGGACAGGGGGCATCCGAGAACAAAATCTGCTTCATCCATGACTTGCATGATGACGTGGACTTCCATAGTCCAGCGGATGAGTACCACCATTGAGGCAGCCAGCTGTCGGCACACATCTGCACTGTCTTGGAGTCACTCATGGCGTGTAAAAAGCAGATGTTCATCCTGGATGAACTGTGTCTGGAGAAAGCCAAGCGCATGTGCTGGCTCTCCCAGGAGAAGATGGAGAAAAGAGAGCTGGGGGAGCTGCTGTCCCTTCTTGCAGGGGAAAGAGCGGATAGAAGGCTCCAGATGCCGGCACCGGATGAGCCCCCACCACTGCAGCTGCTTCAGATGCCTCAGGCTCTGGGGTGGGGAAAATGAGGGAGGAGCAGAAAGGTTTTGAAGAATTGCAACTTCAAGACAGCTTGGAAACTGCCAGAGGAGAGGTCTGGGCTCCCGACCCTGTAGATGACTCCCCTATGGAGCACATCCTGCTGCAGATGCCTCACATCCAGAGCCACCTACAGCTGGTAGGCTTGGTCAAGGAGTGCTCCCTTTCTTTCTTCTGTAGACTGATGTGGATGATGACTTTCTATGTGACATACTGATTCTCAAAAGCCACGTCAGCCACCAGAAATAAGTGGCCAGTCAGCCTTCTCTCAGGCCTCCATCAGCAGTGTGATGGGAAGGGTAAACTGAAGGTCAGGTAGGGCAGAGGCTGCTGGGAAGGGGCCCGAATTCAAAGGACATCTAATAGCCCATTGGTGGCCAGGGAAGAGACCCATGTTATGCTTATCTCAAACAATAAATTGTTTTCAAAGGAAAGAAAAGCCTCCAACAAAGATTTGTTCTTCAAGTCCTCTGGCTTGAACTCAGGGCCTGGCCCCTGTCCCTGAGTTATTGGTTAAGGCTGGCACTCTACCAGTTGAGTGTTTTCTGATAGTTCATCGAAGATAAGAGTCTCACACACTTTCCTGCCCAACCTGGCTTGGCACCATGATCCTCCAGATCGCAGCTTCCTGAGTATCTAGGATGACAGGTATGAGCCCTCAGTGCCCAGCTTGTGATGACTTTTGAAGGCATTTTGTCAAGTCTGTAAAAGGAGTCTCAAATGGCCTGGATAGACCATGACCCAATCAAGGAGCTGGGATGGGGGAAGGCTCACCTTCTAGCCATTCTGTTCTCCAAAATTAAAGATGCCAGTTGGTGTTGTAGGCATCAAATACCTAGGCCAACAGCCTTCAGGCTTAGTGGGGAATAGGTAGAGAATACCCAAAGATTGCAGTGTAGAAATCTCTGATTTTGCAAGCATGTGGTGTGTGTGTGCGTGTGTGTGTGTGTGTGTGTGTGTGTGTGTGTGTGTGAACTCAGGGCCTAGGCTCTATCCCTGAGTTTTCTTGGTCACGCCTAGTACTCTGCCACTTGAGCCACAGTTCCACTTGCTTTATGATGGTTAATTGTAGGTAGGAATCTCAAGCACTTTCCTGTCCAAGGTGGCTTGGATCAAGAGTAAACACAACTCAGAAAGAATGACATTGCCCCATTTGTTAGGAAATGGAAAAACTTGGAAAAAATTATATTAAGTGAAGTAAGCCAGGCCCACAGAAACATAGGTCCCATGGTTTCCCTTATTTGCAGTATCTAGTATATGTATGAGTCAAGAGGAAAAGGTCAGATAATGTGATGTCAGGAAAATGAACCCTTAGATATGTATTTTAATGTTTTTTTCTTTCATGCATGTGTTTCTGACGCATTTATAAGATTATCTCTTTGTTGCTTTGTATGTCCCTCCCCCACAGTATAACCCCTGCTTTCACTATATTTGCTGTCAGTATAACTTGTGGAGGAGATGGGGAAAAACCAGTTGTTTAAGGATACAGGTGGACCTGTTGCAACAATGAGAAGTAAAAGTTGTCATGTCCAAAACGAGCTTTACAATGTCGGTGCGGGGGGGGGGGGGGGGGGGGGGGGAGGAGAAAGATTGGGATTGGGGGGGAGGGGGGAGGCTGGGAAGAGAGATGAAGGGTAAACAAAGGAGGAGGCCACAATGCTTGGTATGAAATGTACGCATTATCCTGCCCATATAATTGTAACCTCTCTGTACAGTATGTTCACAAATAAAAAAAAAAGAGTAAACACAACTCACAGGTACAATCCCCATGGTGGGCAACTCCTGCCCCCTGCTGGCCAGACGTGGAACATGAGAGGCCGTGCCATTGTCCTCTAGATTTCAATTGGGGGAAGTGACCAGGGACAAAAGGACTTTTGCTCACCATGGGTGCTGATGCCAGAGCAGATCTATTCCACCCTAGGCCAAGAGAGCGCCAGGAGTCCTAGATCCCAGGGGCACAAGGAAGGGAGAGGTCAGGCCGAGCTAAGAGCCTTTGCCCACAGACACCCCAACATGGCCTTCCTGATCACCATAAGATCTGACAAAGAACAACCCCCCAAAAAACAAAATTGGAGCTGTGGGTCAAAGTGCTACAGCTCTAGCATTGAACCAAAGAGATCAGGGACAGAGCCCCCAAGATTTGAGTTCAAGACCCCCAGCTGACCCTGCCCCATAAAACACAGGTTGGCTAAAGTAAACTTGTAGGATTTGTAAAGTGTTTCTGAAGAATGGTGATACTAAAGAAAGCACCTTAATTCTAATGACAGCTGAAATTGTGACATACAGCTATGTGCTGAGTCCTTCACAGGGTGCTGTTTGCTGGGGCCTTCCCACATGGAGTTTTGTGCTGAGTCCTCAAAAAGGTGCTGTTTTCTGAGTCATCCCAAAGGGTGCTATGTGCTGAGTCCCTGAGAAGAGTGGGCCATGCTGAGTTTTTTAAAGGGTGCTGTGTGCTGAGTCCCTTACACAACGTACTATATGCTGAGTCCTTCAAAAGGTGCCATGTGCTAATTTACCCCAAAGGGTGCTGCTATGTGCTGAGCCTTTGAGAAGTGAGGGAGGAGGTGAATTTTTCAAGTGCTTTGTGCCAAGACCTTAAAATAGGGTGCTTTGTACTGTCCTGCAAATGGTGCTCTGGGCTGAGTCCTTTGACAGTGTGGTATGTACTGAGTCCTTCCACACTGTGGTATGTTCTGAGTCTTTCAAAATTGTGCTATCTGCTCAGTTTTTTGAAGGTTGCTATGCACTGAGTGCTTTACACAGAGTGCAATGTACTCAGTCCTTCAAAGGGGGCTGTGTGTTTCTTAACACAGGATGCTATGTACTGAGTCCCTGGGAAACAGTGCTGTACGCTCGAGTTTTTCAAAGCATGCCATGTGCTAAGTCCTTTACACTGTGGGCTATGGACTCCCTCTTTCAAAGGATGCTGTGTGCTGAGTACTCTACACAGTGTACTATATACTGAGTCATTGAAAGGGAGTTGTGTACTGAGTCCTTTACACAGGGTGCTTTGGGCTGTTTTTTGAAGTGTGCTGTGTGCTGAGTCATCTCAAAGGGTGCTATGTTCTGAGTCCTTGAGAGGCAGTTATCCCCAACAAGCACACAAACACAAACACACACACACACACACAGACAAGGGTCACTGTACACCTTCTTGGTGTGTAGAGTGGAGGGGGAAGGAGGAGAGTCTCCTCCCGTGGTGAGGCTGAGGGGAGATTCGATCCCCCGGGCAGGTACTGGGGTTAGAGGGGTGTGATGAGCTGAGGTGAGGCTACAATTGCGTGGCCTGGAAGACCTAGGGCCCAGTCAGGGCTGGGCTTTCAGCAGGGGTGGGGGTGGGGGCAAAGGGGAAGGGAGCATGGCAAGGGGAGGAGGGGTAGGACCCAGGGCACACTGTGTTTGCAGTGGGGGCCCGGTGAACTCCGTGGGGGCAAGGCAGCCCAGGAGAGGAGTGAGGGCAGAGAGAGAGAGAGAGAGAGCAGATCGAAGAGTGAGTACACACACAAAGGCAAGCAGCTTTATAGGCTGGCAACCTCCAAAATCTTAGTGCAGGTCCTGGCGAGGAGCACAGAGCATGTGTACCCTGTGCAGCAGGACATTGCCACAGGCAGCTACTCGGAGGTGTGGTGGCCATGGCAGGCCTGAGTCTGAGGTCCCTGCCCAGGGAGTATGGCAGTGAAGGTGGCTAAGGCAGGGGCAGTGTTGGCTGATGAGGAGGAGCAGAGGCCATGTGCAGCCCCTAAATACCCCGCAGACGCCAGCCTGCCCACTTCCTGCAGCATCGCGTTTCAAACATGGTGTTTTTGGCTCAGACCCATGGTGCCTCTCGAAGTCGCCCAGCAGAGATGGCACGCCCCTGGCTTGCTTGCAGCCCCTAGCAGGTCTCGGATCCCTGTCCTCGTACTCTGGGCCTGCATGCCTCTGGAGCCTCTGCCTACAGCTTCTCCCAGTAGCACACATGAGTGGCTTCCCCATGGGCCTGCACCCTGGGAACCCTCCTGCCAAAAGACCCTCTCCTGCTGACATGGACCCGCCCCTCCTGCCTCCCCTCTCCTGTCCTGCTATTGTGTGCCCCATGCCCCACAGCCTGTTATGTCCCTGCCACAAATGTACCCCAGGGTTGGAGAGTGGGAGTGGGTGTTGACCCCGGGATCCCACCCCTACACTAGTAACCGGTGTACCAGGAAATGGAGTGATGCAGGAATGGGTGAGGAGGGGTCGCCACAGAGCTTGTGGCCTGGAACAGTGGGAGCCAAACAGCTGCGCATCTGCACCCTTCCTCTTCCTGTTGGGAACCTGGTGGCTTTAGTCAGAGGTGGGGAGCAGCACCTCCACACCTGCCTTCTTGGGTCTTTTGCTTTTTGCTGGGGGTGGTGGGTGTTGGATGCAAAAGATAGGCCCTTCTTGCTGTGTGAGCCGTTGTCTTCTGTGCTCGGTCACCCTTTCACCTGAGGAGGGTCCCAGAAAAGCCCACTAGTTATGTGAGGGCACTTGGAGTCAGGTAGAAGGTGAATACCTGGGAAGAACACACCCCATCCGACATAAATATACCTGACCTGTGCCCACCACGTCACCTGTCAACAGTTCTCACAGGGTGATCACATTTCCTAGCTCTCCCAGCATCTGCTGGCTCACAGTCCATCTGCTCTCCTAGTCCTTCACAAGAATCCCCGAAGTCACCCAGAAGCATCTAGGCTGGAAATAGGGAGTCTGTCCATGTATGTAGCCTTTAGGACCCCATGCATTTCCCAACACTGCCCCCACCCCAGGTCAGACACCCCTCTGGGACACTGTGACCCCCCTGCTTGTTTTTAGTCCTGGCTCTGAGGATCCACCTATCTCAGGACAACTTCACACAGAATCCTGGCCTGGGATTTTGGTGAATGGTGAGTAAATGCTGGTTGTTCCCAAGGGAAAGTGTCTGGCCCTTGAGAAAGGGAGAGGCAGAGTGGTTCTGCGTTATTAGAGCAGTGCTCCTTTGGGTGGGAGCCACTAGTTTGACAAGGGAATCCCTGTGCTCCAGCTTGTACCTTGTCCCAGAGGAAGAACCAACAAACTCAGGAGAGACACTGCTGGGTCTATTTGTGTGTGAGTCTGTGTGTGTGTGTGTGTGTGTGTGTGTGTATGCAAGAGAGAGAGAGAGAGAGGGATGGAGGAAGAGAGAGAGACAGAGAGAGAGAGAGGGAGAGAGAGCAGGAGAGAGAGAGTGAGAGAGAGAGGAAGAGAGACAGAGAGGGAGAGAGAGAAGGAGAGATCATCTTTCTCCTTATACTTGCCTGTCTGTGCTCAGGTGAGTGATCAGTTGGCAAATTGCATTTGCTGCATGGAGGAGTCTTCTGTCACAGGTCTGGATTTACGTGTGTATGCGTGTGTGTGTGTGTGTGTGTGTGTGTGTGTGTGTGTGTGTGTGTGTGTGTGTGTGTGTTCGGAGAACAGGGAGAACAATGAAAACATATTTAAGTCATTGTGTCTAAAAATAGCAAAAACATTTTATATGTATGTGTGTGTGTGTGTATTCTTTTTTCATCAATGCCAAGTATGAGTCCAGCCATAATTTTTGTTTTCTCCTTGAACATTTCATGGCTCCTTTGGAGAAATTTTCAGTAGACGTTCCTTTCCACCTACCTCTTCCCTATTTCCTCTAGCCCACAGTAGCTGCTGGGCCTGTGTGGGTCTCCACTAGGAGGCCTGTGTGAATTGCAGACCAGAGTGGACACCTGTCCTTCTGTCTTCAGCCAGAAGGATCATGAGGCAAGTGTGAATGCAGCCGTACTCTTCTAGCCAGACAGTCTGCTCTCGTGTGTATAGTTGGAGCTAATTCAAGGGTTGGGAATGTGTCTGCCAAACATAATTAAGGAATTAAATGCGGGGGGGGGGGGTGAGGAGGGCAGGGGCTGTGAGGCTAGGAGGGTTTGGAGAGTGGTGAAGGTGTGACATGGCACATGGCTCACCACGACCAAGGATGAGAAGGCAAACTTACACAGGGCATTGACTGTGTCCGTGGGAATCTGGGCAGGGAGCTCTGGACCCCCACTGATGACATGGATTCACTCCCGCGGCATTGTACCAGTGGTCAATCATCTCTGGGGTTCTGCAAACTCCAATCTGTGTCACGCCTGGGCAGTTTCCAGCTGGGCAGTGATAGGCACGTGTATTCCCCCTGCGGAGCCCGCTCAGTATCAGGCCGTGGCAGTTAGCAAGGGCTCTCTGAATGCCAGTTCCTTTTTTTTAAAATTTTAATTGTTATTTTTTGTGAACATACTGTACAGAGGGGTTACAATTACATAGGCAAGATAATGAGTACATTTCTTACCAAGCATTGCAGCCTCCTCCTTTGTTTACCCTTCACATCCCTTCCCAATTTCCCCCCGCCCCCCCACCCCGCCCGCACCAAAGTTGTAAAGTTCGTTTTCGACATGACAACTTCTACTTCTCAAAGTTGCAACGGGTCCACCTGTATCCTTAAACGACTTGTTTTTCCCCACCTCCTCCACAAATTACACCGACATCAAATATAGTGAAAGCAGGGGTTATACTCTGGAGGAGGGACACACAAAGCAACAAAGAAATAATCTTATAAATGAGTTAGAAACAAATGCATGAAAAAGAACATTGAAATACATATCTAAGGGTTCATTTTCCTAACATCACATTATCTGACCTTTTCTGCTTGACTCATACATGTAGTAGATATTGCAAATAAGGGAAACCATTAGACCTATGTTTCTTTGGGCTTGGCTTACTTCACTTAATACAATTTTTCCAAGCCTTTCCATTTCCTAAAAAATGGGAAAATGTCATTCTTTCTGATCGAGACATAGAATTCCATTTTGAATATATATAGCACATTTTCTTGATCCATTAATCTACTGAGGGGCATCTGGGTTGGTTCCATATCTTAGCTATGGTAAATAATGCTGCAATAAACATAGTTGTGCTGGTAGCTTTAGTGTGGTCTTGTTTGTAAACATTTGGGTAAATGCCCAAAAGTGGGATTGCTGGGTCATAGGGGAGCTCTATGTGGAGTCTTTTGAGGAACCTCCATACTGCTTTCCAAAGTGGTTGAACAAGTTTACACTCACACCAACAATGAAGTCAGGTTCCCTTCTGTCCACATCCCCTCCAGCATCTGTTGTTGTTAGAGTTCTTGATTATAGCCATTCTAACTGGGGTGAGGTGATATTTCAATGTTGTTTTGATTTGTATTTCATTCATGGCTAGGGTTGTTGAGCATTTCTTCATGTGTCTATTGGCCATCCTTCTTTCTTCTTCAGAGAAGTTTCTCTTCAAGTCTTTAGCCCACTTATTTATTGGGCAGTTATTTATTTGAGGATTTGTTGTTGGGGGATTTAATTTTTTGAGTTCCAAGTATATTTTAGAAATGAGAACCTTCTCCGTCGTATGGCTAGTGAAGATCTTCTCCCAATCTGTGGGCTTTCTATTGATCTTGCAAGATATGTCCTTTGCCATGCAGAAGCTCTGCAAATTCATGCAATCCCATTTGTCAAACCTTTCTTTGATTTGTTGTGTGTCCGGGTCTCTAAAAAGAAAATTTCAGCCTGAGCCAAGGAGACCTAGGGTTTCTCCTATTCCATCCGGTAATGTTTTCAGAGTGTCTGCTATGACTCCGAGGTCTTTGATCCATTTGGAGTTGATTCTGGTGCAGGGTGATATATAAGGATCTAGCTTTAGTTTTCTACAAATAGTTAACCAATTTTGCCAGCACCATTTACTGAAGAGGCTTTCTTCCATTCTACTATTTTAGCTTCCTTATCGAAGATTAGATGCCTATAGGTCTGTAGGTTCATTTCTGGGTTTTCAATTATATTCCATTGGTCCTGAGGTCTGTTCTTATGCCAGTACCAAGCTGTTTTGATTACTATGGCTGTATAGTAGAGTTTGAAATTTAGTATTGATATTCGACCATCAGTGTTCTTTGCCTTGAGGAGCGTTTTTGCTATTCTGGGTCTTTTATTATTCCATATGAATTTTTGGATTGCCTCTTCTATTTCCTTGAAGAATGAGTTTGGAATTTTGATAGGTATCTCATTGAATTTGTAGATAGCCTTGGAAAGTACTGCCATTTTCACGATGTTAATCTTTCCAATCAAGGATCATGGGAGGTTTTGCCATTTTCTAAGTTCTGTTTTGATTTCCTTGTTCAAGATTGTAAAGTTTTCATCATAGACGTCGTTCTCTTCTTTGGTTAAGTTAATTCCTAAGTATTTTATTTTTGAGGGGCTATTACAAATGGAGTTACTTTCCTAATTGCAGCCACACTTTTCTCATTGTTGGCATACAGAAAAGCCATTGATTTTGGGGGGTTAATTTTATACCCTGCTAATTTGCCAAATTTTGAATCAGTTGAGTAATTTGGGATTGGAGTCTATGGGGTTCTTTAAATACAAGATCATATCACCTGCAGAAAAGGGAGAGTTTTTTTTTCTTCTTTCCCTCTTTGGATCCCTTTTATGTTTGCATCTTGTCTTATTGCTGTAGCTAGGCATTCTAATACTAGATTGAAGAAGAGAAGTGGAGAGAGTGGTCATCCTTGTATTGTTCCTGAGTTAAAAGGAAATGGCTTTATTTTTTCACCATTAAGTATAATGCTGGCTGTAGGTTTGTCATATACAGTCTTTGTATTGAGGAATGTTCCATGGATTCCTAATTTTTCCAAAACCTTCATCATAAAGGGGTGTTGGATCTTGTCGAATGTATTTTCTGCATCTATTGAGATAACCATGTGGTTCTTATCCTTGCTCCTGTTGATGTGCTGAATAATATTAAGTGTTTTGCGTATATTGAACCAGCTGTGCATCCCTGAAATGAATCCTGTTTGATTGTGGTGTACGATTTTTTGGATGAATTGTTCGAGTCGATTGGCCAAAACTTTGTTGAGAAGTTTTGCATCAATGTTCATCAAAGAAATGGGTCTATAGTTCTCTTTCTTTTATGAGTCCCTGCCTGGTTTTTGGATGAGGATTATGATGGCTTCATAGAATGTGTTTGGTAGTGAACTTTCTCTTTCAATTTCATTGAAGAGTTGGAGGAGTACTGGTGTGAGCTCTGCTTTGAAGGCCTTGTAGAATTCCGTTGTAAAACCATCTGGTCCTGGACTTTTCTTAGCTGGGAGGTCTCTTATTGCTGTTTCTATTTCAATGCTTGACATGGGCCTGTTAAGATGGTTTAGCTCATCTTGGTTTTGTTTTGGCATGTCAATATTTGCTAGGAAAAGGTCCATTTCTGTCAAGTTCTCAAACTTATTAGCACAAAGTTTTGAGAAGTATTCCCTTATGATGTTCAGAATCTTGGTTGTTTCCGTGGTGATGTTTCCATTCTTGTCTCTGAGTTTATTTATTTGAGTGTGTTCTCTTCTTTTTCTGATAAGATTTGCTAAGGGTCTGTCAATTTTGTTAATTTTTTTGAAGAACCAACTCTTTGTTTTGTTGATTCTTTCTGTAGTTTTTGTGGATTCTAATTCATTTAATTCTGATTTAATTTTGATTATTTCTTTCCATCTACTGGATTGGAGTTTATCTTGCTGCTCTTTTCCAAGGAGTTTCAGATGTGTCATTAAATTGTTGGTTTAAGATCTCTCCAATATGTTGGTATAGGAGCTCAGAGCTATAAAATTGCCTCTGAGTACTTCCTTTGCTGTGTCCCAGAGGAGCTGGTAATTTGTGTGCTCATTTTTGTTGAATAGCATGAACATTTGAATTTCCTTTCTAATCTCTACCATGACCCACTCGTGATTCAGCAGTGTGTTGTTCAGCCTCCATGTGTTACCGGACTTTCTTTGGTGGCTTTTGGTGTTGAGTTCTAATTTTATTTCCATGTAGTCAGAGAGAATGCAAGGTATAACTTCAATGTTTCTGAATTTGGACAAGTTTGCTTTGTGGCCTAAAATGCGGTCTATTTTTGAAAATGTTCCATGTGATGCTGAGAAAAACGTGTATTATGATGTTACTGTGTGAAATATTCCGTAGATGTCTGTTAAATATAGTTGATTTTGCAGCTGTTTAAATCTGCGGTTTCTCTGTTGAGTTTTTGCCAAGTTGATCTATCTAGTGGGGAGAGCGGTGTGTTAAAATCCCCAACAATTGATGTCTTCGGATCAATGTGGGATTTGAGGGAAAGTAGTGTTTCTTGGATAAATTTTGGTGCTCCATTGTTTGGCGAATAGATATTTAGAATTGTAATATCCTCCTGAAGGAGAGATCCCTTAATTAGTATGTAGCGACCTTATTTATCTATTCTCATGAATTTTAATTTGAAGTCTATTTTATCTGATATTAGGATTGCAACTCCTGCCTGCTTATGGGGGCCGTTTGCTTGGTAGATTTTTCTCCGGTCTTTAAAATTGAAATTGTGTTTGTTTTTATGGGCAACATGTGACTCCTGAAAGCAGCAGATAGATGGATCTTGTTTTTAATCAAACTAGACAGTTTATGTCTCTTAATTGCAGAGTTAAGTCTGTTAATGTTAAGAGATAGGACTGAGAGGTATTTGGGAGTCCCTGCCATGTTATCCACCTTCTTGGGTGTTGCAAAAACTGAGTTCTTCCTATGGTTCCTGGATTCTCAGTTTCGGTGCAGTTTCTTGGCCTTTATTGCGGTCTTGTTGGTTTTCTATATGTAGGACATCTTTAAGAATCTTTTGTAGGGCTGGTTTGGTGGAGATATATTGTTTCAATTATTCTTTGCTATGGAAGGCTTTTATTTGGCCTTAGATTATGAAGGAGAGTTTGAATGGGTACAGTATTCTTGGTTGATAGTTGTTTGTTTTTAGGGCTTGGCATACATCATTCCAGGCTCTTCTTGCTTTGATTGTCTCTGCTGAGAAATCTGAGGTGATTCTAATTGGTTTCCCTTTATAGGTGATTAATCTTTTCTCCTTCCCAGCTTTAAGGATCTTTTCCTTGGTCTGAGTTGATCCTGTGGGGATTATAATGTGACAGTGGGATGTCCTATTCTGATCTGGTCTATTTGGAGTTCTAAAAGCTTCTTGTATCTGAATATTCCTATCTTTTTGCATGTTTGGGAAGTTCTCTGCTAAGATCCTGTTAAACAAATTTCCTAGACCATTAACTTCTGTTTCTAGGTGCTCCTCTACACCCATTATCCTTAGATTAGGCCTTCTGATGGTGTCTTCCAAATGTTGGATAGATCTATCATATTTCTTGGACTTGTCTTGGATGGATGTATGTTCTTTCTCTATAATATCTAGGCTGTCTTCAATCCCTGAGATTCGATCTTCTGCATGCTCTAACCTGCTCTCAAGACTTTCTACTTTGTTTTTTATTTCTTTTCCTTCCAATTGGTCAGCTTCGATGGATTCAAATTCTTTGTTGAAGCTTTGTTTTATATCTTGTATGAACTTCTTTACTTCCTTAATTTGGTGTTTAGTGTTTATTCTCAAATCACTTAGTTGTTAGGTCATGGTTTCCTTGGACTTCCATTCCTTCTGTTGGGTTCCATTCAGCATTCCCTTTGTGGTCTCCCTGACTTCCTTCAGCTCTTTGTTAATGGATCCCATGAATGCCTTTAGTGATCTTTGTGTATTCTCATCCTGCTATCTCAATTCCTGTATTCCTCTTTGCTTAGCTTCCTCCCATTCATGCCATTCTTGTAGTTCTTTTTGAATGTTGTCAGCCTGTTCACGCCATTCCTGCCTTTCTCTTTGAGTATTCTCAAGCTGCTGACGCAAATCCTGTATCAGTTTTTGAGTAGCTTCCTCACGCTCATGATATTCCTGTATAAACATTTGGATTGCCTCCTCTCTCTCCCTCTCACTCTCATACAGAGTCCTTTGCAGGATTTCAATCTTTTCCTGCATTGACCTATTGATTGCCTCCTCTCTCTCCCTATCACGCTCATACAGAGTCTTTTGTAGATTTTCAATCTTTTCCTGCATTGACCTTTTGTTTGCCTCCTCTCTCTCCCTATCACGCTCATACAGGGTTCTTTGTATGTTTTCAATTATCATGTTTGTCAGCAGTGTTTGTAGAGCTATTTGGGAACTCTCCTCTGGATTATTCATTATCTGTTCTGTCCCTTGATTATAATGCCATTTTTCTTGTGGTTTTCCGGCTTACTCTGCCCATTTGCGATGAAAATAACACCAGTTTTGTGCTAGAACAGTAACTTAAGGCAAGTATCAACCAAAGTCTGAATTTGCACAGTCAATAGTCTGCAGATGCAATCTAGTTCAACCGATACCTCTATTCAATATCAAACATCTATATATTAATGGGCAATGGACCGCAAATAAGAATTTGATAAACCATAAATTATTAGGGTTAGGGAGAGTTGTGGGTAAAAAATAGGAATAGTGTGATGTGGGAAGGTACAGGGAGAGTTAACTTAACTAAGTCCTAGACTCAAAGCAGGAAATAGGTTGGATAGGTTGAAAGTAGAGAGATAGAAAGCAAGAAGAAAGAGAAAGGAATAAAAAAAGAGACTAGGAAAAAAATAGAAAAATAAAAATTAATAATATGCAGAAACCAGAACAAATTATTCAAAGAACGTGAATATAATGAGAGAAAGGGAGGGATATAAAGGAGATGTGAAAAACTTAAAAATAAAAATACTTAAAATATTATATAGGTATAAAGAGGTAGTACTGCTATTACGGAATTTAAGTCTCAGAGGTTTTGAATTGAGTAATAAATTTGTGGCTTAAGTGTGTACACAATGGGGGATAGGGTTTTAGAGTCAACTACGGGTTTATGTGAGGATATACAGAACAACAATTAAGTCCCATAAAGAAGAAAAAAAGAGGGAAAAAGGTCAGAAGGATAAGGAAGAAAGAAAAAAAAAGATCAGAAGTTCAGTCAAGCTAAGCAAAAAACAAAAAGAAAAAAAAAATTTAAAGGGAAATAAAAAGAAAGAAAACGCACACACACATGTATCACTAAAATAAAGATTATAAGGGGGAAAAAAGTTTCTAGAAAACAATTTTTTTCAAAAAAGTTAAAAATTAAAATAAAGTTTGAGAAAAGAAAAAAAATTGTTGTAAAACGTATGAAGAAGAAGAAGAAGAAAAAATGTTCTTTGATTTTTTGGGGAGGGTTAGGAAATATCCTGTATCTCCCTTGTGTCTGTAATCAGCCTCTGGTTGCAGTCTATGGTCGGCTTGTGGTCCTGTGGCTGGGTTGATTTCTTAAGTCAGTTTGTTTGGACAGGCAGAAAAATGCTCTATTTTACCCAGGATTTTGCGATCCTCCTCCCAAGTTAGTTCAATGGGAGGGGGGTCTGCTTCTATTACCACAAAAGAGGGAGATGGCTTTTTCCTCAAGTTTGGAGATGCTGTGATGAGGCTAGGTTCTGGGTAGAGTTGAGGCCTTTCAGGAAACAGTAGCTTTTCCCAGGGGCTAGTTTGTGAGAAACTCACAGAGCCCAGCCTGGAGACACTCTCAGGGTTTCTGTTTACTGATGTAGAGGCTGCTAAAGGTAGGGGAAGCCTCTGGTTCTGATTTCCCAGTGAAGAAAACCACCCCTAGGGCTGGCACCCGAACTGGGTGACTTTTCCCTGGGTGGAGCTGAGTCTGGCAGTTCACGCCATAAAGTGCTTGTGACCTGATAAATGACTCCTTTTATTCCAAGGCCTGAGTTGGAGCTAGCAGCTCCGCCAAGCTTTGTTGGTATCCAAGATGGAGATCTCTGGTACTGGGGGGGGGGGAGGGGTGGCCTTCCCTCCTCTGCTCCCTGCAAAGGAGTGAGGACGTCAGGCTTCTATTCACGCCGAGTCTTGGTTCCTGGGTCGTCTCTGGTCTGCGAACTGCAGGATGAAGATGGCTGCTCCTTGTCGGTTCTTGCTGGTGTTGAGTGGAATCCGCTCGCCGGCCGCGTTTGGCTCTTTTGTCCCAGACTCTCTCTTTTTCAGGTATGGTGGTACGGCCACCGCTTCAGTGGAAGCGGCGGCCACTGCTGGCAAGAGCTCAGATCTGTCTCCTTGCCTGGATTTTCCCTCTATGGCCTAACTCTCTGTCCTGTGATGGCACACTTGGTGTGATTCTCTGGCTTAGGACTGTTCACTGGAACTCTAAAACTGCTTTCTATGCGAGAGCTTGTTGAGCCTTGAGCTTCTCCTCTGCCATCTTCCAGGAACTCCTCTGAATGCCAGTTTCTGTAACCTGCTGTAGGCTGTCTAGAAGGAAAAGGGGACAGCTGACTTTGGAATCCTTTGATTGGGACAAATTAAATACCATGTTTTCCAGGGTTTTATCATGAAGCTGGCAATTTCCACTAACACCTGGGATTATGGGTCAAATTAGATGGACCATTTCAGCCACCAAACAATGACATTCAAAGCACCACAGGCAGAGTTCCCTAGCCAGATGGTCTCCTGCTATGAACATCATGCCTTGACTGCCTTTCTCTGGCAGCTGTTGATTCTATTCCTGCTCCTCTAGGGTGACCACCACAATCGAGGACATCGGGGGGGGGCAGAGATTGTGACCACACCATCCCCAGCTTGCCTGCTGTGAGCAGAGATGATTCCCAGCATCTGCACTGGACTCTTGGAGATTCAGAAACCCGGGATCCTTCGAGGATCCTTTCTCTGCAACATGAATCTTGGGGGCCGGATATGGTAGACCATCCTGGCTAGCCCCAGGGGGAGAAGAGGAAGCCCCTTCAGCCAGGCCTTCAGCTCAAGGCAACCTCGTTCACACCTGTGTGGGGAATTGAGTGCCACAGAGATGGTCAGCCACTGGACAGAGATCTTTGAGAAGATAGGCATCCCAGAGGCCCCGGAATCCAGCGAGTACATCGTGGCTCACTTCCTTGGAGCCAAAACAGTTAAGTGCAGTGGCACCAGGAGGGCGGGAAGTGGGAGGACAGAGAACTGTGTAAGAGCTACATCAGGCTTCCCCCCCACCAGGATGCTTAGCTGTATCAGATGGGACTTTTCTGTAGTATTGTCGTAGGAAGATGCTCATTTATTTATCCAAAAAACAGTTAGAGTGTGAGCCAGGCTCTGGGGGGTCCATAGACAATGAAAGGTTCCAGTGCTGGTTCCACAGTACATGAAGAATCCTTGGTTTGAGCTGGATGCCGATGCTTCACACCTGTCATCCTAGCTACTAAGAGGCTGAGATGGGAGGATAGAGGCTTAAGGCCGGGGCAGGAAAGCCTGTAAGACTGTTATGTCCAACTAACTAACAAAAAGAAAACAGCAGAAGTGGATGTGTGGCTGAAGCTGTAGTCTGTTGGCCTTGAGTAAAAAGGCTCAGTCACATAACCCAGGTTCTGAGTTCAAGGCCCAGGAGTGAGAGAAAGAAAGGAAAGGGAAAGAGGAGGGAATTACAGAGAGAGAAAAGGAAGAAAGGAAGGAAGAAGGAAGAACATGCAAGCCTTGGTTTGGAGTCCCTGGATCAAGGAGCCAACCATTCACATCTCTGTGGGGACAGTTTCAGAGCATAAAGGCAGTATGTAGGACCAAGCCACAGACCCCTCAGCAACTTCATGACATCCAGAAGCCTGGTGGTCACCGAGTGCAGAGGGAAGCAGCCTCGATTAGACCCTTGGGCTCAGGGTGGGTCACCAGGTTTCAATCATCTCCGGCCCCAAGGAGTTTATTTTCTGGTCAGATAAGAAGGAAATGTCTAAGGGCTAGGGAGGTGTTGGGGTGATGGAGTGTCAAGAGGGGGGAGCAAGGGATACAAAGGAAGATGAAGAGGGAGGATGATCCCAGTTCAGGTGTGTCAGGACCTCGCCTGTCAACCTAGACCATCACTGATAGAGCTTTTGACCAAGCCACATTGCAATTAAATGTCTTGGTGCCCGTTGACCACCTGGCTATCATCTACCTCAGGATGCCTGTGCAGTATGACTTTGGGGACTGGGATTTCCAGGCTCAATCTGAAGGTCACATCCCTGGTGTTCATTTCTCGACCAGAGAAAGAGGTAAGCATGCCACTGGCACAGGACAGACAGGGAATGAGGGCGGGAGTCGGGTTCAGTGGTGCCCCAAGTCTTCCTCGAGTGGGCGTTAAGACCCTGTGATTGCCATTCTCAGAGGCAGAGGTGGGTGTCTTTGCTGGCTCAGCCTTTAGTCTAGATGGCAGATCTGGGACTCAGAGAGGGCCAACTGAAGGTGGGGAAAGGTTGGGTAGAGGCTGGTGGGAAAACTAGAGGCACTAGGCTCTGAGCATTGTTGTTTCTTTGAGGATACTCACCACCTAGGAACATTCCTGGGATGGATGAGCCCTTTTCTCCTTTCCAAGAGAGAGGGACCATTGGCCCAGAAATCCTTTCGTTCCCACATCTTGTGGTTGGATAACTAGAACTCACCTCACTGCTCAGTATTGAGGCAGTACAGTGAGAGATCCTGAGTCTTTGATAAGGTCAGGGGATCCTCAGTATGAGATTGTACTTGAATGTCCTAACTAGGTGCATGGTCAGTCCCATCTAAGACTTTCATGATGTAGGACATAGAATCTAAAGAATCAGGGCATGATGGGGCCTGTTCTGGGGGTTTTGAGTATTATATGTTAACTTCGAGCTCCCATGTGCCCAACTGCTTCTCTTTCTTGGGTGGGTCTCTGCTAGAAAAAGCATGAAACTAGGAACTGGGTCCTATCCCTTGGCTTTGATGCTGAAAGCTAGCACACTACCATTTGAGCCACAGCTCCACATTCAACTTTTTTCGGGTGTTTAATTGAAGATAATGAGTTCTCATAGACTTTGCTGCCAAGGGTTGCATGCAACTACAGTCCTCAGATCTCAGTCTCCTGAGGGGATAGGATGACAAGCATGGAAAATATCTTTCACTGAATGCCAGTAGCTCATGGCTGTCATCCTAGGTACTCAGGAGCTGAGATCTGAGGACCATATGTCAAAGCCAGCCGGGTCTGGATAGACCCTGAGACTCTTGTCAAAAGGAACTGACAGAAAACCGGAAGTGGTGCTGTGGCTCTAGTAGTTGAGTGCTTGCTTTGAGCTGAAGAGATGAAGGACAGCACCCAGACCCAGATTTCAAGCCCCCACAACAGAAAAAAAGGAAGAAAGTAAGACATCTTTGCCTGCAAAGCGTGGGGGAGGTGGGGGGGCAGGCAGGCAGATGCTGTGTTTGGGAGACTAAGTGATGGCATCACTGTACAGACATTTCTATGAACTCCCCAATTTTGCCCCAGTTTGAAGCCACAGCTTCAGGAGGACGTGGCCTGTAGCAGGCAGGGATTGAGTGAACGGGTGCAGGGGTGGGATTGTTGTGTCTGTATTCTCTCCATTGAAGGTTGGATTTGGATGCTGGGTATCAGAGTCTGAAGTGACGGTTTGCAAGAAGTTTGTGGCCTGACAAATTGGGTTTCCTCTGGGTATATAAAGGTGGCTGAAGCTGGGCGCCGCTGGTGCTCACAACTGTCATCCTAGCTACTCATAAAGCTGTGAAGATCATGGTTCAAAGCCAGCTTGGGCAGGAAAGTCTGTGAGATTCGATGGCCAATGGACCACCAGAGAACAGGAAGTAGTGCTGTGGTTCAATTGGGGAGTGCTCATCTTCAGCTGAAGAGCTGAGGGACACTACCCTGGCCTGGAGTTCAAACCCCATGACCAACAACAAAATAAGAGGTGACTAAGTTTTCTGTATAGCTTTGTGTATGGTAGGAAATTCTATGCTGGGTTGTGAGATATTTCAGATATGTGAGAGGCTCATTGTTTTATCTACAGTGGGTCTGAAGTCGAGAGTGCCAGCTTCTTGGGGATGGGATGTGACCCTAATGGAGGGAGTTCATGGTTCCGTTCTCAGGGACTGCTGAAGCCTTGGGCTATACATGTGTGTGTGTGTGTGTGTGTGTGTGTGTGTGTGTGTGTGTGTGTGTGTGTGTATCTGTGTCTGTGTCTGTGTCTATGTCTGTGTGTGTGTGTCCGTCTGTCTGTGTCTGCGTCTGTGTGTGTTTGGAGGTAGAAAAAGTGACCTTGAATTCAGGGCCTAGGTGCTGTGCCTGGGTTTTGTGCTCAAAGCTATTGCTCTGACTCTTGAGCCACAGCTCCACCTCTGGCTATTTGGTGGTTCACTGTAGATAAGAACCTCACAGACTTTCCTGCATGAGCTGGCTTTGAACAGTGATCCTCACATGTCAGCCTCCTAAGTAACTAGGATGACAGACAGGAGCCACTTGAGCTGGCTTTGTGTGTGTGTGTGTGTGTGTGTGTGTGTGAGTGTGTGTGTGTGTGTGTAGAAGTGGGTTGTAACAAGGAGCAACTGAATCTTTGATAACTTCTAACCACTGTCTTTGGGGGGTGAATGGGCTTTATGGCTGAGGTCTGGGGGCCTGGAAGGGTGAGACTTGAAGGGGACTCAGGACCGCTAAATTATAAGATGAAGGGATTTTTGTGCCCTGGAACTGTTCACTCCCTTGGGCCTGGTTGGTGACAGAGGGAGATTGGGAGGACCTAGGGGTGGGGCCCACAGGGGCTGGCTCCCCAGGGCAACAGGGAACCTGGCCAGCACTTAGTATGGATGTGAGCCCCGTTAGTATGGAGCATATTTGCATGGGTCAGACTCTGGGTCTTCTCATCATGACGTCTGATGGGAGAGGCCAACCCTGTTTTAAATATTGACCTGTGATCTTCAGATCTCAGCCTCCTAAGTATCTAGCATTATAGGCATGAGCCTCTGGCAGCGGGCCTCTGATTATTTTCGGTATATTAGGGTTTGAACTCAAGGCCTTAAGCTTTCCAGTCAGGTCTTCTACCACAGGAGCCAAGCCTTTCTGTCTTGGTCATTTCTGAGATAGAGACTCAATATATGCTCAGGCTGGGCTGGATTGTGGTCCTCCTGTGACAGGAATTGGTCACCATGCCTGGTCCTTCTCTAGTTGGTATGCTAGACATATAACGCCATGCTCAGTCATCGGTTGGTTAGATGGATTGTCCCAAACTCTTAATCCATGGCAGCTGATTCTTGACCACAGTTGAAGCTCTGCATTGGGCCTCAACCCTCTGACCTCAGTCTCCTCACAGGACAGTTGTGAGGAAAGAAGGGATCAATACAGGGGGATCTGTGGGGCAGAACCAGGCATTGAGGGAGTGGTCATCATATATGGTTCTTGGCAATTATGTGAGCATATGACAGGAAGATACCTGGAAAGAGCTCAGGTGGGGCCTATTATTTATCGTGATGCAGGTATGGGATTATGAAACAAAACATGGCTCTCTTTCATCCTTACCCTATCCCCATGAGGAAAAGGATCTTTCACTGTGTTCAGTTTTGCAGCTGGGGAAAACGAGGCATGGAGAAGCTGGATGGCTTACTCATTTCCCCCAGTTTACAGGAAGCTCTGCCTGACTTCTCTGCCATGCTCCCTAGGACAATGAGTGCTATTCAGTCCACTTCTTGTGGTGGGAAGTCCACTTATTTTCAGTTGTGGGGCTTGAACTCTGGGCGTGGACGCTGTCTCCAAGCTCCTCAGATAAAGGCTAGCACTCTACCACTTGAGCCACAGCACCACTTCCGGTTTCCTGGTGGTTCTTTGGAGATAAGAGTTTCACAGACATTCCTGCCTGGGCTGCTATGAACCATGATCCTCATATCTCAGCCTCCTGTGTAGTTACCATTATAGGCCTGTGCCACTGACACCCGGCTAAAGTATATTTCTGACTCTCTCTCTCTCTCACTCTCTCACAGGAACTGGTTGAATGGGTGTTGGAGGAGGTGGCCCAGGGTCTCCATGTGGCTGTGACTCACGGTGTCCCTCTCATTCTGGAGGTGGGCTGTGGTTTAGGAGCTGTCTCGCTCAGCCTGTTGAACTAGCTCCTTGAGGTAAGCTCCTCAAGGAGGATCCCGGGATAGACTGTGATGGTTATTCCTTGTCAGTCCATCTGGTGAGACCTTCCCCAATACCCTCTGCTAAGACATTAAAATGAAAGTGGATGAGGAAGTGTTCCATTGTCCAACTGCACAGCACGATCCCAGGCCTCTGATCTTCACCGCCACCTATCTGGCCAGACCCTGATTATAAGAAAATGAATTCACTCTATGTCTACTTCGCTTTGCTGGGGTGTGTTGTTTCGGGGAGGGGGGTTGGTGTGCAGCGGAAAGAACTGAGAAATAATATCTCCTGGGGAACATTTGTTCTTGTGACAGAGCCAAGTCATTGCTGTGGATAAGGAAGAATCCGCCATCAGACTGACCCAGAACAATGCTCAAAGGTATGTAGGCTGTTGAAGTATCAAACCCATCCATGTCTGCTTCCCACTCACAACAAGGGGGGTGCAGTGAGGGTGGCCCGGCACTGGCCCTAGGGGATTATACATGGATGGTGGCGGTCAGGTGCCAGTGGCTCTCACCCGTCATCCTGGCTATTCAGAAGGCTGAGGACTGATGGTTATGACTAAGAGCCAGCCCAGGCAGGAGAGTCTGAGGGATTCTAATCTCCCATAAACCACCTCTTCCCCCACAAAAAGGCAGATGTGGTGCTGTCGCTCAAGGGTTAGAGCCTCAGCCTTGAGTAAAAGAAACACAAGGCATGAATCCAAGACCTAGGACTCACAAAAAAAATAAATGAATAATGGGCACCTGTTATCTTACAACCAAAAAGGATGGATTCAGTCTTCTCGCCGGTACTTGTAGCCAAAGGTAAGGGGCTTCCCTTGATGTTCCACTAAACCTCTCCTTCTCTCTATTATCTCTCCCGGCTTCAGTTCTGGGATAGAATTCAGATCATCATACTTGGTGTGACCTTATGTACCCTTCCTTGGGGTGGAGATCCTGTATATATTCACCACTGGGAGAATGAAGCACCAGAGTGATGTGGGTAGGTATCCCAGAAACTCAAACACATACACACACTCACCTAGCCAACTCAGACTAACCTTTTCCAAAGGCACTTTATCTCCTTGGATTAACTGACCTAGGAGAGGAACTTGATCCCCTGTAAATGATTATTTTAACTAGGGCTTGCTAGTTGACATGAGATAAACAAAATCTCAAAAGAAAGGCCCTGGTGCCTGTCACCTCTGGCTCAGGATCACACCTAACAACCTGGCTACTCGAGAGGCAGAGATCTGAGGATCAAAAATTGAAGCCAGCCATAAGCTGCAAAGTCAGTGAGACTCTACTCTCCATGGAACCACCAAAAAGCCAGAAGTTGAGCTGTGGCTCAAGTGATAGAGTACCAGCCTTGAGCACAAAAACTCAGAGAGACAGCTTCCAGACCCTCAGTTCAAGCCCACACAAAGAAATGGCCCCATTTGTTGCCCCCAGATTGCCTGGGCCTCGAGTGCCTTGTCACAGAGTTAAATACAGCACCGGTCCTTGGGTAGTATATCAGAGCCTTCAGAAAGAAATTGGATGGTGGAAGCCAGGCCTTCCCCTTTGTGTGCTCTCAACCCACATCAACTGGAAGGCAGAACATAATAATACTGGCAGCTTGCAGAGTGGAAAAGATCCTCCTCTGCCAGGGTTTTTGGAGTGGGCTTCATAGAGACAGCACTTGGAATGGGGTATTGCTTAACAAGGAGGATCTGTCAAGAAGCACAGAGAGCAAAGATGCTGTAAATAAAGGACAACATAGCAGAGTGTGTTCATTTCCAGCCAGGGCTGCTGTTGAGAAACTCGGTAAATATGTGCAAGACTGTGCTGAGACAAGTCCAAGGGGTCACAGAAGAACAGCTTTCCAAGGTTGGGATTGTGTCTTAGCAGTACTGGGCTTGCATGGCACACAGGAAACCCTAGTTTTGATTACTAGGTTCCGCATACACAGAAAAAGCCAGAAGTCGCACCTTGGCTCAGGTGGAAGAGTGCTGGCCTCGAGCAAAAGCAACTCGGGGACAGTGCCTGGGCCACGAGGTCAAGCCCCAGGACTGTCAATATAAAACAGCATTCCACGCTGGGTGACAAGTGGATGGCTATGCCCTGTAGCTCTTAGTAGATCAATCCATGCATTGTGTCTCCTTCTTTGACAGCAGGGATCTGAACACTCCTTCTGTCCTGAGCACTCCTGGACCCATGTATCAGCAACCTTCCCAACATTTTCCACTGGGACATGGAGCAGCTGGCCCCAGAAATTCTCAGGTACTGGTGGGGTTCGGCGGGGGGATACAGGGCAGGCTGCCGAACACCTAGTGGTCTGATCTGCCCCGGAAGACCAGGCCATCCAGAGGAGGCGGATGAGATATTAGAGAGGTGTAGTGATGTGAAGGGGGGCCCTTTAATACCCATGGCCCTACCCCAATTCTGAGCCTCCATTTGCCATGCCTGAGGGAGGTAGAGGAGTGTCTAGGTGGTAGTCTTTAGAGGAGAATGAGTTGGAAATTCTAAAGAATGAGAAACCATAAGTCCCGCTCTGGTGGCTCACACCTGTCATCCTGGTTACTTGGGAGGCTGAGATCCAGAAGATCTTGTTTCCCAGCCCAGGCAGGAAAGTCCCATGAGAGTCTCATCTCCAATCTCCAACCAAAAGTGGTGCCATGGCTCAAGTGGTAGAGCACTGTCCTTGAGCAAAAATCATCATCGGGGACAGTACCCAAGCCATGATTTCAACCCCCTCAACCAAAAAACAAAAACAAAAAAGAATGCACCCCTTGCTTGCAAGAGATGGTGAAGGAGTGCGGTTGCTGTGGTTGGAAGAACAGGTGCTGGCCTCACTGTACAGACATTTCTAAGAACTCCCCAGGTTTGCCCCAGTGTGAAGTCACAGCAGGGTGTGCATTGCCTTACCAAGAACTCAAGAGGTTGTGTCCTATCTTACCTAAGGAGTGGACG